>NC_050514.1:14440203-14455893 GCF_002922805.2 Oryzias melastigma
TTCTGCACTTGCAATGCACAACACACCATGGAATATTTATGCAAAATAAGATTAACCCTGGAATATTTAGAAAGTTATATGGGTTTTTAGTGCTTCACTTTTCACCACTTGTATTATTTGTTTATTTATTTTACATCAGAATACTTTGGCTACATACATTAAATAAAAATAATAAATTTATTGGTAAATATCTGGATTTAGAAGACATTTTTACTTGAAAAAGAAACTCAACTATCAGGCCTCTTTTATAAGTTATTGTTATCAATAATTTCTGTTTTGTAACCTTGTTACTTGTGGAAAGGCATGTCCAGTCTTTAACTCTGACTTAAGGATTCTGCTCACAAGGTTTTTGGAAAACATTTGACAAATATGCCTGAATTATGTAGTTTTGAAAGAACCATGTCAGCTTACAGGAAAATGATGTATTTATCCGAAAACAGTTTTGCCATTGAGATCAGTGTCACGACTGCTGAGCCAAGGATGCGTCTGAAGTTCTATCAGGTCCAACCTAGAAAAAAAATAATATCTGAAACTCTACTGAGCTTAAACCAAGCAACAAATAGAATAAAACTTTCAAGAATCATAACTGAGGTAAAATATTTACCTAACGTTTGAGTAATACAAATACAAAAATGTTTCTTTTGAAGCAAACCTTTCAAAATCCATTGATAGTATTAGGCATTTCTTTTCCTACTTATGCAAAGAAAAATAAACTATGTGTGTGAGTTCATGTGTCAGAAAAAACAACACAACAAACAGAAGAAAAAGCAGTCCCTGCTTTGGCTAAAAAATGCCAAGAAAGTATCAGAAGCTGTGAAAATGTTTTCCACACCTGAAGCAATTTGTGTTATTAGAGAGAGCTGAATTTAAACTAGCTGAAGGTGTTGCTGCCACAGAGGGGTTTTAAAGGGAAGGTGCATACAGTGGTGTGAAGGCTGAAGTGCTGTGTTTTTGCGACAAAACTTTTTTTTCCCTCTTATACTTTGTTTTAGCAGTTCTTTTCAAGCGTCCAGAGCACTTGAGAAAGTGGAGAAAAGTTGAGGAGACATGTACAAGCAGGTTGGAGTGGAAAGTTTCAGGTATGATGTGTGACAAAAGAGTGTCAGCAAGATTGAAAGGAAAGGTGTAGATGACTGCGGTGAGAGCAACCATGTTGTTGGAGACAGTGAGTCTGAGAAAGAGACAGGAGAGACAGAGCTGGAGGTAGCAGAGATGAAGATGTTGTGGTTCTCTTTGGCAGTGATGGGAATTGATGGGATCAGGAATGAATGCATCAGAGGGATGGCTCATGATAGAGGTTTTGAAGAGAAATGCCAGATTGAGGTTAGAGCTACTAGAAAAGAGGCCTAGAAGAGAACCAAAGAGGAGGTTCATAGATGTAGTAGGATGATAATGGTGTGAGTGACAAGGATGCAGAGGAAAAGGTTAGATGGAGGTGAATGGTTTGCTGTGGTGACCCCTAAAGAGAACAGCTGAAAGACAAAGCAGAAGCTTAGATGTTTTATTGCAAGTGATAAAATGGTCTATTAGATGAATGCAGCAGATCTTAAAAGTCTTTGAACAAATCACATCTAAGGTCATAGTCACATGAACTCGAACAGGGATTAACCTGTATGAGTGCTGCAGGTTTTTGGTTAAACAGGCCTGTGAAGGGTTATAGAGGAGTGAATGTATCTTATGGGGGGTGCAGGTTTGTCTTGCAGTTCTCTTGAGGCCCATACAGTCATGAAAATAGAATGTACAATTGTCGTTCATTTGGTATCCTGAAATATTTGTATCCAGACTGGACACATTTGGTCAATTTAAGATGAAGAAGAGTTTGTTTACCCTAATAATCCATAGCAAATTTTCAAGCTGAACCTGATTGGGTACCAGGAACCATTCTCTAACTTATTTTTTTTTAGGTGGTCTTTGGTTTGCTCTGAGATTACTTGGTCTGAATACAATTTGCTCTTAGAGCAGAATAACTGGACCAAAATGGCCACCGTAGCCGGTGGTCACAAGATGAAAAACAGGTTTGGAATGAAGCAATCGTTGAGCCATGGACAAATGTCAAGCATTGATTGATGTGCAATCAAAGAGAAAATAATTAAACCAACTGCTTAATGTTATAATGTTTATTTTAACAGCTGAAAACGCTTCTTAAATGAGTTTCTGTCTTGGTACACGGCACATGCCTACTGCTGGTGTGACGATATCCTAAAACCTACCTTGCAGCTTGAACTACCTTGTTGTTCGACAAGGAGACACAGCAACTCTTTGAAGATAGGTCAGGTGAATGCAGGCACATAAAAACAACTATTAACGTGATGCACATTACTTCTCACCGTTTTTGAAGCAATCTACATGTCATAAGCACTTAGCGTACCGTCATACCCGACGTTTCCTCAGCACTGCATGTCTTCTTGCCAGTAACCATCTTGCATCACGCCGTACCGAAGTAACAAGTAAAAACTCTAGTCCCTGATTTCCAAAAATGGTAATCGAAATGTAACGTTTTAATAAGATAACTATCCCAACAAAGACTTTCTCTTGTTGTTTTGACCCACCTCATAATTCCCAGTATATGACAGAAGAGATCTTCAGTCACGTGGTTTTGTTTACAAGCTTTGTTGCGAAACAGAACTCTCTGTTATACTCCAGTCTGACCAAACGGTATCTTCAGGACTAGAAATTCAATTGAAACGCCCTCGGAATCTAAATTAAGTTGACTCAGTCTGAACCAACTGACTTTTCCAGTCTGAATACCCCCCAGGATTAGCGTAATTTGTATTCATGTTGTACAGGACATTTTGTCGTAAGGTGTCCCTACACTGCACTGTAGTCTCCTTACTGACCATTTGCAAACGCTGCACCTACAGGGTGTACTCAAGTGGCCGTAGAATGCCTGTAGGACCCCCACACAAAGTACTCTATGTCCATTTAATTACCTACTTTCTAGCAATCAAACATGGAGCAAGCAATTGGCACGCACTTATGGTAAATGGTAAAATGGCGTATACTTGTATAGCACTTTCTACCCTCCTTCAAAGGCCCAAAGCGCTTCACAGTCACAGACCCATTCACCCATTCACGCACACATTCATACACTGGTGGTGGCTCCACTGCCGAACACTGACACCAGCCTCCCACCAGAGGCAATTCGGGGTTCAGTGTCTTGCCCAAGGACACTTCGACACATGGGTGGGCAAGGCGGGAGTTGAACCCGCTCACTTCTGATCAGGAGCCGACCGCCCTAACACTGCACCACGGCCGCCCGTCAGTAACTGAACTTATCACTTGAATAACTCTAATACAGGGGTGTCAAACTCAATTGGACAGGGGGCCGAAATCCAAACTAGCCTAAAAAACAACAACATAGATTAGCCAAAACAACTAGCATGTTGAAATAATAACTAAACATCTAAATAGCCAAAAAACTGAAAAAAAGCTTAAATTAGCCAAAATAGCTAGCGTGTAAGTATTAGCCTAACCCTAAAACAGTCTAAAAAACTTTAAAAAAGCCTAAATTAGCCAAAACAGCAAGCATGTAGCCTAAATATTAGCTAAACTCCAAAACAGCCTAAATAAAAAAAGCCTAAATTAGCCAAAACAGCTAGCATGTATCCTAAATTTTAGCTAAACTCCTAAACAACCTAAATAAGGGAATAAATCTGTAGGATGTGCCTGCATCTCACCTACTTCACCCTTACTTACCCTTACCTGTTATATAGGTGTTAAAAACAGTCTGCAGGATCCCCGTAGAAAAATGTGTACAAAGATTTTTGTTCATGTACAAAAACCTATTTGAGCAGTCTGCAATATTGTTTGCTCATTTTTTGGTCCTCTCCACCCATATGGGCAGTTGTGACTAAGGCAAGTCTTTTTCTTATGACTTAGAAATGCAAACATTTAACTGTTACCAACTGGTAATGGTTTGCATCAAATTTGCCTTTTACCATTTGAACAGCTCTGCACTAAGCAGGGATCTCTGTATTTAATCCCAGTAAACTGGAATCTTACTACATCTCACTCTTGTCTTGTACAGTTTTTCGAAATAAAAACATAATATTACAGAACGACAAAGTTCAAGAAGCAATTTTAATAGATTTTTTTTTGTCTCTTCTCCTGAGTTAGAGGCATTCTAGCAGTCTGCTATAAGCTGGTCTCTGTGAGCTGCCAGGCAGATGGGCTGATTTGTTGCCAGCTGGGCTCGTTTCTACTCAAAAGGATTGGCCATTAGCTGGGCAGTTCCATTGAGACAGCCAAAGCTCTCTTTTGGTTTGCACTCATCAACAGTCGACTGGAGTGGGCTTTTTGTATGAGTAGCAACAGCATGTACACGTGCACGCTATCATGAGTTTAAATTTGCAACAAGGGATGCACACTGTATCTGTCTTTAACAAATTGCTGATGAAAGGAGGAAACTTTAATCTACTGCTTTTCTCTTTTCCAAGAGGACTTTTTTTAAGTAAACTATAAAAAATGAACAAATAAATGTGCATACTTGCTTCTGTCACAGTTAAGTACTTAAAGACATTCATTTCGCTACCACAGACTGTGATAAACGGTCTGTAATAACAGATCTCATCTTGTTAAAGGTAGGTAATGAAGGCAAATGTCAAATGGAAATGAGCATAACACTTTCTAAACATTCACATTGGAAGTGCTAATAACAGGATTTTAATTACACGGTGAACTTTGCCATTGAACCGCAGCACACATTTTGATATCGGTGCCTATTTTTTGTCATTTGCAAAGATAATACCCTCGGGATTTTTTTTTTTATCGTTTTACCCCTATAAATTAATCAGCATTTGAGAAAAATGGCAGCTATTTCATGTTTTTTGTGGGTTTTTTTAGAATAATCTCTTGCTACAAGTTATACATTTTAATCTCAGCTTTCAAGAAATTGTGACAAACAAAACAAGCCCTAAGGTTGAGTACACAATGTGTCAGGAAAATGTGCTTTTGGCTGTGAAGGATAGCATAATTGTTTCTCATTGACAGGATTTGCCTAAATTAATTCTGTATTTATTTATTTTATTTGCCAAAGACTAATGAACAGTCTTTAAAAAAACAAAGCTAGGCTAAAGATGAATGTAGATCTTTTTCAAAGCTGTTTTTGACAGGCTCTTAGTCTGCTACAAAAAGAAAAAAAAAATCGTGGGTCATGATGATGCTTGTAAAAAACAATTTCAGCACAGTTCTCTTTGTTAATGCACTGAGTTTACAGCATCACTGGTCATCATTTTAAAAGCATTCCAAGTGGTCTTTTAAGTACGATTATGTTGATTTTAGGCAAAATAAAAAAACCTGTCATTTTCTAGGACATAGTTTCTGCAGAGCGGCGGGAGTTCATTAGAAATTGTTCTGGGACTGTTGGTGCCGAGCAATCATATCCCCTCTCCCCTCCTAGTTGCTGAGAGCTCTCTGTTTACATGCTCTCCCACTAGCTTGCAGCACTTTCCAAGCCCAACCTTACCACAAAAAATGCAACAATGGCAAGCAATATTGGAGCTATCCAGCCATACAGAATAGAGTGTAGAAGTATATTTTCAAGATCACATATAAGCTCTTTTTTAGATGGTATTTTTTTATACCCAATAATTTGAGTAAAGAAATACTCAAAAAAATAAAAAATAAAACTTTATGAGCTCACTTTTTAGGTCTGGGTTAAGAAAATCAGTTAATCAATTTAGATTGATCTAAGCTTCATATATCAATAATTGATATATAAAAGTAGAGATTGATCTAGCACCTGAAGCTAAAGTCAGCCAGCTTGATGCTAACGTTTAATGGAAATTCCCATAGGACGGCTAATGCTTACACTTGGTCAAAATAAACATGCATCGCTGACTAAATGAACATCTTTATAAACTCACAGGCATGAATTTTCCAAACTCTTTTAAGGAAATATTCTATAAGTAAACATTTGTGGTCTAAAGCAACGTTTTTTTTTTTTTTTTTGCTCATTCTTTGCTTATTCTTTTTGAAAAAATTGTACTGCTATAGCGCATGCTCCACCTATATGCCAAACTAAAATGCCCTCCAGGAAAGACAGAACAATGTTTTTATGATGTTAATCTTCTGAGCATTTTTGTTTAAGAAATCATGTAACACTGTATGCTATTAACAAACTCCTTATTTCACTAATACATCAGTATGCGAACTGTATCAGAATAATATAAATATATTCAAAACGTATAGTAGAATATTTATGTATTTCTAAACAAATATGTCTAAATGTGTAAACCGTGTGAACTCAAAGTTGAATTGACTCAAGCTGAATTGAGTGGATGGAAAGAAAAATTAGAATTGAAATTGACAAGAAAATGTTAAAAACACCAAAAACCTGATTTGGATCATAGTGGGTCTTTAATGCTAATGTAGAATACAAACAACTTCAAAGCATAAAAAGGCTTTTTGTAAGACCTCAACCCTAATGATTGTAAGCCAAATAAAACATGTCAAATCAGACTTGAAAACATACAAGACTTAGAAGAAAGACTGGCTTTTTTCATATATCTAATAAAGTTTGAATTACTATAGGCTTCTGCTGGTCAAAACTTTAGTCAGAGCAATGTGTTCAGAATTCAGGACAGAGCGGGACAATATCCTGGGTGGTGTCTCTGTCTGATTAGCTCTCTTCATGAGAAGGCTTTATGTTATATTATAATGTGAAGCTTGGTTCTTGCTTTTGTGTTTTTGTCTCTAAAATTGGTAGATAGAGTCCTAATAAATGAGGACTTCACATCTCCAAACACAATGGGCAGTTTGTCACTGTTGGACAGAGGGGGAAGCTGTGGGTGGATGAAATGAAATACCTTAAAGTATTTATCTTAGAAGGGCTAAAGCCTATTATAATAGTGGTCGTGTGTCCACTGTTGCTGTTGCACAGCAACTGAGATCTCTGATCCACGGGAGGCCGTGACCTGTTATCCTGACCCATCATAATTGCCAATATTTCTGCCAAATTATGTTGTTGGTTTATGTAACTGTACTCCTCCATTGTGACTTAATGTATGTCTGGGCTGGACATTGCTGTTTACTTGTGCAGAATTAGTTTTTGGTTCATAAGTGTTTTTTTGTTTGTTTGTTTTTTTAACTTTTTTTTGCCCTTTTTTGATTGTCAGTCTCAGTTTTAGCAAACACAGTTCAGTGTGCTCTTCAATGTGGTGATACTATGGAATTTTTAGCTGATGTCAGAGAAGCTAGTTTTTGTTGATTCAGTTGAAAAACATGCTTCATAGGTTAGTAGATTACTCAAAATGGACCCTAGGTGTCTTTGAGTGAGTATGTGTGATGGATGGATAGAGTAAAATGACTACTTGTAAATAGTTTGATAGTGTTTGAATGCCACATGTTGTTTTTGTTTTTTTGCTTTTTTGCATCCCAGACTTCAGCCTTTCTTCTCTATTTTTCTTTTTTGTTTTACTCTTTTTAGTCACGAGTCTTTTAGACAAAATAGGAATTGACGTTTACATACTTTTATTTATTTTACTAAACCTAGTTTGCTTATCTGTCGAGTCATTTAAACATGGAAACAGTTGCATCTTCATATTGTGCTTCATGTTGTTACTTAATAAATAAAGTTGCTATTAACATCTAAATATACAATAACATTGACTTTTTCTGATGTTTCTTTGATGCCATCTTAAATTTAATAAAAATATTGTCTTTGTTTTTAAAATGAATAATTCTTGCAGGGGCTTTATTACATCCACGGTAGTGACACTCTGCAAAAATACATTATCTGAGATTACTAGCACAGTGAAGATGGGCAGCTCTCAATATTTGAATGCCTTTCTGACTTTATGATGAGGAAAAACATAAATAATGAAAAGACAAACATTTGTTTGGTGTGTGTTTGCATATGGAGTCCTGGTATAAAAGTTGGCTGTTTGAAAGTGAGCAGTAGTGCTGCCTCACTTTGATTTAATGTCCCAATTTTTTTTAAAAAGAATGGGATGATTTTTATGATTATGCCATTTTTAGCCACAATCAGCCAAAAATATGTCATTTTTTAGGGCATAGTTTCTGCAGAGCAGCAGGATCAGGATTAGAAATTTGCCTCTAATTTGTGGGCAAGAGTAAACCCGCATCCACTTCCCATAATCCATCTGTTTACTCTCTCCTGCTAGCTTACAGCCCCTCAAACCCCCACCCTACAGATGAAACAAAAATGCCGAGCAATATTAGAAATTCATGTTAAAATACTAACCTGACTTTTGCATATCAGTTTCTGTTCGATCCACTTTATTCTTAAAGCACCAGTTCACAAGCAAGGCTGTCTCAGCGTTACACAAGAGGCAAGAAATATAATCCTATTCAGTTCAAAGACATAGAAAAGAAAAAAAATTGATTTAAATGGGAGATTTAGGCAGAAACTTCCAGCAGAACCAAACTTAATAAGGGCAGCCACCTGCCATGACCAGACAGGCCCTGAAAGGTCAAGAAAGAAAGATAAACAAACTCAAAAACTATGAATCACCTTTTATAAGATGCAAAATGAGTAGTTAGTGACGGCAGCAATGAGTGAACAGGAATCAGACAAACTCCCTGGATGACGTTTTTAACAGGACGGAAGAAATAAGTCACTGTCGTCACAGATACCAGGAAGCAGATGAGGACCAAATCAATGAGCAGCTGCTGAAAGACAAGAAAAGACTCAACAGCAGCTGCAGACAACATGCACAGAAACTCATTTAAACAAAACAACATGTTTGTTCAGATTTTTTTATGTATATAAAATATGGGACTCTCAAAAACATTTTTATGTTGTGTTCTTTTTTGGTACAGGAAAAAGAAATTGTACCCAAACGTATGTGACTCAGAGCATATAGTCTGACTCACTGAATCCGACAGATGCTGCTACTTTTCCTGGAGAAAGGAGGAGAGAGTCGAATCTGCACCAACGCAGAATAATTTCCTCTGTGATGGATGTCCAAACATATTTCTCTAACAATATATTTAGAAGTTGCTGGTCTGTTAGAACTGTTAATTGGACTGCATCTGACTATTTTCTGGACGGAGTAAATGATGTACAATTAAGGTTTGATTTTAATGACACTGTTGGGAGTCACTTGTTTCCGTGGATACGGTACTTTCTATTTCATACTGCTCGATGTCCTTATTCATATAGATTCCTCCAATCTGATGGAGGAGGATGATCTCAGGTTTATAGCTTTTTTTTCGTACTTGAGGATGGGTTGATACATTTACAGATTACTGATAGATTTGAAAGGAATGTTGCTAAATCAACACTGAACCCAAAAGATGGCAACAATTACATGTCAAAAAATGACACCTTTTCACAAAATTGTTTAACCCACTTAAGTTGTCCTCAGAGGTAAAGGATGAGGGTGTAATGATTAATTGATTTATTCAACCAAATCGAGCTGCATGAGATAGGTTGACCTTTGACATTATAAAATCCTTTCAAAATTCAATAAATCAATAACTGATGTTGAAAAGTAACTTTTAGATTGAATGTTCTAACAAGGTTGTATTATGTTGATGTGGAAAAGTAACTGTTAGCTAACATTTGAAATGCTAATATGTGAATGGATTTGCCATAAATTCTTGTTTATTTGTTTGTTTGTACTCATATTTAATCTACACTTGATTATCTTGAAGAAATATAAAGAATCTGGAAAACTTCACCTGGACTGTTCGGTATCCAGGTATTTATATGAGTCACACTGGTTCAATATTTGGCTAAAGATGTCCTGGATTGATTTTTGGTCAGTGAATCAAATCCAATCAAATCGTTCAAAACGAATAATATCGGCTATGAATTGTATCATCAACCACAAATTATGATTTGAATCAAATCGTTAAAATAAATCATTACACTGCTAATAAAGTTTTACAGTTTTTTACTTTGTTGTAACAACATTTAAAGCTAAGAGATATACACCAAAGGGATGATTTGTTTCATGGTGCCACATTTTCCAACAATATATTTTAAAAAAATAGTGCTATTTTACCACTCTGAAAGCTCATTAACTTTTCTTCTGTGATCTCTCTATGGTAAAATGAATTGTCTTTTTGAACAAAAGTACCTCATTCCCAATGTTTAAAAAAAAAAAAAAAAAATCACACTTACTTGATTTATGCCAAAACTCTTCCCACCCTCTTACATGCCCTGCAACTAAAACGTGTTTCTTACTCCATCTTACAATAAACTTTGTTCATCTCTTGCAAGCCACCTTGAATAAAACGATCTTCTAAATGTGTTTGTGAGTTGAAGCCCTGATATTTTCTGCAAAATACTTTCAAACCCAATAAAAAGCTGGTTTTTTTTGTCGTATCTTATGACCTAAGTTTCTGCTTTGGGCACCAATAACCTGTGTGGTTATAACTTTGTTGCGTTATTGGTGTGCTTTTCAAGCCAAAGTGTTCACAACAACCATGCTGACTGATCTTACAACACCAAGCAAGTCTTCAGTAAAAGCAGCACAAGTTTCACCTTGAGTCAAAATCTAAGTTTTGCAACTACGTTATAAATATCTTTATTTTCTTATTTTGGTTTGCTTTATTTCCTTTAGCCTAAAATATTGGACTATATATTCTTGAGGGAAATTTTAATTTTTAATTTTCATTCTTTCTAAATCAGAAATATTAAAAAAAATGTGCACATGTGTAAACAATACTTTTTTGTCGTTTACAGGATAAAGAGCTTATTTTTATGGATTTCAGATGCAAGTGAGACACAAGTAATGTGAGAACAATTTGTTTGTCTGTCAAGAAATAACCCTGCAACAGCACAAGAAGGAATAAAGTTAACAGAAAACATAGAATGGGGTTATTCTGAAATAAAAGCACTACATATCAGACAAAAAAATTGGGCTAGTCGATGAGACCGCTCCGGGAGAAAATATAAAAGCTGTCAGAAGAGAGTTGTTAAGTCTTTAGGGGATTTGTGTTTTCTAAAACTTTTGACTGATTGTTTTGCATTGAAAAACACTCCTTGCAAGATGTGTTTGCTGAAAAAATGGCATGAATTTAAATGTATTAAAGGGTTTAATCTCTATTCTCTGTCTTTAAGATGAAGATAGAAGTTTTTCTTTTGGTCAGAATGCAATGTGGCTCATGCAAAAGATCACTGTCCAGTATTTCTCCTCTTGAGGAGGGTCCTTGATCCACCCACATGCAGCAAATTGCTGCCAATTGTGTTTCGTCACTCATCAAAAAACCATCTTCTTCTGTTTTCTTCAGTGATGCATGCTGTATTTAGTGCAGATAGGATTGAAAACAGACCGACCTGATTACCTGATGTCACTGACAAAAAAGTCTTCCATGTCCCCGGCTGGGACTGATAAAGCAGGAAACTAAAATGATTGTGATTGCATAGGGATTTGTTCTTTTATGTTGAGCTTCAACCATTAATGTGCTGTGTTCACAGCAATTTCCCAAACAGTCAAAGTCGTGTCACCTACACAGCGAAAGGATCAGAGATCCTCGTTGGACCCCAAGAGATCTTGGATTTCTTGACAGAACAGACACGTAGTAAAACACATTTATTAGAAGCTGTAGATCTAATTGTGCTGGCTCAGATAACAAAGGTGATTCCGGTTTGTTTCAAGCACAAGTTTCAAGGCAGGCTTCCTGTTGTCAGAACTGTTCTCCAACTGTTCAGCGTTATTCTTCTGGCAAAGGCAGAAGTGTAATCTATCTTATGGCACACTTCAGCATGTTCTTTGTTGACATTGCTCAGGAGGATACAGTTGGCAGATCTATTAGTGACTGTCTGTGAGTCCCTGCATGGTACAATTACTCAGACCCAGAAAAGCAGCGCTCCAACATGAGAACACATTTCAGTCACAGCAGTCGTACACGTGTTTTCAGCCAAGAGAACTTCTCCAGGGGGTGTGAAGATCAGCCCCATCTTTAGTAAAAGCTTGTCAAAGCACTGGGAGTGCGTGAACTATCACAGGACGGAAATATGAAAGACTGCAAATCACTTCAGCAGAAATTGCTGAAGCAACACTTAACTAATACATTCTGTGATGATACAGTAAATGTAATGAGAGTAATTACAATGTTATGCCTGGACATCCAAAAAACAACCAAAAAAACTACAGATGATAAAAGATTGTCTTTGACTCTTGACATTGCAGTAAACACACAGATTAATGTCTTAAGAAGTTTTAATTGTATTCACTCTTAAGGAAGAAAAGTTAGGTCTCTTCTATTAGCTTTTACTTTAATGACCCAATCCAATAAAAATTGTGTTTTTGATGTTTTAAATATGCTCTTGTGACATTTTCTCATGATCAGGAGCAGACAAAAACCGCTCCATTCTGATACATCCACTTGTAGACAAATAGATCCATGTACGTCTTGGTTCTTCTCATCTGAGCTGGCATATGGATAAAAACTGTTTGGCTCTGACATTGCTCACCATTTTGTCGCAGCGCTAATGTTAGGTTAGAAGTGTGTAAGCTAGCACATAACCAGATGGATGATATAAATATTCGTTCTTGCAATGGTCCAATTTGCAACCCAGAGGCAAATTTCTAACAGACTGCTGGAGTTCTGCAGAAACGATGTCCGAAAAAAATGAAAGTTTTTTTTCCTTTTTCTTTTTTTTTAATTTTGGCTCAAAATAGCATAATTTATAATGAAATTATGCTATTTACAACAGATCAAAAGATGATCGCAGCGGGACTCTTCAACTCTGTTACATCTGGTCGTTCCAAATGTGTAAAAGATGATGGAAGCTTTTAACCCTAACAGCAAATTTTTCAATCAAAAATGTCCTTAAATACATTTACAACAAAGTGTGGCTATTGTACTTGGTGTCTAATGATATTGAGACATTTCATAGAATGTATTGCCAGTTCTTTTCCATTTACAGTTACAATGACTCAGACTAACCCAGAGATTTTGGAATGATCAAAATCAAAGATTTAACTTTGCTTGTTTTATTTTTCATTGTGAAAGTGAATAAAATCATGTGTACAGTAGTTTCCTTTTCATTGACACCTTGGACGTGCTTTAGAAACGAACACTTTTGTTAGACTTTGATACAAAAGCTTTATTTCATTCACAGACTCAGATAAATACAATTTTTCAAAAGTGTTCCTTTTCATTATTTCTCCACAGCTAAGTTACATTTTTTTCCTTTTCTATAAAGAACGTGAACTTTAAAACTCATACATCACATTCTCTAAATGTGTGTATATCTGCTGAATTTTGATTTTTAAATGTGGAGTGATGCAATAGCACGGCACCTGAGCTGCTTGGGGGCATTTCGTCCTGAGTTACTCACAGTAAAGAGATTTTTCTGTTAGTTTTTTGTGGTAAAAAGGAAATTAAACTTCTAAGATTAGAGGGAAGTTTTTTTTTATTTTCTAAAATCTTTGTTGAACGTTTGCATTTTTTTTAAACTAATTCAATTCTGACTGGTATAAAACGGGTGTTTTTGTGCATTTTTTCTTTATTTTTCACTTTTGCTGAAGTGTAATTTAAACACATTTGAAATATCTTTGTGAGTTCTTTAAAAGAAGGTTATGATAAGACACAGCATACTTTAGGTAATTACACACTTCAGTGTTATTTACAGAACCATAAACTGTTATTTATGCACAGAAAGATCAAGAACAAACTATACAGTATAAACCATATATTTAGTAAAGTTTGATACAATGATGCAGTTATCGACAGTAAATAGATGCTATCTTGCTCGGGTTGCTTTGTTTGGATAAATGTGAGCCAGACCTGCAGAAGCTGAGACTGATAACAACTTCAGTCAAGTCCTAAACTGCATTCTCTTGACTTTGTCTTACCGCTTTCTGCTGAACCAAAGTGCTTTTCTTCCATATTCAGAAACAAATGAGAAATCTGCATTTAATTAGGATTTTGATGCCAAAGTTTATGAAAAAGAGTGAAGAGAACATTCAAAAAAATAAAAAATAAGCAAGCAAAGTGATTATAATTTATGTTTATAAGGTGTAATCAATTTGCTTGCACATATAAACACATATTTGTTGCTATCTATTAATACACCACTTTGTACATTAAAATACTTAAAATTAATAATAATCAGGCAATAATTATTTCCTTATAATATTAACACCTCAATAAAAAAAAAATGTTTCTTGTCTGTGTTCCAGCTCTGAAATTTTACTTTTATTACACTTATTTAGATGTATTTTATATTGTAAATTGTATTTTCTAAAAACGAACAAAAAAAAAGATTTATTAGCAAAATGCATTACTTATCATAATTTTTCCTCAAACCAAAATGTACTTTTTTCTCATTTTTGTTTTCGAAATTACAACCCGTACATTTTTCAAGAGTTTTTTTATATCTTAAAATAAAATTAATTTGAAGTGTTCATAATTCTTTAACACATTCCTACATCGAAAGTTAGATCTTCATTTTTAAAATAACATTAACACTATAATACATTAACAGAGAGATTTCCTCTTTGTAATGTGTGTTGAATTCAGGTTTTGAAGTTGTGTCTTTCCTATTTGAACTGATTGCTTTAGTGGCTTCAAGGCAGTCCAATAAGCATAAAATCAGGACCCCGTGCAGGAATTCTGATTGTAATGGGGTGATGCAGCTGTGAGGGGGGTCCCTGATTCTCTGGTTCCGTGCTGGGATAGGCAGATGAACACACTCACCTCGGTTTACAGCACGGAGTCAGATCCTTTGTGTGTCGCCTGAATGGGTACATCAGTTTTTATCTGATATGCTGAGGAGAATTCAGCCAATTTGCTCATCAAAAAAAGAAAAACATAACTAATGCAACTATTTTACATAATAGTAAATCAGGAAGTGTTCTATTACTAAAGGTAAAAAAGGAAACTGCTTTGCACAAAGTTGTGATGCATAAAAAGGTCATTTTTGCTCAATTAAACTTGTAGGATCCATCTATCAAAGATGGAGAAACCTTTTAGTAGATTTCTACCACGCTTTCCTTGACTGACTGTAGATATATAAAAAAATAGAAAAAATGGTGGGGTTGGTATTTTTTTTTTGGTTTAGTTTTCCTTGGTGGTTTTTAAGCTTTTAATGAACTTTTGCTTTTAATCATTTATTAAATCTTTGCCACAAATCCAGCCTCTTTTTAGATGATCAAAACCTATAATAACATTTTTATTTCTACTTTGTTTAAGGGCTTTTTCATTATGTGATTGACTGCTTTTTTTATGTGCTTGTAATAAAAGTCAGACGACACAAGAAAGACGCAGGAGCGTTTAAATCTGGAAACAACGGCGATCCTCAATATTTTCTCCTCCTGTCTCTGCTGGAAGACTTTCATAGTTGTTCATTTGCGCTCGGCTTTTCACGGTTCCTGCAGACAAAAATAGCTGTGTCAAGAATAAAACTGTGTCAAAACAAAAAGGAAATATATTTATAAAAGAGAGAGCTCAACAGAGATGTTCAAACCTCCTTTTTCAATGTTAGATTTTTTTTTTTTTTTTTGTGCTTCCCCTTGGACGGATCTTCATTGTCCTACAGGAACATGTTCAGGAACAACGTGGTAATTGGAGAGGTGTTCTGTGTTTCAGCAGTATGCAAAAGTAAAATCATTTTTTGAAGAGTTCTCTGCATTTTAGTTTTGTCCAAAAACAAATATTGGATATTTGATCATTGCACAGCTTTTACAACAGCAACCTCTGAAATGGAAACCTCAGGTCATGATCTAGATTTACTTTCAAATGCAAATTGTAGTAAAGTAGTAAACATTT
>NC_050514.1:14455955-14463803 GCF_002922805.2 Oryzias melastigma
TATTTAAAGGGCCACAAAAGTCTTTACAAGGTCCAAGAGAAGATTGGTCATCATAATTCATTTTTTGAACTATTTTGTAGTCATTTTCTAGATTTTTTTTTTGGTGAAAAATGTCCATTAAAAGAAAAAAGAGAGCAAAATTGTGTCACATGGAGGTTGTTATCGGAGGATATCGAGGCTAAATGTCAACCTTCAGAAATACCAGATCTGCTTTCTGTGAAGCAATGTCAGGGCTGACTTTATAACTTTAAAATGCTGGTAGCTTTACCTTTCTTTCTGTTTTTTGACTTTCCACCAAAATTGGGCTATTTCTTTAAGTAAAACCTTATTCTTGTACCTCAGATGAAACCTGTGTTGAGTCTAGTATGTTATGTCTGTCAATTAAAGATCCACTCTGATGAAAATTTGTTTTTTGGTGTTTTAAACACGTTCTTGTTGCATTTTTCTCATTATGGAGGACCCATATAATGAAAATTAAACTCAAAATTGCATTTGTGAGTATTTTATTATTCAAATAATTGTGAATCAGGAGCAGACAGAAAAGCAGAGTTTGGAAAAAGATGTATTTGTGACGTAGAAACTACACTGGGTGGGGCACTAGCTCCTTGCTCCCAGCTCTCAGGACAGGAAAGGGGAATGGTTGCTCCATGAAATGGGAATTTTTAAAGAACTCCTGTCGCTCTGCAGAAACTATGTCTAAGATAATGACTTTTTTTTTCATTTTGGAAAAAAAAAAAAAAAAAACTGTAAAACCATAATTAGACAACAACAGAATGCTTTTATAATAGATGCCCAAAGTGGGTCTTTAATCCCACCCTGTCCCACCCCATCCTAGGGGTTTGAATAATTTAACTTGAATCAAAACCAAACCATCAAACAACAAATTGTAACCCAAAACAAAAAATGAAGAAAGAAACATTTGAATTTCACATAATAAAAAACCCTTTAATGTTCTTCACATTGTTCACTCACAACGATCAGTTTGGTCTTTGAGGGGTAGACAGAGCAAAACTTAAAAGCACAGCACAATAAATAAATCCTACCCATACTTCAGTTTGGCTGCTTTGATGGGTAGAGTTTGAAATAGAACACATTTGAAAACACATTAGAAAAGCACAAAAAAACAAGAGCTTTTAAACTGTTTCATGCAAGAAATACAGCTAATAAAGCAAACGAAAAAACAAACCATAAAGCTATTGTAAAAACATGAGTCAAAATGAGTGAATAAAATCTAAAACTATAAAACTGGAACAGTATTTCTTTTAAATGCAGGATTAAACAGGAGAGTTGGAAGACTTTTTTGGAAATTCATCACAGTCGATGAATTCCTGAGATCCTCGGGGAGGCTGTTGAACAGTCGAGGCCCACGGTTCTTGAACGAGGCCTCGCCGTGGGTTTGTGTTCTGCCACTCGGAACCGTGAGCAGACCTGCACCTGTGGCTCTAAGGTTTAATATTCTTAAAATTAAGATTCTTCACAACCATTAAAACATTTATAAGCCAATAAGAGTCAGGCTAAATCGGACCCATATTATTGTGCTCATTGTGATAGAAATTCGGGTGTCTTACAATAAAATGGCTTTTAATGACTTTGCAACGTATTTCTGTCTTTGTTTCTGTTTACTTCAGCGTGAAAGGCTATGAAACAGTCCTTATCTGTACCTTCATTTAGGCAGAATATATCCTGCAATGGGCTGTCCTTTGTGCTGCGGCATCAATACTCTTACTAATTAAGATTAAGGTCTGTGTTGTCCCCTGTTGAGTCTTTTGTCACCACAGTGTAAGTGATCCCTATTGATTTTATTTTCTCATTTGTGTTTAATTGCATAGATTGCAGCCCACTGAAATAAAATTCCCAACAGCGACCGAGCGTGTTTGGCCACCTTAAAATATTTTTCAAACAATTTCATGTCTTACTTTATCATCTTTTCAAATATGGAAGTGAAGGTGAGCACACATTTGAAGTGACCCCATCACAGCTAGAGTTCACACTTGTAATGTGACCTGCTTCGCAATCAATGCAACGGATTGAATGCGTTCCCGTATTGAACAGAAAACAAATGTGCTACATTATTATTTTGACGTGTGTGATCACTCACTGAGATTTAGCCTACAGCTGCAGTTTGATTAGGTTTCAAAAGGTACAGCGGCTGAATCTCAAATTATTAAGGATTACACACCTGAGAGTCAGAATGACATATGTTAATATTGGCAGTTTTTTTGGTCTTTGTTTAAATAGTTGTCATATTGACAACAAAAGAACTCTAATATATTGATCATTATCTTGTTTTGTTATTTTACTTCTGACAATAATGTGAGTCTTAACCCAATTTATTTTGATGTAAGCAACTCATCAGGACACGAGAAATTAAAATGTATTCAATGAATCATATTTTCTGGCAAGGATTGGATTTTCAGAGTAAAGCAGCTTTGAAAGCATTCATAATATACTAATTTAGTGTGTGATGTAAAATTATGCTACTTACCCCCAATAAATACTGTTATAGAATAAGAATCGTAAAGATAGTTAAATAAGGAAACACTTAAGAATACAAAAATTTTAGCAAACTTTTAAAGTCTCACTCCAATCATTGTTTAATCTAAAGTGGTCTTATAATTATGATTATGCCAAAATAAATAAAATATATAATAATATAATAATATAATAATAATAAATACATAAAAACGTTTTTTTTCAAGGACATTTTTGCAGAGCGGCACCAGAAATACATCTCTGAGTTGTGGGTGGGACTGCTACCACGGAGTAAGCCTGCCCTCATTTCCCATCATCTATTTGTTTACATGCAGCAAAATGTTTGTCAATCAAACTAAGACCATTTAAAGCATATTTACTCATGTTTTCATACTTCGACCTACTACTATTAAAATCCTGTTTGTGGTGTTTTTAACATGTGTTTTTACCATTTTTCTTATCAGGGATAAAGAAAAAAATTAAGCTCAAAATTATATTTCTGAGTATTTCTTCATTAAAATCATTGTGAATCAGGAGCAGACGAAAAATATTGTTTGAAAAGGAGTGTGTTTGTGACTTAAAATCTACAATCAGCATTCCATAAGCTCCCTGCTGATCTGTATTCTGATGCAAACACTTAGATCCAAATACGTTTTTGTTGTTCTCATATGAGCTGCATCTGGTTTAAAACTGTACAGCTAGACAGTTCTGATATTGCTCACCATAATAGTATGGCGAGGTTGTGATGAACTGGAGTGTGTTAACGGGAAGCTGTGCTGTCTTACTCCACACCAACAGTTATGACCAGAACTCAGAAGTAAATTTCCAATGAACCCCCGTTTCCTGCAGAAACTATGTCTTAGAAATTGACACAAGTTTTTTGATTAAAAAAAAACATGATGATAATTAAAATACCACTGGGATATTTTTACAATAAATCTAAAGAGGATCGGAGTGAGACTTAAAGTAAACTTCTGGTTCATTTTGTATTAAAAAAAGTACAAAATAAGTAGATTATTGTACTCTTCTATGTATTCAGAAAGAGACAGCAAATGAAACTCTGAAAGAGATAGGTCGAGTCATGGTACAGAATTTTACTGAGATAAATAATAGATAAGCAAAATTGAAAAATAACATCTTGTGTTGCTCTGTAATTTTCCCCAAAACAACTTTGAGAAAAGGGCAGGATCAGGAAGTATGTGATGTCTAAGGCAGGATAGAATGGTACAAAAATAATCCACAAAAGCCTCCAATGCTGCAACCCTAATTTAAAAATAAAGACGTCGGTGTGTCTGTGCAAACTCTCACATTTCTGCTTTCCCCCAGACTGACTTGAAGTTTACAAAATGATACTATAACTTTGCTCTTTTTTTTTCAAATAACTGTCAACTCTGTGGTACATGACTTGATTTGCAAATGCTGTTCCTTCACACCTGAGAGGCTGTTTGGCTCCCAAAAGAAGCTGTTTTCAGGTCACAGCTAACCCCTAAATCACTTTCTTTCACATCAAGTAGATTCACAAGGTTATCTCCACTGTTGGCCATAACAAACTTACAAAACTGAGGCCTCGTGCATCAGCTTCAGAGCAGGTGCGTGCCTGGGGCAGCTGTTAGTCAGCAGGCAAACTGTTTGTCTTTCTGTTGGGAAGTTGCTGATTTACGTCTCTGACTTACCCAGTTTCCTTGACAAGATCCTGGAACTCACATAGTGTTCCTCGCTTGTAAGTCGCTTTGGATAAAAGCATCTGCTAAGTGGATATTATGTACATGCTTTATTTATATGTGAGTCTCAGTTGTCGCGTCTCTCTCACCTCATTTTGAATGCCAGAAGCATGCATCATGCCTCCATGTCGGGATAACTCAGACAAAGAGGAACGCTAAGGTTGAGTGAGAGATTGAAATGGAAATGAAGGAAATTAAAATGAAGCCTCCGGTTGCTGCAGACTTTCAAGCTGACAGTGGAATGAGGCAGCGAGATGAGTGTGCAGACACCTCCACATCACCAACAGATGGATTTCCCACTAAGACATGGTGGAAAATATTACAACAGCTTTGATGCAAGAAAAAGATGGAAATCCACTGTGAGTGTTTCAAAGCCGATGGCTTTATTCCCAGCACAAAACTCATCCTATATTTAAGCTTGATAGTAGGTAAGTCGAGGTGTTTTTTAGCATATCGTCTACACTACAAGTTTAATCCAAGATATTTATGAGATTTTTAAAATTCTATGTCTTTGTTTTTTCTTTTTTTTTTAAACATCTATAATGAATCCCTGTGGTGACTTTGTACTTATTCTATTGTTGATGTCTGCTACGGCAGGGATTTTAGGAAGAATGGTATAAAAAACTGACAGCTGTAAACTTTTTGCAGAATTTTTTAGGGGTGTAGCAATTCCTTTTAATAAGGATTCAATTCATATCATCATTTGTGGTTGCTGGTACAATTCACAGTTGATTTTGTTTTATTTTGAACGATCCAATTCTCAGACATAAACATTTGGTATTTAACAGTGAAGGTGAAGTTTTCCAAATTACTTGTATTTCTAGCTAGAAAATCCAGTGAAAATTAAATATGTTTAAAAACTAGAGAATTAATGTCAGTTAATGTAAAACTCATTCAAATTTTAGCTTCATGAAGTTCAGCTTACTGTAGTTTTTCCACATAAAAATAATATAAAGGAAACATTATTAGAACACCACACCACAAAGTATGGCCAATTCTTTTTTTGAAAATAAATAAAACTTGATCATGAATCAATATAATTGATGTATGTAATTTTAAAACAATCTTTTAATGGTTTAGGTCAATTTCATTCAATTAACAACGTGCTTCAGACAGATTAATCTAGTTGGATCGTGATTTAATCAGCACACCCCTAAAATTTGACATAAATAACTTTCTATAATCCTAAAATGGCAAATTGTGTGTTGAGTTCAACATGCGGCAGAACTAGTTACATAAATTCCCTCTCAAGTCTCACATTTTAAATGACTTGTTTCTTTTGTCTGATAGAGAAAAAGTGTTTCAGCTCTTTTGGACAAAATAACGTCTTTATCAGGATGAAACTGACATTTAATTACGTTACTAATTAAGTTTACATCTGATGCAATGATGAGTTTCAATACACTTAGTTTTAATAAGCTGAAATGTTTAGGCAAAGAAATCCTTTTCCAATGATATCTCTTTTCACAGACTGACTTATTAATCTCATTAAATGCAAATTAGAAAAATAATCAAAAGCAAATCAACTTCACTCCCCTGACATTCTATATTAGCCAAGTCTGAAAAAAACATTCAAGAGGCCATGTCATGCAACTGAAAAGGTATCTTATCCTTATTTTAAATACATTTGCATTTGCACAAACATTATTTTTGCATTACTAAGTAAATAAATAAATAATATTTGTTCTGTGCAGTCCGATATGCAGATTTAATCCCCTATGAATCCAGAGTATAGTTTTTAGTTGGTTAATATTATGAAGGGACAAACCTCTCTGATTTTAGTGAATTTTTATGTTGACATACTTAATATCCACCTTTCACCATTTAGCAGGATTTCTAATTTATTATAAACACTAAATATAATTTAATTACTTTAACAGATAGTACTTGTGAACACAATGCTGTTTCCACATTTTGTGATTTTGGGCTATATAAATAAAATTGAATTGAATTGAATTGAACAAAGTATTATTATACTAGTGTTTCAACACATAAATTGGATTGGAATTGATTTGTTTCAACAAAAGGAGACATACATATAGAAATTTCAAGCTTAATATAATTAGTCATGATTTGATTGGAACATAAAAACACTAAAAGTAAAAGAGATGCATATTCAAATATCAACACATGTTAATGATACAATTGTATTTACTCTAAATCATAAGCAGACATATTTGCACTTTTACATACAGTACAATTCACAATGTGAAGTTTCTCTAAAATGCTGTAATCATTTGCTTTAAAAACAAAACATGGAAGGAGCACCAAGCAACGTTTTTGATATGCTTCAGGTCACCATGCTACGAAATGAAGTCATTTTTTGGTGAATCTTAGGCAATCTTTTGTTTTCCATCTGTCTCATTTGAAGTAATAAATGTAGGTCTCCTTAGAAAAGGAAGTCTTATGCTGAACCCATTCATTACCTTGCTGCTGTGCTGGAAGCTGTCTGGTAAATGGCTTTATAATGGTTCCTTGCTTCCCCTCTGATCCTCACACCTATTTCTCTGAATTCTAATGCTTCATACACGACACATTTCTTCAAACTCCCCCACTTTCTGTGTACCTGCACAGCTTTCCCTACCTTAAACATTAATATTCAAACATTACTATTCAGCTGTAGCGTTAAAGTCACAGCTCTGTAATGCCACTCTTGCTAGCACCATGTGAATATGAAATTAGAAGCTGAAACTGGTCATTCACTTATGTCTGTGTGTCGGAAGAAAAACAGGTAAAGTACGTGTTGTTGAACATAAGTGAGGTTTCCAAATCCTTGACATATGCTTCTGGTCCACAGTGCTTGTACTTGAGCAGAAAACAACATAATTCATACAGTGCTTGTGTGTATTTTTTGTCATTTTATCATTGAAGTACTACATGTTGACACAACTTTAAAAAAACTCAACAATGACAAGAAAAAATACAAAAACAAGATAAAGGTGCTACTTTCCTTTGACACTCTTAAGATGCAGTACAGCAACTACACAAAAGGCAGGAAGGTTAAAGCACGGAACTGTTGGGCCTGTCTTGCTGCTCCTCCTTTTTCCTCCTCTCTCAGTGAGATTTATTTTTCTGTGTGTGTGGGCGTAACAGCGTTCCAGGTCGGCGCTTCTCTGGTGATCAGCTGCTGTGACTAGTCTTCCCTTGTGCTCAGATCCACAACGTGCCAGCTTGTCTTATCCTCCTGAAGAAAAGCCTTCATCCTCCCTTGGACACTTACCAGCCACTCGTCAGTCCATGCACATACTTGTTAGTCTATTTTTCCAACAAGGACTATGAACCATTTATACAATCTATTATCTGTCTCCATCTGTGGAATGAAGTCAAAGAGGTGTGCATTTTGCAGAGAAATACCTTTTAGCCCAATAACTGTTGATTTTGACTATAATGAGTAATGAGTTATAGTGGCTGACAGTCCCCTAGCAAAAAGTGGTACATCTGAAGTATACTGGCACAGTAGCAACTGGATCGCTGGACGGTAGCAGCTCTAATTGGACAATGTGTAAATGTATACTCAGAAGTCTTGAAAAGTGATTCACACTGTGCTTCCACTGTTTGTAAATGGGTTGAATAAAGTTTAACTTATCTTTTTTTTGACAAATGTGACTTATAGTCCAGGAAAACATAAGTTATTTTAAATAATTAAAAACATTTG
>NC_050514.1:14464351-14482587 GCF_002922805.2 Oryzias melastigma
AGTGGCACCCAGAACCCCTAGATTCCAAAGCACAATAGCAGCAAAGGTGGTCCTATAGCAGACAGATGAGCTTATATTCGTTTTTATGAAAAGATAGATTAAGTTAAGTCTTTAACCCAATACGTTTCTTCTACTACCACCTTCATATCAGAAGCACTGACACTCAGCTGTCCACTTCTACAATAGCTTTGGGTTGGCTAAACATATGAGAGGAGTCAGCACATCAGATAAGTTTTTACTTTGTGACATTTTGAAACAGACAAAACTTCCTACAGTCTGAATAATGACTGGAGAACATGGTAGTAGGTTTTTGATTAGCCTAAAATGACTCGACATAAAATGTGTCAACAGTAATAGCCTAAATATTAATCACATCCAACAACCTAATTTAACCCCACAAGGAAGGCAATAGTGTCTCAGTTTAGGTTTTTCCAAAATTTCAAGATTTACAGTTGAACAGCATCATAAAAATTCTTAAAAAGATTTTTAAGCCATCCTCTCAACTCTGAGTCACATGGTTCCATCAAACAATCTGAATGTTTTCATTTTTACCCACCTTTGTTTACTTTAGTCACTATTTATGCCTTTATTTTTCTTTTGCATGTTGCAAGTATCTGGAGACCAGAAGTCAAACTAATAACACAGAACTAATTAAAACAAATTAGATTAAACACATGTCATGTCATTTAATGTAATTAAACCCAACGTGGTAGACCGCATTCAGTAGAGCATCACTGAATGCAAAATGAGCAGCATTACATATATTGTTTGACTGCTCATGTGATATCGGGCTTTTGATTGTGACAAAAACAATAAATCTACTCAGCTGGTTCAGTGAGTTCAGTGTCCACCTTTAGTAAAATCTCTCTTCACACGCTGAGAAGAAGACTAAAGTGCTGAATCAGATTGATGTTTCCTTTGCTGCTCTCATCCATCCCCTCATCATCATATAAAATTAGCATATGCTCCTTACAGGTCCAATGCAGAAACTGCAATATTTTAATGATTGTACTAATCTTGTCATGCATGTCAATGCAATAATTTCACCTCAACAACCCTCTCTGCTTTATGATATTACAATTTGTCACCATGAGTTTCATGTTTCCTTTAAGACCATGAAATCAAATTATCCATCCAACAGTTTTTTAAATGTTCAAGGCATTTTGTGTTAGTTCTATTTGCTTCACTTTACACTCTCTTTTCTGAACTGCTTGCCTGATAAATTGACTGTTTCATCCATAGTTTGAACTTTTTTTTCTATTTAAGTTGGAATTTCTTGGTCTCTGTAGCACTTAAAAAATATTGGAAAGTGAATGATAAACTGGGTGAAAAGTTAAGTAAAGGGAATATATACCTTATAAACATACATAAAAAAATCAGTAGCTTGAGTGCCAGAATGTAATGTTATTAAGCAGGGGTGTAAATAAAAGCATGCTTTTGACCAAAGAGGTGTTTAGAGTTGTTTAAATGGATGGAAACCAGAAGAAATGAACTCTTTCACCACACACTGGCAGCAGAGTGAATGAGTCTCTTGCAGAAGGAGCTTTGCTGCCTGTCTACAGCCCTGCACTGAAAGGGTGAAGAATTGTTTGTGATGAAAAGCAATTTGCCCACTTTCCCCATGTCCCTCACTGGATCCAACACATCTGTGGCCTGTCCAATAATATGAAGAAGTCTAAAACTACGAGGCACTTGCAACTAAAATCAGTTGTAGGATTTTTATTCTTTTTTTTTTTTTCATCACAGATTCAGTGTCATATGTATCATCCTTGTACCCTATTTTACAGCATATTTCAATTTAGTTTATATCAATTCAATACCTTATTGTCTCTAAGATTTAAAAAAACTAACAATCTGTTGACAGAATTTCTCTGTTGAATTAAAAAAATGATTTGAATCATTTGTCCTTGGAACGCCTTGGGCTCCCCCTATAGGAGCTGGAGGAAGTGGGCGGGGAGAGGGAAGTCTGGGCATCTTTGCGTAGACTGCTGCCTCCGTGAATCAGTCCCGAATGAGCGGAAGAAGATGGATGGATTTGAAAAGTAAGAATCACAGGCCTCACATGTACAAGTAACAACTAAAGTCTGTTGCCTTTGCCTTTAGAAATTAAACTATTTAAATGGGTTCTTGGACCTGGACCTTGCACCCTGACTTTGCCTAGTAGTAGCTGGGGTAGGCTCCAGCAACCCCATGACCCAGAAATAATTTAAGCATATTTAGAAAATGAATGGATGTTTTTGTTAGCAAAATCCCCCTTCTTAACTTTCCAAGTTGATCAAAAGTGATGACAACTAGTGTTTATTCATATATTTATTTACTTACAATTAATTTCTGCTGCAGAGCCACTCCTTGGCTGGTATCAGAGTAGACTTGTGGGACAATTTGAGGGATCAAATTTTGCAGAGGTTAGAAAAACTGCCCGGTGTCTTAGGGGCTTGAGGCTAAATGTTGGCTCCCCCAGCATTGCCTGGGGTTCATTTTTACACAGCCACCGACAAAAGTTTCTATTTACTGCCAATGCTCTTAGTCTTTATCTTCACCAAACATATTTTTGATAAAGTGTGCCATGAAAACATATTTGCCTTCAGAATTCTTTATGTGTCTTAGAAATGGGACAATTTCTGTGACATACACTTAGGTTTTGGATTGTCACGTTTTAAGTTTCCTATTGCCTTTGAAGTGAGCACCTAAGTATCCATGGCAATACTGTGTACATACAGAGATGGTAAAGTATGCATGCAACAAAAATGTTTCTTCTCTTTGCATACAAAGAGAAAAGCTGTGCTTCATGGTAAAAAAAAATAGACTTCTTTTTTTAGATTTATGTACCACTTTTAGATCATTTCAAAAATATGAAATTTCTTTATGTCCTTCACCTTCAGAAAATATACTCTGACTTGTAGTAGTCAATGACTTTTTAGCTGGATTGCGTCACAGTTAGAATAGGATTTTGGCTTTTTTTTTTTTTTTTGGTTGAGCAAGGACGGTCCCAGAGTTAGTGAAAGACAGGTGATGAAAAAGTATGTAAAACAGACATTTAAGACGTTGTCCCTGGGGGCCAAGGGACGGAGGCTATGCCAGTTGGTGACAATCTGGAAGCTGTTTCCCAGTTGCCATCATTTCTAATGTCACATAAGTCATGGTGTTTTGGGAGAGGGCAGTTGCAGCCTGTGGGGCAGTGATGATATGTCCCCTGCCCTAACTTTGGTGACTAATCCAGGAATGGTGGATGAGCCTGAGGGAATTGGGTTCTCTGGCTTGGTGGCCATCTCACAGCATGGTGTGGACGATCCCTGGGATCTTTAATTTCAGGAATCATTGCATCTAAACTTGGGGGAGGTCATATATGTGGGTGTGGTCTTGGGTGCTTGACCAACCAGTATAGCAACAAGGGATTGTCTTGGTTCACCTTTTGCTTCCTGCTGCCTCCTTTATGTATGTCATAATACTGTAAAACGTCAAGGAGTGTTTCTTGGTGCCTCTTATATCTTTTCTTTTCCTTGTCTTTTCTCGTATTTTTCTATGTCCTCTCAATCCCCCTTGATCTATTTTGTTCTGTCTCATTTCTGTCCATTTCTGTCTGAGCTTAAAAGACATAAAAACACAATTATAAGGGGAAACAAATTTAAAAATAATAAAGTTTTGCTTCAAATACAAAAACAATTTATGCAAATATCACCTTAAGACTTTAAGTTAAAGCCTTTTGTAATGATATAATCTGTCCAACACAAGCGGCATTCAGCTTCCATCTGTTTGCTCAACTGCAGCGCAAAACAAAACAAAAAATCTGTGTCAGACAAAAATACCTATCCTCTCAAATTAAAAAAATATGTATATATCAAAATGTCCCAAAAGCCAAATTCCATGACAGGGGTTTGGGCCGCCGAGGCCCTCGCCTTTGACTTCCACTCAAACCACATTACACCAACCTCTTCCAAGAGAACATTTAAATACGGGCCCCATATGAGTTACCTTTGGGCTGAATTGCTGGGCCCCAGGTGGGTTTGTCCACGGGTTCCATGGTGACCCCACCTATGTTTGCCTACATCGGCTTAGGTGGAGACTCAGTAATCTGGCTTGCTGGGAAGCGGAGCATGATAACTCGCTACGCTGTCTGCCGTGCAGTTTGCTAGCTCACTATGCTGTCCACTGGGTGGCTGGTTAGCGTAGACTTTAAGACCACTGAGCCCCCACACAAGTCAATGTAGGCAAACGCAGATGGAGCCACCATGGAACCTGCGCAAAAACCCACCTGGGGCCCACCAGTTCAGCCCAAAGGTAAACCATATTGGGCCCACGTTGAAATATTTGCTGGGTTTTAGCTTCCCTGCAGGTGATGGGCCCATTGGAGAGTGATCCCACATTGCCCCTTCAGGCTTGACCAAACTGGGGCCCGTGGGAGGAGCCCTGGCCCCCAGGCGCTCACCTACGAGTAACGTACGGGATCTATGATAGTACTACTCATATAGGGGTTCTGAACCGCTCTTTGTCTGGCTCGTTGCCCAGGACCTGTCAGCCATGGGAGACCCTACCAGGAGCAGAAGCCACAGACAGCATAGCTCTTGAGATCACTCCAGCACTCAAACCCCTCCACCGTGTTAAAGTATCGATTCAAGGAGATTGGGTGCTCCCCTACAGATTAGGTGAGAAGCTCGGACACCCGGAGAGAGCTCAGACTAGAGCCGCTTTCCTCCACATTGAGAGGAACCAGTTGAGGTGGCTTGGGCATCTTGTCTGGATGCCTCCTGGACACCTCCCTGTGGCAGTGTTCCAGGCATGTCCCACTGGGTGCAGGCCCTGGGAAAGCCCCTGGACACTCTGGAGAGACTACGTCTGTCGGCTATCCTGGGAACACCTCTGGGTGCCCCCATATTAACTGGAGGAAGTTGAAGAGAAGGATAGGGGTCTGGATATCTTTGCTTAGACTGTTGCCCCCACAACACGGTCCCAGATGAGCGGAAGAAGATGGATGGATGGACATGTATTAAAATGTCATATTTTCCTGGTATGTGTAACCAAATTTTGCTGTATGTAAGACAATTTTTTAAAGATGCTAAAGAAATAATTTGAACAAAAAATATCAATTGACTTATCTAATTGGTCAACATGTTTTTTGTTGTTCAAAACGTACTCACCCTGAGTCAGCGGTCATCCTTTGTTTCCCGTGTAGTGGGATGAGTTGCAACTGTCAAATTCAACCTCAAATCAGAGCAAGATGTCCTGTATGGACACCCAGAAGGATGAAAAATAAAAGTTCTTAGGGTGACCGTGCCTCATTCCGCAGTCTTCCTCTCGAAAAGCAACTGAAAGCAACCTGGAACCATAATTTTAGAGCAAGTCATCAGGCAAGGAAAAGGCAATCATGGAAGATCCGGACCATTCATTATGTTCAGGCAGTCAGTAGATCTCATTCTGTAGCACATAGCATTGCTGAACCTTGACCTGCCTTATTGTAGCAACCTGAGATTATAAGACTGCCCTTCCTTTGTATAGAAACTTGGACTTGTAACTTGTAATCTCACTCAAATTGCATTCTGTCAGATCAAAAACATGATATGTGGTTTACAAGAATCAAGGTACCGCACCATGGCCAACAATGCAATCTAGAGTTCTTGACAGCAAATTCAATTTGTATCCTTATACTTTTTTTGTCCATCTTATTCTCCTTTTCTTTTGACAATGTAATTCTGTATTCATCTGTACTGATGTGATTCTTGGACATACTGGGAGCTGACAAGTTTGTAGTATATCAGTATACTTTCCTACAAATATAAAATAATAAATGAGTCACCTAAGTTAACTTTGAACAAGTTATTCATCGCAAGATAGCAAAAAGCGTCATGCAAGTTGCTGGAAACATATCTTGTAAGTAATGGTGAGTTTCCGTTCAACTCATAAATGAATAGATAGACCAATCTTTTTCCTCCTGATCCAAAGAAGATAAAACAATATTAACTAAATGCTTGAACAGACCTTAAATAACTTCAATCCTTTCACTGTTATTCTGCCTTCTAGTCAGTCCTAAATAGTCCTGCCACTAAACATATCTCAGATTCATTGGCCCAGCAAAAGTGTCCTTACAGCCATTGAAACCTGCAGATAGAGCCCTGCTAACTACTCCCTTGTCAAAGTTTGAGATAAAGTGAGATCAGGCATTTTCTATTAGAGACCTCGATTTCCAAAGCTGTCTGCCCACTGAACTGTGCCACACTAAGTCTGTGGGTATCTTCAAATCCCTGCTCGAAACCTTCCTCTTTATTTAAGCTTTAGGTGAGGTCTCACCTTTGATCACATCAGTAATATTGTACTTTCTGAACACTCTTCTAACCGAACTCTTTGGTTGTTTTGTGTTACTTTGTAGCACTTATTGGAAAATTAATTTTCAATTAACACTAATGCTAAAATTATTACTTTGTGGGTGCTGATTTTTGCTGTTAACAAGGTGCTACCCAGTGCAATTAACTGCTTTATGCTCTAAATTTAGATTTTAATAGGAAATGTGGCAACAATTTTTAGATAAAAACTATGTATTGTGCTTGATGATGAAGTTCAATGTTTTGCATTGTTTTTATTAAAAAAAACAGAGTTTCTGACCAACAAATTTAAGTGAAAGTAGGTATTTTACATATGCTTTTTCTAAATTTTGTCCACAAAAATTACATTTTAGGTCCTAATTTTGATTGAAAGATGCATTTCTATCACTTTTACTAGTCACTGCAGGCACTACTCTGCCAAACGTGACAATTTCAGCTTACTGCAGTGTATTTTCCAACCCAGATGAGTAGAAAACACAAATGAAGATGCAACCTAAGCTTTGGGGTGTTTGATTTGCCGAAGCAAAACTTAATGTTCACTCGACTGCAAGACACCTAAATCTTTGGAGGCCTCATTCCTGACACAAATAACGGATTACTGGGAGAGTTGGAAGCACAGTTTACTGTAAGCCCACTGCCATGGTTAATTCAAAAGCAGCTTTGAAAAACAGGAAATGCAAAGTATAATCCAGATACACTGTGTAATGTAAGATGTTTCATCCATCCATCCATCCATCCATCCATACTGTTGTGGGTCTTTGTAACTGTTTTTGTCTCATTTCTCAGCTTTTTAACACTCTTCCTTTAAGCGATCTCATTTTGCTTTTTTTCTGTGTATATCATGAAAATTCTATACATTTCAACTGAATTTTGCATTCGTCTGAAAGAGCAGAACACCAGTTCAGATGAAATGGATGTCAAAAACATCTGACAAACAAAACTAAGAGTCCTGAAGGCACTGTTTGCAGTTGAGTTTTTTTCCCTCAAAACTTTTAGCTTTCAGTCTTTCAGTTAAGGATGACCTCGTCTTAAGGGCAGGTAGGAACGCTGGTGGAACGCCAATGAAATAGGCTACTAGTCCACTAGTTTTCTTTCTTCTGTATAAACAATACAGGAAACTGTTTTACAGAGCTATTTTTTACATCAGAAATGGCTGATAGGTAATAAAGAGCATTGACACTGGATACTTTTGGGAAGAAGGTTGAAAAATCCCTTCTTTTTGAATAGGTGAATGTGTCCATTGTTTTTGTAGTCTACCTAAATGAGGGGCAGAGGGGTGCTGCTGCTCCTATATGGGCTAACTCAAACCAGAGCCAAGTGAGACTAATGGGTTTGCTGTGGCCCTGCTGCCTCACAGAAACTCCTATAATAGAGCCTGGACAGCCATGTTTTACTGAGACTCGGTTGTTTCTATTTTCAAAATGATGATGCTGTTGTAAAGCGTAAGATTTTCATTTTGCACATAACTTTTTTTTATTCACACTAGTTCAGAATAAAAAAAATATCTTTTTTTTTTACATTTTTGCATTTGGATGAATAATTATGAAAAAATGTAAATCAAGCTAAGAAAAATTCAAACAGTAATGAAATGATTTAAATGACATTCTGATTATCTGATTGTTTAATATAGGTTTCTATCATCCAATCACATTGTTCTTAAAAAATTATTATAAAACTAACAATATATGGCCCAAAACTATATGGATTTAATTGTACAATGGTATCGTCCACCACCACAACTTGTGTTTATGGCACATACAGGACATAGAGACAGAAAACTGTAATTAGGCTAAATAATTGCTGCCTAAAGTCAGCTTATAAGTCTGACTGCTGATAACTTTAACAATAAAGAGGGGTATATTCAACTGTTAAATAAATTGATTGTTTAAATAAGACATAAAATAAATTTAATGTTTTAAAATTGATGGATAAATTGTGCAAATAACATTAAAAACTACCCATTGAACAGTTACTTGTTACTTTTCTTTCAAAAGAAGCAATTTTGAATTTTAAAGCCCAACAGTGGTTGGCTACATTTATCAAAAAGGCAAAGGACATGATGAATACCTTTTCAAAACCCCCTAAAAAGCAAAATAGAAAGGACAAATAAAAGAAGATCAGCAGCTTTCAGCGTGCAGATGTCCATGTAAAACCTGCTCTTGGGTTTCTTTTGAGCTGCAGCACAGCTCAGACTCAGAGGTTGCTTTAAAATGCAGTGATAATTGAAGAATCTCCCAGGTGACTGGCACTGCAGAGGAAGCACTCTGTGTTATCCCAGCCCACATCCTGTTGTGATAATGTTTCAGGCTTTGGCAGGGACAACACACACCAGTCACAAGGGAGGGGGGGGAGTGGTTGAGGTAAAAAAGCTAAACTGTAAACCTGAACTCCATGCAGACTGTTGCAGAAGAAGCATTTCCTTATAAACGTTTTCACTCTAAACTGTGGTTGTGTGCAGCTTGATTATGTTAAGAATTTCTACACATTGTGCTTTCATGTAGCACATTTGTAGTTTTAATTCGTTTTTTTGTGTAAAACATAGTTCTATTTATGCTCTTTAAAAGGGAGAAAAATGAACTGAGAATCAAAGGCAGATGCTGTGTTTTTATGTGAAATTAAAAAGTCTTTTTAAGAAACTAAATGAGTCACACAGATCTCATTGTGTGAACAGCCTATTCTGACTCTTATCTATCGGTGGTGAAAGAATGAAGATGCGATGAGTTAATTGCTTAAAGTTCTCACACAATAACATTACAGACTGTAACAAAAGTAAAATGTCATTTATTTAAAACCCTCCCACAGACTAAACTCATTTTGGTGGACTGCAGTCCTCATTATTCTAGTCTTCTTTTTTGTCAAATACTATACCTAAAGTCTATAGGAACACAATTAAAATGCAAAGATTTCTCTTTTTATTACCCTTCCTTTTTTGTTCATACTCAAGCAACCACTAATGTATCTTTCTGTTAATCTTCTGCACATTTGGTTATAATAAAATTCAGAATTCATAACTGTGAGGTTTTTTTTCTTTGAAGCAATGTGGTACAAAAAAAAAAAGAGTTTAGCCCATTATTTCCACATTTAGAGTCAAAATCTCCTTATTTTGTCAGCATTGCATTCACCGAGCCACAACATGCATCAGACCTGTCAAAAAAATCATGTGTCTAATAATGCTGAGTGGTTTGGTTTTGAAGACTGACATGTTTGATAGAGTACCAGTAAAGGCAAGATATGGTTAATTAGTAACTCACAATTTGCATGATATGTAACTTTTTGACATCATAAAAGTTTATATTCTTCACATTAATGGTTTATCATTCCTTTGCCTTGAAAATTAGATGTATACAGTATTAAAAAAATGTATTAATGCTTTTATAAATGATGTTTAAAGCAGACACGTTTGAAAACAAAATGTTTTTTAAAGACATATATTGAAAGCTATTTAAAGTAACTTGAACACAACAAAACAAAGTATGTATATTAGATTTCAACCAGCCATTTAATCTGCTCACACTGAATATTTGCTCATAACTTAAATATACAAACAGGTGAGTTAATGTGCATTTTAGATTTATTTCAATGTTTTTTTTTTAATTAGAAACATATGTAGACACTTCATGTTCTTTTTCTACTCCTGTCTAGTTAGAGCGGATATTTGTATTTGTTGTGTACAATGGCAGTGTTGAAATGGAAGATGGGTCTATAAAGATTCAGAAATATTTGATCAGCAGCATCACATGTGTCTTCAGTGGTCTCTAGAATGAACTCATGAGAAACTGGGTGCTGCTTCATGTGTTAAGACTGTTTTTGTCCATTTCACCCTTTTTCTGGTCACTCTCCTACCCACAAGCCCCCTCGCTTACTTTGACACATCCATGCAGAGCTACAGCAGCATCTACTGGTGGTCAAAGGTACAACATCTGTTCCTCAGGCTGATGCACTTGTAAGATCCATGCCCTGAGCATAAAAATTAAAATGTCTTTATGCTTTTTTGTATATTTTTTTTCTCTTATGCTTGGTTTTTCTTGTTTTTTTTTTTAAGTGATTCAAACAGAAATCCAACTAAATGCAAATCATGTTACACAGGATCCTTATTTTTATAATATGCCCAATGTACCTGAAGAAATGATGTTTCTACCTGATAAAGCAACAATAATAAAGTATTCCTTTAAAAAGGCAGCACATTATAGAAAATAATCAAACCTCAGTCAAAAGAAGTGCCCATTGCACATTCAGCATAATGTCTCAGTGTTTAATAGTTTGGCATTAAAAAAGTAAATAAACAATTACTATATTACTGTGTGAACTAAATCCTACTTTACCATCATTTAGAAAAATAACTGATCATTGTGCAACATGGATAACTACCTCGTGAAAGGTCTAGTTCTGTTTCTAACCAGATCGTAAAAGAAGAAAGTAACGAAAAAGGGAATTAATCATGTTTGGATCTCTTTCAAAACGTATCCAGCTCATCAAAAGAACCCTTATAAGGCTTAGTGATGCTAATTTCTCTGACTGGATAAAGCATTTTGCCAACCCAACAGAATTTATTAACGGTGTTCCAGTTTGTTCAGGTATTTTTGACTGTTTTTAACGTCACAAAAGGTCATATCTTTTTTTTAAGAGATAAATTAGAAGATTGGTAGATGTTCATTCTTTTGTCTATGTAACAGCAAATCAGACATATGATTTTATAAAATGTAACAAAATGAAAATAACAGTCAACTTTGATTCTTCCGTATGGCCTTTTGTGCTGCAGCATTTTCTTATGATAAAATGAATATTGTATATGGAGATTATTGATTTACACAAGTTTCATTCTTATTTGAATTTGCTGCAGTATCTTAAACCCCTGCACCTTATTTTACTTTACAATTATATGATTCCATCTCTGCTCATACAGAACACCTCCTTGGTCATTTTGCAGGAAATTGGATTGGAAGAAACATTGCTGCAATCCCCGATGAGACCGGCCCAGCTGGATCTCATTATGTTTTTAGAAAATTATCTCTTTATGTTGATAGACATGGAGAGCCGGGGTGGAATTGCCGCAAACCATCCTTGACCACTTCAATATAAAAGATGAGCAAGTGAAGAGATCTGCTCTTTGAAATATGCTGCTATTAATCTAAGTACTGTAGCGGGCTCTTGCTATCTTTACAGGGATGGCTATAGAATATTGTGGTATCAATCAATATAAGATGTGCATCAGTTTGGATCTGTACTTAATGCCTGTTCAAACATTTTGTTTGACATTTTTAGCTCATAAACTGCCACATCCCTATAAAACCAAAGGGAAACATTACTTTTATTTAACAAGAAACCCTGAGAGATTAAAATAGATGAATTATCAGAGGGGAATAAATCGACCTTACACGCAATTCAATGCAAAGCAAGCACCAATATTGTGCTATAAAAGCATTTTACATTTTCTAAAAAATAGAAAATAAAAAAATGCAAGTATTATAAATATTCCCGTGTTTATTTCTATTTACCTAAACCCGGGGGTCGCAACCTGAGGCTCCAGAGCCACATGTGGCTCTTTCAACCCTCCAATGTGGCTCCTTGGCTTTGAGAAAAAAATGCAATCAATCTGAATGAATATTAGGTTTGCAGTTTTGGTTAATTAAATAATTAGGTCATTATGTTTTAACATGCTAGATAACTGAGAAAAAATGTGGTTAAAGGTTTAAATTGCTTTTGGGGTTGTTTATTGTCATTTATTGATTTAATTTTTGTTTTGTTTTCTTAAAATACACACACACACACACACATATATATGGATTGTACACTAATGTTGTCATATTTATAATCAAAAGTAAAAGGAGTATTATAAAGGAGAAAGGAGAATAGAAAGTAAGCGACTCTTTTTCGGTTTTCGATGCCGAACCTTTTTTTTCTTGGCTGCACGGACCCGGAGGGTTAGGGTTACAGTTAGGGTTTGGTTAATACCATGAGACCAGCAACAACATTAGGCCTTGAACACATTTACAATATGTGTGGGCAATGCAGCAATGTGCGTCTTAATGTATTATGCGTGGCTGACATGAATTTTTCTATTAGTTTTCGTAGTTGCTCACATGTAAATATGTGCAAATAACATCTGCCTAATAAAAAAAAAAAAACTTGACTAAATGTTTAATTCTGCAGGTAAATCTTTTTTGACAGAGGATGTACTTTATTTTGAAACAAACTTGTACATACTGAAATATAAAAATAAAGAATTCCACCACTATGAATAGCTTCATGGCCTAAAAACATGAATAAAGTGTATTTTTCTAAGTTGAACTGTACGGCTCTTGCTGGGTTTTGGCCAGTAAGAAACTAGTCTTAAAGCATCAAAGGTTGCAGACCCCTGACCTAAACTGTGAGTACAGTACTTTTTATTTACATATATAGCATTAAAACCTTTTATTTAAACTGTGCAATACTGTGACTAGAAGTTTATATATTTAATTGTATTCATTCATTGTGCAAATGACCAATACACTCGCAAAAGCAATCTAAATTTAACATATATTACACAAAAAGAGTAAAAGGAAAAGAGTTTTGTCAACTTTTCTTCTCTCGAACAGATGGAAACATGCTAATATTCAGTCTTTTACCATACATATCCATAAATATAACAGTCTTGACATTTTTAATCTTTAATATTTCATCTAAACAGCTTTTGTCAACAGTTCTGACTTTTACAATCTTGCCGCTAGGGGCGCTCTCCCTCCCTTTCCTCCGACCTGCTAAAAACTTCCTCATCTAAAAAGTTTGCTTGAGGTCGGAGTGGGCGGGGCCGTTTTGACCGCGTGACCCATTAAGCGAAAGCTGTCAGTGATGGAAGGTAAGCTTCACGTGCGCAGCGGGTCTTTGGATGTCAGTCAGTCAGAGCAGCTTCACGGCCGAGCAGCAGAGTCCAAGGTGAGCCCCAACATTTACATTCTAACAGCACTACTTTTATTCAGTTTGTTCGCAGTTATATTACAAATTTGATACTCTTTATGGCGCCAAGGAGGGTTTAGTTTTCAAAATAAGTCAGTTACATTACATTTTGTTATTTTGTCCTTGAATTTGACTTGTTTTAGTTGTTTTTACGTTTTTTAAGCACATTGGGATGGAGTGGCGCCAGCAGACCAGTATCAGCTGTGCGGACGCGTTCAGCGAGGCTCAACGCTGGATTGAGGTCATTTCACCACACTGTTCATTTTTTATGCGCACCATTTGCGGATATTATCATTAAAATATGGCAACACAGGTTTTTGTTTGATTCAAAAGCAAAAAGTTCATCATGACACGTTTAACTTTTAGACTTTCCAGAACACCTAAATGTAAACCATATCTTGATGGGTCTGAACCTGTCATAGGTCTCCTTGTCTTCTCTGCTGGTTTTTCCAGATAAAGCAAAAAATATTTGAATGCAAACCCAGTGAGGCTTTGAAGAAATTCAAATGAATACAAAGCACATAATTGCCTGCTATCTAAAAGAAATTAGGAAAATGCAAATTGTGCACAGCAGCACTGTGGGATTCCTCCTTTTAGTGCATGTCTGCTGGGTATAAAACAATATAAGAAAGTGTATATGTGGGCCGTTTGCACCTAAATGCTGCACAGCAGGTAGGTGGGCTTTATCGTTCAATGTGGAGGATGTGGTTTTAGAATAGGAAAAAGGAGACTGTTAAAGGCTTGAAATGGACCTTTAATTTTGGACGGAACTACTTGCATCTTAATTAATCATTGGGATTGGAACCAGAATTATATTGGCATAGGGCACATTCTAATTTTAACCACTTTTTACTCATTTTTTTGGCCAAATAAGAATACTGACATATTGCAGAAATTGAAGGTGAAGGTTTGCAACCAAATAATTTTTATGTAATTTTTCAACTATATTTAAAAAAAAAAAAAAAAAAAAAAAAAAAATCATCCATTCTAGGCCAATATGTACCAATCATTTGGTCCTCGACTGACATGATTGACATTTGTTTACAAGACACATTTGACATTTTCGAAACTCCCTTGACTTAAGAATATTCCTGCTCCGACGTGTTTGATTGAGGGTCTGCGTCAGATAATAATGCCACCATGCTGCATCGTTCCATCCTTTCAACCCCACAATGTATTATCAAATCATTCACTCAATCTAGTGTAGTTAAACTAAAAATGTTATGCGACTGTGGATTCTTTGGGGGAGGGTTAATTAGTGAGCAGAAAGGCCTTACGAGGCCCCCTCTTCGTTATGGAGTCCCATTTTTATGCCCTCATTACAAAGTACCACTGCACTGACTGTCCCCCTGCTTTCTGAAGTGATGGATTTTTAAAAAATGAATTCTCAAACTTACTTCACATGCACAAATATTGCTTCCGGTAGTTTTTATGACTGAAATGGTGAACAGCATGCTTGCTTTTCCACCTGTTTTTGTTGATTTGTTTGGCTAAATGTTGTTCTTAAACACACACAACAGTCATGTTGTTATTTGGACTTGATCACTTTAATTAACTTGAACAGGGAGTGTTTGTGTTGTGTTGTGTGTGGGAAGGTGGTGTTTTTCTTTAATTTTTGCCGGCAGATTCAGCACTGAAGCAGTGACAGTGATGCTGTTTATGAACTCCTGGAACCGTCATAAAATGTAGCCAGACTAATTAAATCCAAGCACTGGTGCTGTTATTGAAGCGTTTGATATTTGTTTAACCGGCCCACTAATTATAGATTCACATTTTTTTTTTTTTCTTTCAATGTCAGTTTTAACTTTAACCTCTTATATTTTGTTTTGCATGTTCATAGTTCCTGGAAAAGTTGACATCTTAAAAGCATCTTGTTACCAAAATTTGTGGGTTTAAAAAAAAAAAAAAAAGATGTTTTACAAACTTTTATATTTCATATATAAAGGCTGTTTTTGACTGCAGCCTTACTTTGCTTATGATTTTTTTATTATTGTTTGTGGATAAAAACCCATTTTCATTCCAATCACCTGTTAGAAAGTGATCTCATTAAGGAATGTAGATGTTAACATTGGGGTCTTTTTGCTTAAAGCAGTAAAAAAAAAAAATCTTGTTTCTTCATTTATATTATAAATCAAACTTCATCCACACATCTTTGCTCTGTAATCTTTTTTCTGTTACTGGTTAGGATAAGCTTGAAATGATAAATCTTGACATGTTTGGGGAATAGTGCTGCAAAAATGCTATTGACTGGTGTTTTATTTTTTTTTATAAGGAAGTGACTGGAAAAAGCTTTGGATGCAGTGACTTTCGGGCTGCCTTGGAGAATGGCGTTCTGCTATGCGAGTGAGTAATGTGATTTTTTTTTTTTTTTTTTTTTTTTTTTAAAGTTTTGCCTCAACAAAATATAAACCGTTTGTACATGTCAGCCTATGATTTATTGTAACTGGACAAGTGTTTTTAGAAGTGACCTCAAGCTAGTTAGAAGTCCTGAATAGACCTAGTTTTTAAAACCCACTGCTCACTTTTGTAAAGATTAGCTGAGGATTTGAGAGTAAGTCAGAAGCCTTCTAGTAAAGCAGATGAGAAATTTATAAGTAAAGTTGTTTTTTTACAACTCCAAACATAAATCTGCAATTTTTGTTTAAAAAATGCACTACTGGAATTTGTGATATTGATTTTCACCAATTATGTCCCTGTTGGTCTTTGTACAAACACACATGTTTTTACATTATTAATATTCACATTGTTGTTTTCTTATTAGCATTATTCCATCGGAACTGTATTTAGCCCAAGCTTGATCACGTTGATATTTTTAATGCACTGCAATTGGCTGGCCCAAAATCAGTTACAATTTTCATATGACCCTGTGGTGAAATGACAGTTCATTGAAATCCTTGAAAAATGTTGCATGTTCATTTCCAGTGTTTGACACTAATCATGCATGCCAATATTCAAATTCTAGCATGAATAAGATGCTGCCATGTAAACCCTTTTTTCACTAAGTAGCTTAGTGACAATAAGGTCCAAAAATGCCAGTTTTATTCTTGGAATTCAAACGTGTAGGCCTTTCATTTACAAACAAATATATTACTTAAGGACCAACCCAAACAAAAATAGTGTTTTTAACAAGTTCTTGAAGCATTTTTCTCATTATAAAGGGCATATATGAAGAAATTTGAGATGAAAACTGTTTCTGAGTATTTGTTTTTTCAATTTATGATGAACTATATGAAAAAATGCCATTTGAAAAAGCGTGAAGTTGTTAAACTAGTCAGCAGGCTAAAAGGTCTCTGCTCTGTTCTGATGCATCCACTTGTAGAGGACTAGATCCTTCCCTACTGATCCTACTAGCTCAGTAGGTTGGTAGAATAGCTCCAATATTGCTCGCCATTTTTTGCACTGGTTATGTTGGGGATATGAGTGGCTGTAAGCTAGTGGGATAGATTGTAAGCAAAGGGATGATGGGAAATGAGCTGAAGCTTATGCACCAAAAGCTGATGAACTCCTGCTGCTCTGCAGAAACAATTTTCAAGAAAATATCTTAGTTTTAAGTTCAGTTTTAGGATAAACAAGCATTATTTTTTTCCCCTTCCAAATGACTTCCATCAGCTGGTATTCCACTGAACAAACCTGTGCAGAAATTTCAATTTTCATTTGTCAACACTGAATTCACAATGTTGTCCAATTCTTCAGGGACAAACCACATACATGTCTCAAACACTCCTTACACATCTGCAACTGCACAGTTGAAGAAATATGATGCAACACAACATGTTTAGGACAACATTTGCAGGAAAAGGATGTGCTGTGTCATGAGCATCATCTGCAACCACTGAGGGTGTTTTTTTTCCTGAACATCCTCTCAAAAATGGTTTCTGTAGACAGAATAAATGTTATTCAGAATATACAGAACAACATTTTCACGCTAGAATAGTGGATGTTAACTCTAGTCACTAATGACTTGCAAAAAGTATCCAGTTGAATGTTATGTTGTCATATATAGAACATTTGTGGAGTTTGTCAGTATTTTTGGAATCCAATCTGTTCAAATAGTTTTTAGAGATTTATTAGACACCTTTTTCTCATCTAGTTTTTAGAGATTTATTAGACACCTTTTTCTCATCTTTTTACTTTTTCCCCACAAAAGCTTGATAAACCAGTTGAAACCAGGCATCATCAAAAGAATGAACAGGCTTTCAACTCCTATCGCTGGTCTGGTGAGTGACAGACATTGCACCTCAGCCATCTGACATGATATGCACCAGTGTAAGTGAGTATGCTAAAAGTACATGCTAGACAGGAAGTGCTCGCAGCCATCGTGGTTTCCTCTTGATGCGACATGAAACCAGGCTTGTGCCATTTAAGAAAAAAAAAAGAGACTGCATCTGAGTGTGATTATCAAACTGCTGAATATGTAAAGCTTTATTGAGCATATTTGCAAATGGGGAGACTTTTTTTTAAGGTTTTAGGCTGAGTTGCTGTAAGGCCATCTAAGCATAAATGCCAAAATTACCCAAAGCAAGAACAGGGATTAATTTCAACCACCATTAGGAGCTATTAAACGGCTGTGGAGCAGCAAGGGATACAGAAGTGTTGCTGTGTGAGGCGTGGGATGCAGTTGTAGCTGAGGTCTGGCTGTGGGCCACAGTATACATGTTTCAATCTAAGAAATGAAGCGGAATGGGCTGGATAACCACTCAGTGCAGTCGATTGTTGATGTTGGGGATTGATTTAAATTGAAACATTAGTTTTGGAATTTTGCATGTTTTTGTCACATTTTCAATTTTAACATTTTATGTAACTTACTACCAATTTTGACTGTTTCCCTCTACATTTAGTTTTCTATTATTATTAGAGCCAATTATACACCCTTGTGTTTCTCTTACCCAAATAAGAAACAAATAATTATGGCCCGCAGCATCAGGTACTGATGGCAAGGACCATATTATTTTTGCTAAAAAGTCAAAAAATGAAAAAAGTCCCAAAAAG
>NC_050514.1:14483124-14528981 GCF_002922805.2 Oryzias melastigma
TGGTGCATAGTGGCTGCTTAGAAGACGAGTTGGGGTCAAAGGTCAGCGTCAAGGGCAGCAATGGTGCGTAGGGGCGGGCAGCGAGTGCAGCGTTGGTGCGTATGAGCGGGCGGCAAGGGAGAGGGCTGCGAGGGAGAGGGCAGCGAGGGCGGGCAGCGGCGAGGGGGACGGCGGGTAGCGACTGCGGGCCATCCAACGCCGCTTGCGGCTTTAATTACATTTTTATACTTATTGTTGATCTTTTTTAACTTAGCTGAAAAACGTAGCCAACTCTTAAAACCAAAGTAAATCTCATGGCAGCATTATGCAACCTTTGTTTTTCATTGTCACATTTTAATAACTGAAAAGAATAAAGTGTTTTATTTCCTCTGCAGGATAATGTGAATGTTTTTCTAAAGGCCTGTGGGAAACTAGGACTTAATGAATCTCAGCTGTTTCATCCGGGTGACCTGCAGGATCTGTCCACGCGTGTGACGCTCAGGTGTGTGCTAAAACACTGCTGTTTCTTTGCTAATTAGATATAAAAGTAAGCCAGAGGAATACATATTGTTGATCTGACAGGAATAGCAGTGCTATCAGTAATATTAGAAAAATATGAGATCATCCATTGTATTAGACATGCTCTTGACCTCACTGTGTGAAATGTGTTCATTTGAGCTTGAGTGAGAGCTGCAGACAACTTCTAAGTCATTTAAATATGTCAAGATAAAAACTAAAATACAGAAACGCGGACATTGGAGAATCAACGTAGCTCCCCAGAAAACAGTAGGTATGCTCTCCTCCATCTGTTCATGGTGAACATGTTTGGCGAGCTTTGGGTGGTGATTTTGATGGTTTTGTTCTCCAAAGCTCAAGGACCAACTGTTAGATTCAAGTTTAAGTTGCGCATTGTTTTATTACAGAAGCTGAAGAGTTTCTTTGGGCTTTGATTTCATGGATTTAATTATTTTAACTGTATAGAGTTGAGATGACAAGTCAAAATTAAAAGACAGTTTGTAAGTGGCAAAAAGAAAACATTCTTGGCTTTAAAATACCTTTAATTCATTGTGTTGAGGGAAAAAAAATCTGAATCGTGACTTTGAAACAGTGAATCGAATCGAAGCTTGACGGAATCGTGGCATCCTTATCAGAGACCCTTGATTTTATTTATTTATTTTTTCTATTTATTCTCCCTCCAGTCTTACCACGCGATTTAGACCAACAAAGAACGTGACATTTAATTCCACCCTTCTATAGTCTGTGCCTTTATCTGAAAGCATCTAAAAATGCAAGTTTAAAAACCCTGTCAGAACAGAATACAGTGTTCCCTTTCTGCATTGTAGTTCACCTTTCGCATTCTCGCTGATTCTTTTAGTACAATTATGCATGCTGCTTTTTTTTTATTCTTATTTAAACAGCACACCCTGTTCTGTGTCCTGATTGTTTGGAGACTTTGTCAATCAATCTCCATGTGTGTCTCCTGTCCAGATACGTGCAGCTCTCTAAATCTACATAAATCTTTGGTCTGAACTTTGAGAGTTTAAACAACAATGTGAAAAATGTTCATGTATGTGTGAGAAAAGTGGATAAAGTGTGTAGTGAGGAGTTTTAATACTTGAAACCTTTTGGCTAAATATTTTAGCTCAACAGGTTGAAAGTATTGTTTTCTTTTTTAACAAAAAATATCAACAATAGTTGTACGAATGTCAGATCAGTTTGGAAATGACTTGTATGGTGATGTTGAGCTACCTGAGAGTAATGGAAAGGCGTTCATAGATTAAGGTATCTGGATGCAGCTGCTTTGCATGGTCAAAGTAATAAACTCTGGCTAACAGCCCCTTCCTTCATGAGAGCTGAAGGTTTGCTCGTCTATAAAACCTGATAAGTAGCTGATTAGTGGAAAGTTGGCAAATTAGATAGATTAAGACTTTCATGTTTTTTTTTAGTATTTTCCGAGCTGCTTTCTTATCTGTTCCATTTCAGTGCTCATATCTGTTAATGCAGTCATGAGGATGCAAAGTGATATTTTAAACCGCATCATTTCCTTTTTGAATATTTGTTTGTTTCAGGCATGATGAAAGCAAGAGACGACTAAAAAATGTAAGTTTGTTTATTTTCCTCCTGGACCTATTAACAGAATACCACATATGTGTGTTCACACACATGAATGATGACCTGTGACGAGCTTCCGTGCGTTTTTGTTCTTTTTCCACATGTGAATGCTGAATGTTTCATGTAAATATGCCTGTGTGTGCTGATGGCATCTCGCATGTTTCACGCTCATGAGGTTGTTTATCCCAAAAGACTCATTTGAGCCACACAACAGCTGACAAGTTGCTCTTGGTAATGAGGCTTTGTCAGAACAACCCCTCTTTGAACTGAGTGTTGCATTTTTTTTCTTTAATTACCAATTAGGGTCAATGGGAGTTCAATCAAATCTAGGGTTTTGTCCATGTTTTTCCAACCAGATTAACAAACTTAAAGAGGAGCTACTTGTCATTCAGTGTTAATCTAGAAAAGCTAAAGTTAAACGCAGGAGGAAAAGCTTTTGAATCTGAACTTTACTGAAATTTATTATGTATGTGGATCATCCACATACCCAAATTCTTGAACAGCCAGGGCCATTTTTGTAGCACATTGGCATAGCTTTGAATAAAAGGTTCTTAAATCTATAAAAAACATTTACAAAAACAAGTGATCTGTCCCTGGTTTTGCTTACTAGAACCACTGATTTAATTTTTTTTTTTAATTATCTTTTTTAAACAAAGAATGGAGGTTTTGTTGCCATTGGCTTTTTTGTCTACAACCTGATTATGTTTTTAATTAAAAAAGCTTTGGTTTAATTGAAAAAAGTTTAGTTCAGGGGATAAGTGGATCTGCTATGACGATGTTTCCTCTGCAGTTTGTCTAAAGGGATGTGATTGAATGATGGATTTACCTGTCATTGTAGCAGTTTGAGACCCTGAAGGAACCAATAGCTATGAGGGGTTGTACATTGAATCATAATGTTTGGACTGACAAGCCAAGTATCTGTTCCTTTTTTCATTCATCCTGGAAATATTTATATATTTTAAGTTCGAATAGACTTTTTTTTTTTTTTATGTTTCACCTCTTGTCTAAAAGGCTTTCATTAGTTTATAGATTTTTTTTTCTCCTGCATTCCTCTTCATACTGAAGTACTTGATGGCTTGTAGCTGCTTTGCTGTTTGTTTGAAAAGAGTCACGATTTAAAGGGATGATGGGAAAAATCTTTATTGCTTGGCTTTGGAGAGTTGTGCTCCAAAAAGTTGTAATCTTTCAAGGTCATTCTGGGCGTTAACTGTTTATAGGAGGTAGACTGGGGCCACCAGAGCCATGTCATCTGTGTATCTTTGATTTCTTTTTTTTCCCCACTGTTTTCACTGCTGGTCCTTAAGGTTTTTGTATACCAACCTGGTGATGTATATTTTTTTCTTTTTTTTTTCCTTTAGATTTTTCTTAGTTTAGTTTCTTTTGTGTGTGAACTTGCAAACATGCTAAAGGAGCCTCTAACCTTGCTAACAAAGAGCAAGGTGGTTAAACTGTATCCCTGTTTGCAAAGGTTTCTACTTTTTTTTTTCTTTCAGGTTTTGATCACAATCTACTGGTTGGGTCGCAAGGCTCAGCTGGACTCCTTCTACAGTGGTCCTCAGCTTAATTTCAAAGCTTTTGAAGGACTGCTGGGGTTGGCTTTGTCCAAGGTAAACTACTCATTCTTGCCTTTTTGAACATTACATTTCTATATTTTTTGAACATTCATTTCAACCTTGACTTCTAAATTTTAGGCTCTAGAAGATGGTAGTAACGTGCTGGGAAGAGATGGAGGACACAAAGAGCGCCATGAGTTGGAGACGGAGGAACGCCGGCGGACAGCACCGGGTGTTTCAAGAGGGAACTCAGTGGAACACATTGAGTTTCTGCAAACATACCTATCCCAAAATGATGAAGGTGCATGCTTGTACTGCCCACTGGCCTAGTAAATAGGTTGTATATTCTGAATGTCATACATACTGCCCCACATGAGAAAGGAAAGAACATTTGAAAGCCAAAGTCCTATTCTTCATCGCCCTGACCTTATAGCCCCTGCAGTTGTAAACAAATATGAGTTTTTATAGTTTATTTGTCATAAGCAAGATCAACAGAAGGTCAACAATACCATAAAACGCTTGAAATGAGAAGAACCATATGGTTCACTAAATCAGTCAGAAGGCACTTGCAGCATACAATAGTAGTACCTTGCCATCATATGGGTAGAGAAGTACAAAAAAATAAATAATGCTAAAGTACAAGTACTGAAACACATGGAGCAGGTAGAGTTAAAATGGGTTTTGGGCCATGTTATTGGACATGTGACAGTAGCATTGAAAGAGAAGTGACATACATGGTGAAATGGATCTGAAGCCTGCAGTCATGTGTGCCTCCGATCCATTAGATATGTAAATTACAGATGTAGCTTCAACCAGGCTTCGGAGTACTTGGATATTTGTGGTACTTTAAGGTTTTGTGAAACTATTTTTTTTGGTAAAGCAGAAGTGCATTGTTTTGGAGGGTTTGGAAATTTCTCCCATCTTGTGGTTATACTTATGCATTACAACAAGGAACTCAAATTTAGTGGAAACTTTAAAAAACTCCATTAAAAACTTAAGCTTATTGTAGCTTTCTGTGCTCTAGTAACAAGATATCTCACCTCTTGATCCTTTTACCTCAGTGTGTCATTAGTCTGCTAGTGGCTGTGGCTGCACGGTAATAGAATGTGACAAGTTCCACAAAGCAGTGGCAAAAGTATGCGTTAGCTGAGAGGGCTTATTGTTGGCTTAAAGCTTCCCGAAGGCTCGACTCTCGCTTTCATTCAGCAAAGGTTATTTTTTTTCCTTTCTGTTTTACTGATTCTATTTCAACCTCAAGAGTTTTTGCTTCAGAAGATGATTTCTCTAAAGCGGATGATCCTTTTCCTTCTGTTTTGTCTCTGCCGTCTCAAGGTTGTGGAAGTGACGCAGAATCTGAGCAGGTGTACAGAATGGAGGACAGGCCGTCTTCAGCTAACAGAAACAAAGGCTACGTACCAACACCACTTCGAAAAAAACAAGTGCGGGATGATAATGCGAGAAGAGGAGTCAGTCCACTCCCCAGGTAAAGAAAAACGTGTTTGCTGGCACATAAAAGAAAAGCAATGCATGCTCCTAACTCACTTATCAGTAGCTGAAGAGAAGGCTGTCTGCATTTTATTTTTATTCATTTTTTTTAATTCATTTTTGCACTGCATTTGATATTTTAAAATGTAATTGCAAGCATTAATATATATTTTCTGAGTGATTAAAATATGTATTTATTTAAATCACTTGTTCAATACACATTGACATCTTTTTGTGGGGAATTTTATTATTTTGACTTTAGTGATTTTTTTTTTTCATTTACATTGTTAAAACTACACATATCTGAACAATATATGATTTTCAGCCTCAACAGGCTGTTACTGTAGCTTTCCACAAAGACTGGCGATATTCCCAGGAATTCTCTGTGGTGTCACTTCTGTTTGTATTTTTGATAGAAGTGATGACTTTTCTCTGTAGTCTGCCCTCATAAATTTCACACTTTTGGAGCTCATTATTGGGGAATTTCCAATTGGAAATTATAACTAAAATCATTTTTTATTTGATATCGTTATATTTAGTCATGATGTAATGCTTTACCATGCAAATTTGTGAGCTCACTGTTGGGGCATAACATACTTTTTGCAATGCTCACAAATTTGTAGCTCTGTTTGCCTTATTGCTTTACCTTCACACCAATTATTTTAAAAGAGGATCATGTAACACATTCTTTACATTATCTTGTCATTCAGCAGAAGTAATTAGGAAATGGTTTTTGTTCATGTTTTTGGTGGTGGGGTTGTGTATTCTGAAGTAAAAGCTGCTTTGGGATGTTGGAAAATAATGGTGTTAAAATCCTCTTCAAACAGCAGTATCAACCACATTCCATGCTTTTTTTTTTTTTTTTTTCCATAAATACCTCCCTTTTGGTTTTATTTTATTTTGGATGCTATGGAATCAGTCCTTTTTTAAGAATAGAGATCCAATTACATATAAATAAAGTAAGTAAGTAAAGTAGTTATTTGTATAATACAGTTAAAGATTAATATCAAATTGTGTTTAATTGCTTGATGGGCGACTTCAACTCTAACTGCAAACGTTATTTTAGAAACGTATATTTCTTACTGGTAATGTCCTCCTCTTTAGACTTTTTTTCATTTTAACTAAGGAAAAATAATTTTTTTGTTTTAGACAGCTTTAATACTTTTTTTGGAATCTAAAAAAGTTTCTCTCCAGCTATATTTTATTCCCATTGTTTAATTGTCCCCGTGGTATTTTAATAATGATTATTCAGTTTTTAAGTTGAATGTCCTGGGGGGTTTAGGACATATGTTCTGCTGTGCAGCAGGAGCTCATTAGAAAGTCACCTCTGGGTTGTGGGTGGGACTGTTGGCGTGAACGTTATTTTTGCTAATTTCCCATTAACTCTTTGTTCACACTCTCTCCAGCTAGCTTATTGCACCTCACTAGTCCACGCTAATATTAGCGTAGCAAAAAAAAAAAAAAACTGCAACTGTTTTGACCCTGACCGCAGCTCAGATAAGGAAAACATTAATGAATGTATTTGTCTTCTAGTGGATGCTTCAGAATATGAGCGCAGAAGGGAGACTGAGTCACCCATGGCAGTTTATGCGTCACAAACCTGAGCTTTTTCATACTGCGGTTTTCAACTGATCCTGAGCCACCCCAATTTAAATAAGTGCATACTCTGAAATGCAGTATCAATCTTTATTTTATTTTATGCACATCCACAATTTTGAGAAAAATGCTACAGGAACATGTTAAAAACGCCAAAACCAATATTTTTACTGGAGTTGGTCTTTAAGAATGTTTTCGCACTTGTGGTCTTAAACCGCAACCACAGAGATAAAAAAAAGCAAGACAGTGTATGATGATGTAACCTTTAAAAAAAAACTTTGAATACTAATGCTGCCATGTAAATATTTACAACCACCTCTGTTTATGGTGTTGTGTAAAGAAAATAAACCGTCAGAATTCTTTCTTCCTCTGCATTCCTCCACATTTGCAGAGGGCCTGTCCAGTGAATGGTTTGGCAGAAGTCGGATAAGGTTGGATGAGCTTGCAGCTGACCAAGCACCACTGGCATGGCATTTCGGGAGCAGGATTATTTATTTAGTTTTATTTTTAAAAATACAGTCAACACTTTATTTTAAAGGTGTCAAGTGGCATTTAAAAAAATCAGCATGTATTTAGGAAAAGCGTGCATAGTTGAAACAAGAACTTAAGTGTAAGGTTGGTAACTGATAGTTTAACATGCAGAAGATGGTGGTCCTCAATCACATTCCTACTTCAAAGCTGACAGGCAGTATCTAACCACAGCTTTAACCGCCGTGCTTTCAATAATGCTCAGACGCCGTGATTAAAAACAGTTTTAATATGGTTCCCTGCGATTAATCTCTATTAAAAGATTGTCTGTATTGATCCCTGTCTGCTGTGAATGAACGAATGTGGATGTACCGTTCTTTACCGCAGCGCCGTAGACGCCCCGCTGTCTCAGCACAGCGCCGTACCTCCCCCTGAGTGTGCCATTGATAAAGAGTTTGTCCTCCACTTTCCCTGTGAGGAAGACTCAGACGACGATTATACAGAGGCAGATCCGATCCTTGATGACTTGTATTTTCGGCGATTGCGGCTCACCCTCCATCAGACATCCATCAATCCTGAGCATAACCGCTTCCTGCCTCGATACTGGACGCCAGAAGAGGATGTCCGTGTGAAGAGGATCTATCTCGGCTCCCAGAGGCGACCCTGGTATCGTAAGATGCTCCGCCTAAGGTCTGATGTCTACTTTTTTTTTTATCCTTACAGTTCAGAGGTCAGCTTAATGCAAGCTAATTAACAGCTAAGCTGAACAAAATTTTGTTTAAGAAACTTTATTTTTTGCTTTGCTTTAGCAAGTAATTAACAGCTTCATTTACAAGTTTGAGTGAAGACTTTTATAGAAAAAAGTTAACATCCTGATGGAAGCAATTTTGTCTGTTTATGATGGCTTTTTAACCAAAATGCTGGTTTGAAAACAGAAATTAATTTTAAGCTAAACAAACCTGAATTTGCAGAAACCTTTGCTTTTGAAGAGGGGGTATTGTTTGGAATGTCTAGCATTTTTTTTAACAATGACCGATTAAACCTTCAAGTTTTATTTTTCTTTAAATGTATAATCACCCATTTTTTTTCCCTGTTTCTTTCTTGTCCCCTTCAACTCTGATTGCAGCCAGAAAGCTTTGGCTTTTGCAGAAGAGTTGGACTCCCAGCATTCAACGTCTGCTGCCTTGTGAAGCGTCTCTGAGAACATTTTCTAAGGCCGATCTTCCACCCACCAACCTTTAAAAAATATACATTTATTTCAAGTGTGGTCAAGTCTTGCAGTTTAATTCTTTTTTTTTGTCTTGGAACAGTGAGCAGTCTTGTACTACTTCAGATGCCATCGTGGAGCTGTTGACAGAATCCTACTGAGTGACGCATTTGCTTTTGTTAGACATGACTAATGTAATATCAAGCCCCTGTGGCAATAACAGATCCTATTTTGGTTGGCACTTTCCCCCCTTGTGGTGATACCTGACATTAGTGTGAAGAAATAAATTCATCTTGATCAACTACTAAATGGTCTGAGTCCTTTGCTGCATTGTTTAGAACAAAGTTTAAAATATAGTGAAAACAAATGTTTTGACTTTTTTTGTTTTTAACTCTAACCATGCTCGTTTGTTTTTAACCCTTTTATGTATAGTTTAGACTTAACATTTATCAGTACTCGTGTCCCTCTTTGGTTCTGTAGAATCAGTCAAATCCAGGTCAGGCCTGACAGACCAGTTCAGGTCAACCCTGGCTGGATTTGGTGAGTCTGAAAGCTGAAACTTGTCCAGCTTTGACCATTTTAGCTTTATGTGCTTGCTTACTACTAACCTCATGCATGTTTTTCATTGCATTCAGTGTGCTCATGTGACCTACGTTGGGAATGTGTTTCTTTAAAGAGGAAATTAATACAACTTTTGTCAGACTTTCCCCATAACAATTGCATCCACTTCTCTTCTTGTGGACTTCTGCATTACATTCCCTGCTCACATTTTGTGAAGAATTGTGTTGTCTTAATGCAGAGTGTGTTGTTTGTAAGTATACTGCTTGTGTGTGGCATTCAGCATTTTGAGATGCATTGGCCTGCTGTTGTGCAAGGATGCTACAAATCATTTCTCTCTGCTTACTTGTGATAACTTTGCATCACAGCTTTATTTTTTAGTCTGGATTTGTAGAAATCAACCCATTTTGCAAAAGTCTCTAAACCACCAAGATTATCCAGTAATTGGAGTGGATCACATTTTCTACAATGCTATCTGAATTTGTGGATCTCTTTACATTTGTTAGATGGCTATTGCTGTTAAAAGGGAGTTTTCCTCCCTGCAAGTTTTTTCAGCGGCCTGCTTGTTTGTCTGAACTCAGGAGCAAATCCCTCAGTGACATCCCCATGGTGTATCCTGTGAGCAAAGTCACCAATGGAAGCCTTTATGGTAAAGACAAAAACATTGGCTCAGCAAGCGAGTGGAATCAGGACAAGAGGAGGTGCAGTGTGGCTGCCAAGGACAGTGAAGCTCAGTGGCAGGATGTAAGTCTGACTTTTTTAAAGGCAATAAAAAGTCTACCAGGACCACTTTTGAGTTTGTTATTCTATTTTTTCTGTTTTGCCTCTTTACTCAAATCTACAATAGTTGATCAAAAACCGTCTACAGTCAATTGAGTATAAGTTGTTGGGGAGTTTTGAACGTTCTCAGTTTTGTCACAGAATTGATTAGCAGTCAATTCTTAAACAGATCTGTATCTATAGTTTGTTTTTGGTAAAATATTGAGGATTATTGAGCTTTTTAACCAAATGCGTGCCATCAATGCTGTATTTTTGCTTCAGGACTTGAATAAGTGGAAAACTCGTCGCAGAAGTGGAAAGTCTGATCTTCTCAGAAGCTCACAGGACAGGGAGCACGTAATTACCCAGATGACCAACGGGGCGATGGCTGACTTTGAAAAGAATGAAGCCCAAGGCCCAATAAAACGGTACGAACAGCTCTGGTTTGAAATGATAAATTAAAATCCACTTAAATGTGTTTAAGATTCCTGTAATTGTTTTTCCTTCAGAGATCACATCATTTGGAAGCACCACTCTGTTCCCAGTCCATACTCCATCTCCCCTCCATCAAAAGCCTCTGGCTCTGATTTCAGGCCACATACTAGCGCGCCACTTGCTCGCAGCAATGCCACTGAGGTTCCATGCAGTCCCAAAAATGCAACTCAGGTAAGGAGGTTTTTTAATTTATGATGGCATTGAATGAATAAGCCTAACGTGAATATAACAAAAGGTGCTTGTGCCAGAAAAAATAGATTTAAACCCTGTTGCATCTTAGATCTCGCCAACATTAACCTTTATCTTCTCAGTCCTCTCCAGAATTATCTGTTAAACCTCAGCCTGCCTCTGATCAGAGTATCTTGGGTGAAGACACCTATATTGCCTCTTTGGCATCAGATGGAGCTACAACACCTTCTGTGCAGCAATCCTTCACCTCTCAAACTCAAGTTCAAACTGCATGGAGTCGAGCTTCTCCCCAGTACATTCCAGAACAGACCAAGCCAAAAAACGCTTCAACACAACAATTCTCCTCTCTTATTGAAACCACACAGCCAAAAGAGATCCTCATATCAACCAAAAGACACACTCTTGCTCCACGTCTGTCAAGTTCTGACAAAAGTACTCTTTACATTGAATCTAAAGAAAATGTTTCAACTACCAATTTTGATAAGGATGGAGCTGCAACCACACAGGACTTTCTGCATCAGAATTACAAATCCCAAGAGGAGAGTCAGAAGTCACATGGGGAGCCAGCAGGGGGCGCCAAATTCCAACCAGCTGCAAGTTCCTCAAAGTATTTGAGCAGAAGTTTGACATGGTCGACCTCAGCCGGCCTTCCCCGGGGTTACCGCCAGTCTGAGAGCTGCATCCGTCTCTCCCCTGCCATCACTATCGCACCTAGACCTTTTGGATCCAAGCAGCCCAGGGTGTCTTCACTACCCAGAGTGCTCAGCGTGAGTTCTAACTGTAGTTTGACTCAAGGGCCTGTTTGTTTTTTTTTGTTTTTTTTAATGATTAGGTATTTTTGTTTTTCTTGACTAAAATAAATTGTTGCCTTCTGTCTTATCTGCTTGATTCGTGTTTTTTTTCTTTTTTTTCCCCCCCACAGGTAGAGGACAGTCAGGGTTTGCCACTAAGCATTGAAAAGAATGATTCCCATTGTCCACCCAGCAAATTGGGTCTCAAAAGGCAGACTGCTGCTGCTCATCTGAGGGGTCAGTACCAGGCATCAGTCAGACAGAAAAAAGCCAACCAAGCAAAGCAGAAACACGCAGAACAAAGGGAAGACGCAAACAATGCTGCTTTCTCCGGCATGCAGCCTTCTCTTCAGACAACTCTCCATCCCCAGAAGGCCTACACAAGGACACTACCACAGCCTTACACAAGCCCACAGTACTACAGCAGCAGCGACTCGCATTTCCCGCTGTCGTCAACGTTTGATGTATTCAAGGTATGTTGTAACATCCATGTTGGTGTGTACATTTAAAAAAAACTGAGGAAATGTATTTCCTGGATCCAGCTCTATTTTGGAAGATCCTGGCACCTGCTTTATGTGAAGGTCCTACTCCAACAGAGCCCTATAAGAATCAGTAATCAGTCTGCAACCAATTGTTTACTGACATCACTAAAATTGTCTGCAATAAACAAAACAAAGGTAATTTGGGGGCTAGATTGCCTTAACTCAATTTCAGTTTTTACATATGCTCATCTTTGCAGTGTAAAATATATTTATAATAAAAACTGACAGTCATAAAACCATTTGGAAAAAATAGCAAAGTTATAGGTCAAGTTGCTGAAGAAGGAAATCAACAAATTACAGATCTTAATCATTTGTACACTTTTGTTTTCTTTTTTCTAAACACGTTAGGCATAAAAACCTTTTAAGCACCGGTCATTATCTAAAGCCTTTGCATTTCTGTGATTAAATTCTCAAACTAGATTTTAGACACAAAATCAAAAAAGCTAAATTCATGCATAAAAAGGTTTTGTCTAAAGTTGACACTTGACAAAGTTGTTTTAAATTGTTTCTAAAATTATTTTAAAACTGTATTTGCTACAAATTGTTAGCACTTTTATCAGTGCAACACTATTTATTTTTTTATCTGACTTTTCAGGCTGTCTGGTTTATAGTTTTCAGTTGGTGCAGCATGCAGGAGATTTAATGCTAAAGGAAAATGATTCAGACTTCCTTGTAATGACCACCTAACAAGAGAAAAGATAATAACACTTGAATACCTGAATATACTTTTTCCATACATTGGTCTGGAATTACTTGCTTCTCTTTTAATCTGCAGACATATAATGCATAACGGGAGTGACTTCAAAGGTCAATTGACTAATTAAAATGAATAACTTGATAGACCTGGAGTCATTTTAATATTTGACCAACAGGTGCCAGTGTTTTACTCCATGCTACAGCCAGTCAAGACGTCATCAACAAAGACTTGATAAAACCCGTCTTTATCTTTTGATAAAATAAACCAGTTAGTTTTTTTAATAATAAACGATCTTTTTGTGGTTTATTGATGGAGACATTCACAATTTTGAATCAGTTAAATTGTTACAAAGTGTTTTAAATCAACAGTTTTCCTAAACATGTTTTATGAAAGGGTTAACTGTAGAAGTCTTAACACAGAGTGCTTCGTTTGTTGTTTTAACCCCTTGATGTCTTTTCTTTACAACTATGGAAAAAATAACCTTTTTAAACACTTTTTTTGCATACAAGTAGATAAATAAAAATAAAGGTCATCATTGCAGTCAGAAGTCAAAACTTTAATTTGGACTATAGGTTAGTAGTGTTTTTGTTCTATGTCTCAGAATTGATGGTAAACTCCACATTACTACCAACATATCTAACTTCAATTGCTTTTATTTAGATCTGCTACATTTGAGCAAAAACAATCTTGATAAAATTGCTCTGATGCCTTCTATTTAAAAAAAAATATGGTTGGCATTTACCATTAAACCAAAAATGTAAAATTAGATGCAAAAAGATTCTAAATTTGACTTGAACTACAACTACAGGTTTCTATAACAAATAAATGTATTTGCATTTTTAGCGGCATGTTGTAGAGTACACTGCTATTGTAGAGTACATTTCATAGAAATTTAAAGATGCAACTCAGTAACTCACGAGGTATTTTTGAGTGATCTCTTTCCAGTTTTCTTAATTTCTGAGAACAATTTAAAACAAACATCTTCATGTGGTTGGACCTGGAATCGGCTCAACTCACCAGCAGCATGAATTCCCCTTACAGATGACACAGCTCGTCATGAAGCAAAAAACCCAAATGGAATTAAAAATCTGCAATATAATTTGAGTAAACTGCATATGTGTGTCTTTAACACAATAAACCAGCACAAAACTGTCTTGGTTCATTTGTTTGTTGCTTGATGAATTTCAGCCAATCATCAGTGACTAAATGTATTTGATTGATTTAAAATAGTTCCAATACCAGGGTTGTGACTATTTTCCATCTCCTAATGTAAGCAGATGAAAGCTGTCAAGTCTAAATCTGTTCATTGCAGTACTAAGCGTTTCTGACGAGCGATTTATAAAAAATATAATTTCCAATATCAGTTACTGGTGTAGTAGGTTTCCAGTTACCAGCAGGAAGCTCAGGACACTGGATCAGAGGGTGTCTTATTTTGACCGTGTCCTTGTTTCAGGCTGAACACAGTGACATGAGAGTGACTCTGACTCTCAAACCAAACAGTGTACCAGACTTTGGTTTCAAGACTGTCTGGGATTCACAAGGGGCGAGGATAAAAACCGTTCAGCCTGGTAAGATTTGTAACTTTACTGTAATCTATTGTGTAATTGTTGTCATGGATAACAATGGGTTCTGTCTTGTAAAAGCCGTGATGGAGGCTGTCATTCTACTGTGTGCAAACACATGTTTTGTGTGCTCTCCTACTATTTACTCATCAGTTTGGTTTGTTGATTAACGTTTTTGAACTAATATATTAACAAAATGTAAATATTTAAGAGGTAATTTACCACAAACAGTTATGACTTCTCTCCCGTGTTTCTCTGCCTAAAGGAATGAATTAAGTGATTTAAAATGTAAACATGAATAATGAAGAAGTGGCAGTGGTGTCACTTACTTGCTGTGATGTCGTCTCGGCTTACTGGCCCACATATCGGCCCAGATCACAAAGCTCCCGCTTTATTTTCACTTCATGGTAGCGTAAACATGAATCTTCGACCTGGTGTCTCGTGGCGTTTTGCCCTCGTTTTAATTTTCCCGGGCACCTCTTGCTCCTGCAGGCAGTCCTGCGGAGCTCTGTCGGCTGCGTGCGGACGATGAAATCGTGGCGGTGGATGGAGTCGCAGTGATGCACCTGAACCACAACCTGTGGAAGGACAAGATGGCATCTTCCCTGCAAACTGGCACTCTGACGATGGACATTCGGCGCTACGGCGTCAAAGGAAAGAAACAGTCTTGACATTTTAAAATTTGCATTAAAAAGACTCTTTGATCAATAATTCCCTTCCCGCCACCCCAGATTGGAGCAGCAATGAGGAAAGCCATAAAAACCAGCCAGCTCAAAGCAGGATGACCCTCAATCTGGCTGCAGCACCAGTTCTGATCGGTTGTGCGGATCGTCAGAACTCTGCAGAGATGACAGACGCACAAGAATCCAAACTCAATGAACAGAGTCCCAATGTGAGCATTTTATTTACCATAATGCCAAGCTTTCCTAGTACTTTACCTGAAATTGAAGTTTTGTTGTTGTTTTTTATCAGATAAAGGAGGTCAAAGCCACGAGTGGAGAGCCTAAAGATGATCTTGTTGCATCCAGAAGTAAAGGTAACATCCAAAAAGTATATTTCTCTACTTTAAATACAGAATATTTTGCCCTCATTGTTTTCAGCTGCACTTTCCTGTGTGTGTAGATTATAGTGTTAGTAGGAAAAATAAAAAAAGAAGAGACGAGTTTTTCAAGGAGAAAGGTAAAATGTTGGGCTGAAAACTACTTGGGACAGCTTTGCTGGCTTGGCTTGGTTAGCTTATCTGTATTTATACAAAGAATGAACAATTTTAGATATAATTGCAAATCGTTGCTGTTATGTTTCATTGTTCCTCAAAACTATAATTTTCTTAATTGTAGCAAAAAATTGCAACTTTTTAAAGTAAATCTCCTTGATTTGCATGACCAAACTCCAGACTGAAGCGCCATGCTTGTATAGCCTGTTTACTGCATGTATTTATCGTTCTGTATGGAAAACGTAGCCCGGTCACAGATTTGTGTGCTGTGCTTGTTAATGCTCCTCGTGCGCGTCCTGCACTGGCTCCCCTCTCCAGGCTCTGCAGGAATCAGCTCATGGGTTTACTTGTGTGGTAAATGTTTGCTCCGTCTGTCACTTCTGTTTGTTTTGAGCAGTTTGCTAGATTTTGAAGTGTGCAAACTCCCTGTTTGTTCAACATCAGCAAGTGAACTAAGCAGATTAGTTTCTGGCATGCACTGCAGGGACATCTTTGGTTTGTGTTGCAGTTGCACATGACTGTAGTTTTTCAGTGATTGTATACATTACTGATTCTGTGCATGCAGGCTAATGCATTTCAGTCTACTTCTGCTGGGAAAGGCTTATATTGAGCTCATGGGGCCTACAACAGAATATATATTTGTGTGTATGGACTCTTTGGTTTTTAATAAGGGATGCAATGCTCTGCATGTGCAGTGTGGTGGATATTTGAGCCTTTAAGATCGGCACAACAATCTTTTTTTTACTAACTGATCATCTCCTCTCACAGGAGGTTCAGAATCTGCAATATCTGACGTAAGTGACTTCACAAGTGTTTAACGTTGATTTAGTCTGTGGCATTGTGATCTCATCTCATCTGTCTGCGTCAGCAGCTCCAGGTGCCATCCCTCAGACCCTCCTCCTCCTCCTGGTCTTGGGACAGTGAGGAGGATCGCAGGCGCCTGGAGAAGTGGCAGGAAGAACAAGAGCGCCTTCTACAGGTGATTATTTGTATTTTTTACAAGCGGAAGATGCAAGACCAAATGTTAAAGTTTAGTGTTGTCGCATAGTAGTTTTGCTCCTTTTTGTATCTTTGTTTAGGAGCAATACCAACGAGATCAGGAGAGGCTGGAGGCAGAATGGCAGAGAGCCCAGCAGGATGCAGTGGAAGGCAGGAAGACAGAGGTACTTCCTACTTTTCTTTTTTAATTAATAGCCTCAAATTTGATCTAAATTGGTCATTTACAATTTGTAAAGTACTATTTTTCACTCCACTGAGACTTAACTGCTCTCATGTCACTTTGTGGTCCTTCAAAATGTGAAACTAAATATATTTGCAACATTTTAGTTATATTTCAATCTCATTTTCTGGGGTTGTGTGTGATGTTTATTCTTGTTGTGAACAATTACAGTAAACATAACTGCTGGAAAATTTAAGAGGCACAGTAGAAATGCACTAAGTCAGCCTTCAATATTTAAGTAATGGGATCAAACTCAAACATTAGAAGTTAGCAAAAGAGTTCACTAATAATAATAAAGGATAACAGTAATAAACACATTTATGTTGAACATCATTTCAAGTTCCTAAAATGCAGTGGCGGGCCGTGCATTTCACACCTAGGCCTTCAGTAGTGCTCCATCTGAATCAACCCAACCCTCAATAACTATTTTATGGCTATAAAACGTCTACTGCAGGTACAACTGCGACACACATAAAAAAGCATTAAAAAAATAACCTGATAAAATTGCAATAATATTTAGGTATATAGCAAAATTTTTACTCACCAAAAATCCGGATTATTTGTACACAAAATCCATCCTTTCTATCCTCAAGGAGATTTCAATCACTCTGTCGTGCAGATTATCTGTGCGTTTTAGTTCCATCAAGAAGTCCTTTTCTATCGCCATGGAAGCTAATGCTGAAAGTCGAGCCTGCCCTGACGTATTTCTGGCATAAGTTTTGATTCGCTTCAGGGCTGAGAATGTCCGTTCAACAGAAGCAGTGGACACGGGGCTTGCTAGCTTCGGAGTTGCCCGACCCCGCTTAACAATGTCCAGCTTTTCTTGAAAAGTCCGTCTTGAAAACGGCTTTGACAGTAAGTCTGCAACCAAATCCATTTCTTCTCCTCCTTCAGCCATTGTGGATTGACAAACCAGCTATTAAATTCGATGTATTTGCCTGTGCAGGTCGCTACAGATTCAGTTTATCAGGTCTTCCTAGTACACTCTCCGATTATCCAATCACAGCGCGTGAAAATCCTGACGTTTCCGTGGGCCAGCTAGCTGGCCTATCACGTGGTCTCCTCCAGATCTGATTGGTTGAAGCAACAGTTTGGTGGACCATTATTTTATGCTACAGGGCCCGCAGAACTGATTGTGAAGGCCTTCAGGCAGATTTCTTTGACCCTAGCAACAAATGGTGCTGCAATGTGATTGGTTAATGCTTAAATAGGAAAATACACGTCTGGAAGCAGCGCAACCAGGGAGACAGCAATGAAAGGACGAAGACAGAGCATTTGGAATTATAGAATACGTATTCACGGAAATAAATAATAATTAATATCAGTCTGTGATTCAGATATTTTTAGGCCAGCAGAGAAGGCCTTGCAGGCCCTGACGGCCCGCCACTGCTAAAATGTTTGAATTCTGAAATTAGTTAAAGTAAAATGTTTATATTTTTATTTCCCTCTTGTGTTTAGAATGTGTTTGACTTGAGTCATGAGAGTTTTTCCAGCTCTCAGCACCATGTGAATGGATGGACAAAGAAAAGTCAAGAAGAAAGGCAGAGTCCTGAAAGAGACCTGAAAGAATCGGAGAGAAAACACCGGAATCATGTGCAGTGTGTGCACACGGAAAAGACCGCTGAAAAAGACTGGTAAAGAAATGGTTGATTTTTCCACACAGACGATGTGGTTTATTGAACAGTGGTGTTTTTGGTTTGTTTGCTGCGGTGCCTTCTGTTGCTTTTGCTGAACCTTGTTGCTGCTAATGCTCCACCTCAGGGCTGAGGGTTCCTGTGGCTTTGCTCGGCTGTCCTCTGCATACAGGTCAGAACAAGCCAGATTCTGATTTCACCTAAAGAAAAAACAGATTTATCTGTAAACTTGCATGACCACATTTAGTGAAATAAGACATATATTTTGTTGCTATAACTAGTGCTGCCTGCCAAAGCATACTTGACCAGGTCAATGTGGTGCAGATTTGTGTCTCCATCACAGATTTAGGTATAAAAATGTATTTATTTTTCTCCTACAGGGCCAAGTCTTTGTCCACCTCAGCACTAGCTGCTCCCTCCAGGCAGACCACAGGTTAGTTAAGCCAATATATAGAAGAAAAATGCATACGTTTAACCCCACATACCTTTCGCTCAGGTGACCAAAGCAAAAGAAAAGGACGCCTATCGAAGGCCGAGCAGGAGCGGCAGCAGATTTTAGAGGAAATGAAGAAAAGGAATCAGCTTTTGACCGACAACAGCTGGATTCGTCAGCGCAGCAACAGTTTTCACAAAGATGCTCCTTCTATGTCCATAAAAAGGTGAGTCCAGTGCTTTTTCCACCTTCATTAGCTTCATTCAATCCTCATTCTTTTCTCCTTCGGTTCTTCTTTGCAGATATGAGTCGCTGGACAACCTGGACGTGTTGCGTCAACCCCCAGACCCTTCCCCTACGTTGACCTACCCCCGCTCAAATTCTGCGACTGGAAGTTACTGTACTCCAACCAGGGCGGCGTCTTCCCGCTACAGCACAGGATCAGTGCCACCAGGGAGAAATGCATACGTGGAGCATGGCAGGTACTTGTTGGGTGTGATTTTTCCATCCCTCTCTACTTGTCATGTACATTCTGGCCTCCCAATGATAACGTGTGCTGCTCCTGGACATTCAGTGCCTGGAGGACTTGCTGTGTGTGTGAGCGTGTCCTGGGTAGTGGTGCAGCCATGGTCATAGAGGCGCTTAGCCTCTTCTTCCACTACACCTGTTTCCAGGTGAGAGGTCACCATGGGGTTGAGGTGCAGTCACAACCTTAAAATGTATCTGCTTTCGATAGATGGCATTTCAACCACTTTCTCTATTTTTGCACCTGGTGGTTCCTTGTGACCAAACTTGAAATGTGGTCATTGCACCTAATTATGGCTTCCCCATGTGGCATGAGATCCATTGCTCTACTCCTTTGCTGAGCTAAGAAGTCTATTTTGTACACTTTTTGGATAGACTTCTGGAAGTAAGCGTCTGTGCCATTTCTGCTCTGATCTGTGTGAGTGGGAGCAGAGTGCTTTCATTCCACAAGTTTTTCAGGAGACTGCTACCTCCACATTTAGCTGACTTTGGATCATTAGCGCACAGTTGTGAAGGCCTTTCAGTCTTGCAGCTCAGTTCTGTGCAGGCATAGCGTGCATGTTCTACTGTACTGAAGGGTTTCACGCAGACACAAAGCTTGGTTCTGTGCTTGGGTGACAGACAATCGGGTGAAGGATTTCAACACAAAAGCTCCTCTTTCCACATCGGCTGGATTTTCTTGTAGATTGATCTTTCTCTCACTTCCCCGTCCTCCTCAGTGCGTGGGCTGCAACAGAAATCTTGGTGGAACCAAGAGTCGGGTCCAGGTTCGCGTCCGAAACAGGAAGCTCTACTGTGAACACTGCTATTTCCAACTCAAGTGTGAGTATTGTCAGTGACCCCTACTGATTCTGTGAGCTTCTTTCTGTTTCAGTCAAAATTTAATAATAAAACTGATCTTTTCTATACATTTTAGCAAGTGGTGCCTTCCTCATCTGACCAGGAGACAGTGCTCCAGATTGTAGAGTGAATTAAACAAATAGCATCCACTATTGAGGAAAATAATCCAAACATTGATACTCCTAGATAACCATGGGCTTTTGTTTCCTTACTACTAATAAACTGAAGGATGTGATGAAAGGTGATTGACAATTTGAGGATCTGCTAGTAGATTCTGAATCTTGCTTTTATGGTTTTTGGCTCGAGTGTCTATTTTTTTGTCCTAAATCTCCATAAAATGTAGATGCAATAAATGCAATAGGGAACTTAATGGTTTGATTTATTTGAAGAATTTTGAAGTTGCTGCTGATCCTGTGTGTGTGTACTTTTCTCAGTAAATTCTGACAATCCAATAAAGATCAGCCGTTTTTGTAATTCTGAGGTGGAGGTGCATTTTTATATCACACTGTTTAAATGTCACAATGTGCACAGTGGAATGACTCAGCACAGGTGTGTGTGCCTTTGTACTAAGGAGTTTCAGTAAATAAAGTGTACCAAGTATCCACTTTTCTTCTGTGTTGTTCATCTGTTCGCCACATGGTGGCATAATTGGTTTCAAGGCTGATTTAAGGACAGTTGGAAATGAGATCATTCAAATGTAATAATATGATTTGAGCGTCTTTAATTTCCTTTCACGTGTTTTGTAAAGGACTCCTCGTCGACTGATAAGTTTGGATGTGAAAGCAGCTTTCATTCTCTGAATTTAAGAAGGCTGGGGCTTTTGATGGCCTTGCACGTTGTTGTGTAATACAACACTCCCTATGTGTTGCATCAACATTTCAGAGAAGTATGGCAGAATTTCTGGTTGGATTATAAAATATGAGTGAAAAACAGGAAGTTAACTGGTAAAAAAAAAAAAAAAGTTTCTTATCTCAGTTTTAGACTCTGAAGGTGGACAGGCTAACCAGACGAGTTTAAATGTTTTCAGAGAAATGGGGTGGGTGTGCTGTTTGCACGTTTATATTCTGACCGTGGTGGAGTGTTTCACAAAACAGTCTTACCAACTTTCACACAAACTCCAATACATCTCAGTCAGCTTTTCAAAATAAATGTTGACCTTAAAGCATTTTTGTTTGTGTTTAGATGGTAGTTTGCTCACTGATCATAACACTGAAAGAGAACTGAACCATAAGGGTATATTTTGTATATCCTCAAAGTAAATTAACTGGTAAAACTTTCACCTTGTATGCGTGAAACGTTCCACCCCCAGTGGAGAGGTAGAAAATAGGCAATTAAGGCTGGCAGTGCAGCCGTTTAAGGACAGATGGGTGAGTGAACAAAAACTTAAATCTATAGGCACGTCTCAGCATAAAGGCTACTAACAAACTGAAGATGTCACCCAAAGATTCAGCAAAGATTAGTAACAAAACCACTCACTGAACCTAAAGTGGAACTTAAACCAGAGGGACAGTACTAAGACGAGGAGGGAAGGAGGCTGCAATCTCCTCCAGGGGGTGGAGTCGGGCAGCATGGCGGAGCAGGACTCCGCAAAGGATAAACATACAAATACACAAGCAAATACCCCCAAAATACCTGGGGACGAAACGATGTGCAAAATAAATACTCTGAAAAATACGTTTTTAAACTTGGACTTTTTGCTTTAAGTTGCATAAAATGCAAAAATGAATGAAATGGACTCGAAGAGTAAATTTGTGTTTTGTAGTTGTTTTGTGAAAATTAATGATTTCCTAACTACTGATCAGTACAGATAAGTCTTCTGTTTACTTATTTCTCTTTTTGTTCAATTTATTTTTTTATGTAAATATCTGGAACCCATAAACAAAAGCTTCCTATGTGTGGGATCTCATAAGTTTTAATTCAACTTAACATCTTTAAATCATAAAGATCACATATGGTAAGCATGTGGAGATTTCATGCAGGTTGCTGCATCAAAAGTCAAAATATTCTGATGGGACCTAAAGAAACATGTTGAAAGCCATTTCAAATACGGAGACATCCTGAAATTAGTTTCTGGTTGAGAAATGAGTACATACATATCCACAGTCTAAGATCCAGTTTCATTCTGCGACTTTACTCCACAGAAAGCTTTAATGCAGACATGTAATCCACTCTTGAGTGATGATATTCTACATTAGCATGACCAACATCATGAGATGCAGCTGTGTAAGCTTCTTCCACGTAAACGTGAAGAGCTGGTTTGTTAGAAAATATTATTGGCAGCATTTTTATTTTTAAGATTTTAGTGTTAAAACTCAGTAAAACATGTTTTTGTTGGTTATTGGTGAATGCAAGTCAAATACTTGAAGCAGTTTCTCGTGCCAACAATACTGCGTCATATAGGACATGTTCAAGAACATGCTAAACACGCAAATTTTGAATGCGCTTTCACCATGTGGTTCTCACACTGTACTGTTGCTACTCCAAACTAGTGCATACATGTGCGTACAGTTAGAGGCCTGACGTTAAATGTCAAAGTGATACAAATCTTGTGAAACTTGCTCCAGGCTTTTTCTTTCACAGCTCTATTTCCAATATACGACAGACTTGGTGTCAAAGAATTTACACCCAACACAAACCTGCAATTATAAATTTTTTTCCCATCATCAATTTTTAAACGATTGGCGCTTCCATGAATGAAAAGGGACGTGATCCATATTCTACTACCAAATCAAAGTTCAACTGGCTTAACTTTCAACATGCATTCAATGGCTGCACGTTTTGTACTGACTAAAAGAGTCTGTCTTGCTTTTCTTAAACGTTTCTAAGTAAGCTATATCCATAAATATGATCATTAAAAATTATTTGTGAAATTAGTTGTATTTTTTTTCCTTCCTGGAAGGAAACCACCTCTATCTGTGAGGGTCCGCCTTTCGCTCCTTGAGGTGCTGCTCATTTCATGACATCATCCTAGAGCCAGCCTTGTCGGCTTGTTTCTCCCAAAAAAAAAAAAACATCCTCATTTTTGCAAAGATGGATATGTAGCCCCGACCATCGCTATACTGGTTCATAACACAAATGCACACGGTGTCTGCACGACTGTGCCCGACCCGGGGGATGGAGGGGACTTGAAGGAGTCTGGGTTCTAAAGCAACAGGCGCCTGTTAGACCTGGAATTCATTGAATACAGGATATATTTGGAAGATGTAGGGTATTGTACATTTAATATAAGTGTTTTTGCTGTTAACTGCTAGCTTCACTGAGAAAGTGCATGTTTTTGTTACCCTGGGGGGCAGTTCTGGCAGAGAAGACTCTTCCTGAAAGGGGTTTTCTCACTTTGTGATGTCAGTTCTGAGAGAATTGCTCAGAAATGCATGAATGGATCAAAATACCTATTTGAGGTTGTTTATAGTGAGGAAAGAACATGCAATACACTTAAAAGCTCAAAAAGTTGATTTTTGCACTCCATAGGCCCTTTAAAAATGTACATAGTGAAGCATGAACACAAGATTTTTTAGCTCAGAAGCCTGAAATACACATTTAACTAGACTTTTCATTAGAAGTGGTCACTTAAATGTGCCATAAACAGGCTGGTGTGAGTGTAGCTTCAAATGCAGCAGTGTTTACTTGAAAAATACAGACTTGCAGTCGAACTTTTCTTCATTGCTGCAACAAAGAAATATACTGACAGATCAGCAATCTTTTTTTTTTGCTACATATACTGTAAATTTCGATAAAAAATGGAAAACATTAAATCAGTCATTTAAATGCCAACTTCAATATTTTTGTTTTGAGAAGCTGAAACTGAATACTCCGAGGCAAACATAATGTGACCTACTTCTAATGGGGCAAGAACAAACAGTTTTTTGCTAAACGCACTCACACAGGAAATGAGTAAAGCAGTTTCTAAGTGGTAAAAGGGAAGAGAAGGGTTTCTGTCCTTTACTCCATCAGTGGAAAAGTGCCATGGACTCCAGTCTAAAAAATGAACTTGTGGCATTTGCTAATAGTCTTTCTGTACAGCTAGTTTTTTTAGATAAAGGTTCTACTTGAAATTCGTACATTTAAAAGCCAGTGCACATTTGCCAGCAACCCCTCAGTCACAAGGTTACTGTGTGCAGCCATTATGTAAGCAGGCTCAGAAGTGTCACTGCACAAAGGCACCATTAACGGCAGCATTCTGTCCTTATGAGGAAGTTGTGCCGATGCAAATCATTCATCTCCTGTAAATCATACACCTCTGCAATGGTTTTATTTTATGACACACTTGGAGGAGTGTGAAAAGGGAAACTGCAGAGGCACAGTAGCTCCAATGAAGCACAATGTAAATAAGTAAGAGCGGCAGTGTCTTCATAGACAAACTGCTTCACTAAAGATGTTAAACACAAGTCATTCAACACTTCTGCCCTGAAGACAGGAAATATTTTTTACATTTAGCTTTGACCTGGTCTTTTCCGAGAGAGATCACTTCCCTAAAGGCGCATTTAGAGGCATTTGTCACTTTGACAGCTTCCATCTGTGTAGCATGACTCCGGAATGACCCATGAAAATACCACAAGCACAGTAAACTTGAAGCTGCAGAGGGTCAAGCGGAAAAGCATTTGTTCATATTTAACTTGAGTTGAAAGATTAAGCTGATCGATTGGATGAGCAGCTATGTTGAACCTTCCTCTAAATGAAATGCCAAACAAGTCTTGCCAAGATCTGAGTTTGGGAAATTCATTAGGCAGAACATCATGTGTAAGTCTTAACTTGAGGATGCAGATAGATATGGTTTTAGAGCAATTTTTAAAAAGCTGACAAATTACTTAGAGGAAGTCCTTAAGATATACAACTATTATAAATGGTCTTGCATAATTCTAAAAGTGTGATGGGAAGTATCTGTTTCCAGTAGATTTTCCAAAGACTACAGTCCGTTTTCTGTCTGAGAGCATAACAGTGGAGTGGAAAACCCTGACCCTTTGCTTCATTGACAAAGCTAAGCAACTCTTAAGGCGTATTGCATCCTTTGGGTGCACTTAAGTTCTCCTCGTTTTTTCTGGGATCCCCTAAAACAGTTTTTTGTGGGGCTTGAGAAATTCCAAAACTTTCCCATCAAAGTTTATGTAGTTAAGTTCACTTTAGTTTTCTTGGCCATCAAACACTGTAATTATTTATTTCAGGTTTGGAAGATAAAATGACTTTTTGTGTTGATCTCATACGTTTCAAAGCTTCTAACCCCACATTAGGAGGTTTTTAAAAAGAAGTAGGAGAGGCCGAGCCTCCAATATGTCACTGTCCTCGGAATGAAACATCAATCCTGTAACATTTTCCAGACCCTAACTGACAAACAGCCACAGACATGAAGCCCAATGGACAGCGGTGCAGGCTGAGGAGGAATGTGTGTTAAAAATAAATGTAACCATAATGATAGTTGATGTAGAAAAGTGGAGAAGAAGGCAGCTTTAAAGAGCAGCTCAGATATCTGCACATTCATTTCTTCTGAAATGGTTTTATCCATGGCTGCAACCAAGACAGAGTAAACATGGAGCTTCTTTGTGGGATAGTCTAACAATGACCGGGAGTTACAATGCCACCCATATGTATATTTTTACTCCATTTATACATCACAGTTTTCCATGCAAGTGTTTATTTTTATACCCATTTGAGACAACTGACAAAAAAAACTGTGACTGCTACTGATTTGCAGTTTTTTTTGGTCCATAATAAAAGTTAATCTCAGGGTTTCACAATGTAACTGGTTTGTAATGACAGAAGTCAAACGTTTCTTGTAGATTTCACCGGGTTTTTTTACTCATTAGCCGTTTTTTTTTGGTCCATTCTTCCATGCAGATCTTCTCAAGAGCTGTAATGTTTTGGAGCTGGACTTTTAACTTCCTCCAGAGATAAGCTAGCCCACTCCTGAACCTTTAATTTGGAATGGGTATCCTATGATTTTATCAATACTACTCTTGTCAATACTGCTTATCGATCCACTATTCTTATCGATATTCTCATTGATACTTTTCTGTGTAAAATTAGGCGGGAGAAGACAACAACAAACTATGTACATGAAAACAATGTTTTATTTTAGAACAAATTAAAACAAAATATGTAAATTTAACATGTTTTTGTAATCACTTACCTTTTAAGGCAACAAATTAAATTGTGCAATTAAGAACCAAAATGCAGAGTACATCAAATATCTTCCTCACTGTAACCCTTGTGCTATCCTCGGCATGTTTAAATCAAAAGTGAGTTTATCTGGACCCTACAAAACAGAGGGCTGAACTTTTTTTTTTCTTTTTTTCAAGGGTATTTTATTTTCATTGGTTTCCGTGGCAGACATAAAATCTTGTCCACATTTGTCATGGGAGGGATCACACATCAATATAAGAGTGAGGTCATATGAACCCCATAAGATGGCACAAGGGTATATGAATCAGTCACTCTGTCCCCTTTGCAGTAAAGCCACCCCAAAGCATGACATTTCCACCCCCTTCACTCTGTGTGTGGTTTTCTTGGGATGTAACACAAGAAGTGCCCCCCCATTCAAATACAGCAAGTGGCATTTTTCCCAAATAATTTAATTTTTTGGTCTGATTTGACAAGATGGCATTCTCCCAATCCTCCTCTGGATCATCCAGACCGTTTCTGGTGAACTTTAGACGAGCCCGGACATGTGCTGGTTTTAATAGACCTTTGGAGCTCCACAGGATTTGATTCCATTATGATGTAGTGTGTTACTAACAGTGACCTTTGTTACTGTGGTGCCAGCTCTCAAGTCATTGACCAGTTTCTCTTGTATAGTTCTGGAGTGTGTTGTCATTGTTCTCAAAGTACCCCAAACGGTGAGATCTTCTATGAAGCCTCAAACGGAAGAAGATTTCCAGTGATCTTGCATTTCTTCCTTCTTCTAATAATTGCTCCAACAGTTGATCTCTTCTGACCAAGCTGCTTGTTTATTATAGATTCATCCCAGTCTTGTTTAGGTCTGCCATCTGGTCTGAGGTGTCCTTCGACAGCTTTTTGGTCTTGGTCATTCTGGAGAGGTATCAGTCTGACTGTTGACGGTCTGGACAATATTATTTTATACCAATAACCAAACAAGTGACATTAATAAAAGTAATAAGTGGAGAGTAGAAGAACTTTTTAAAGAAGAAGAAACAGGTCTGTGAGGGAGCTAAATGGTAAGTTCTCACTTTCTGCCATCATCTATGGAGATTTACTAGGAGTACTTGCTTTTTCTGTCACTACTGTTGCTGTAGAAACAAGAAATTAAGGAGGTGTCTTCCCTACATGGGACTTGGTTTGACTCACACTCCGGTCCTCCTCCACCTCTTACCTCCTGTTTCCTCATTCACAGAAGTATTTAAACGTCTCACAGCAGGTTTGTGCATGTCAAAGATCTGCCTTGAAAAGTCAAAAGCAAAGATAACATAAGTCAACAAAATCTAGTAGCTAATAAGATTCCAAGGTTAATTTTAGAAAAGTCTCCAAATAACATAAAATATTGTCTGGTCACACTAAAGGTGAACTTTGGATTAAAGACGGATTCTCTAGAGCAGGGGTGTCGAAACTCCAGTCCTCAAGGCATAGAAGGAAGTTGTTTTGATCACATTATTTTTCAAGAAATACATCAGGAGGCTAATAACTAAAATATTGCACCACTTTATAAGTGATGTTACAAAAAACAATGACTGAAAATGGTGTGACTTTAGCAAAAATTCCTGCTAACACCTTGAGGTTGATGAAATGTTTCAGTGTTTACTTTGAATTTGCTTCTTTCACTGCTTGCCCTTTCAAACTGGCACGAGGGGGGGGGCAGCACTTCTTGTGAAAGGAAGCCCGCTGTAGCAACAGCAGGGGAGGAGGATGCTCTCTTTCTCCCTTCTATTCCCTGCAGCTGATTGATGCTGGCAGCCTTTTTACCTTTTAGTTTACCGGCACGGTGCAAGGCTCAGCTTTGTCGCTGGGAGCTGCACCAATCTCCGGTCTGCTGCTGGGCGCTGAGAGCAGCTCAACGGAGACTGGTGACATTTACATGCTCCCTCCACCCCCCTCCCAAAAAATACACTAAGCACACAAGAAGGAGGCTTTTTGGCCAGAGATGCTGAGGAAGGAGGCTCACCGCTTTTTTGTCCTTGTATGTATCTACATCTGGCTTTCATCCTGCTTCATGTCATGCCAAATTAGAGCTTGAGGAGAGAAAATGTCACATGCAACAGTAAATAACAATGAAGACAACATTCTGAAAAGTATTTCAAGGAGTTTTTTCATGTTGCAATTTACTTCATTTCAGATAGCTACAAGCTTCACAGTGGAGGAAAGAATTCATTTGCAAAGACGGCGTGTCATTTTGAGCATATTTACTGTATAAATTATACCTTCAACCAGTAACTACATTCTGTGTTTTGCTTTAAATATGTTAAAGCATGATCTGGGATCTTAACTGATGGGATTTGATTTCTCCTCAGACCAACCGACTGCACAGGACATTTGACATGATGCTTTTTGTCTCAAAGGCCTTTGAAATGATCCGGAAGAAGCTGGGTCCTGGAGGAGCAAAAGCTTCTCCTTAGTCATAACCGTCTTATGTAAGGGAGTAATGTTATGACTGGAATTTTGCATTTTCTTTTGTTGGCCGAATTACTTTTTTTTTTTTTTTTTTTTACTCAAGCACCAACTTCTGCTCACAAAATATATCTGTCCCCTGTAGCAGTAGAGGAAAGTGTTGAATGACGCAATTGAGTGGAAAATGTATTAAAATACATTTGCTAAGTGTTAGTGTGAAATTGCATAGTTGGCTCTGTGAAAGATTACTTTTTTTTTTTGTGGAAATGTTTTTACCGTAAAAGGATTTTTTTTAAGGTTTCCTTTTATGTGAATTCATATGAAACAGAGAAGTAAACAAACAAAAAAACCCATAATTATAGGAGGCAGAAATGGTTCGAGAGCTTAGTATAAAACAAAAATGTTAATTGTCTGATCGGGAGAGTAAGAATCAAGTATTGGTTTGTGTCTGTAACGCTCTAGTTTCACAGAAGCAACGAGTTTGTGAAAACCAGGCGGTAAGTGTGCGCGGTTCTCGACACTGCTGCAACCCAGCAGCGAGTTCCCAGTTTGAATTCTGGCCGGAGCCTTTCTGTGTGAAGAACTCTGTGTCTGTCTGTGTGGGTTTTCTCCACACAGGCACTTCACTCCATGGTTTGGAGTTCGGCCTCAATCCAAAACCACACATGTGGAATGAGTTGTTTAATGTTTTGCAGGGGTGCATGCATGTGTGTGTTTGTGTGCACGCACAATTTGTCTGCAGGCCTTTTATTGAACTGTTGACCTCTTGGACCTTCATTCTTACTCAGTGACGGATGGAACAGGTTTAGCCTCTTTGAACAATAACCAAGATGAAATTAGACTCTAATTAGATTCTGCAAATGTAACGAAACTTATCAATTATCCATTTTATCCTATTTCAGAGTTTCTTTTAGTTTTTATAAGCTTAATTTAAACTTTTAAATGTATTGATTTATAGTGAAAAAAATCTTTTTTAACTCAAAATCAAACCTACTTTTCTGTTTTTCCTAAATCCCTGGAAGAATTGTATTGCTACAGATGAAACCAAAGCAAATAACGTGAATAATAGAATCCTATCTCATATAAAAGACTAGTTTTATGTGGATAAAGATTGAGCCTCACAGAAATGTCATAAATGTTTTCATTGCTTGAGTCAATCTAGTTTTTTTTTTTTTTTGCATTTTGAGTCAAAACTGGTGACATTCTTTTGTATCGTATCATCTTTAGTCTAAATCAATTGTCAAAAATGTAACAGTTCAAACTTATACTTGTTTTATCATCAAAACAATTACATTTCAAAGTGACTTTATTTTTCTAACAACTCAAAAACTTGTTATGAATTCTTTGTCTCAGCCCTAAACTTCTTTGCTTTTCTGTAAACTTGGAGGGTACTGACAAAAACTTTATTTCCAACGTCAAGCCTAAAGGACTTTGGACAAACAGGCTTCATATTTTGGCAGGCGGTCATTCGGTGGCGGTTCTCACAAACAGTATCCCCAGAGGGCCTTTAGCTGCTTTTGGGGTGACATCTGTTGCGAGGCAACGTCATTCTGATCTTTTCCTGTTCTGTGGTTATGAGTGCGACAAAACCAGACAGCACTCAACATTATCTGAGAGGCACAGTGGGAAAAGTCATTTATGTGTTTTAAATGTGTTTTCCTGTTGTTTGAGGAAGCTGTGAACGCTTTCATTGCTTTGCAGTCAAGCCATTCTCCAATGGCTACCATTTTATTTTATTTATAGAGATTGATGGTCTCAAGATCTGAGGTCCTCCTCTAAAGGTTTGTTTAAATGCATTGTTTTTGCATTAGACATATGTTCAGCACTTAGTACTGTATTTAGAAAGTTTTAAAATGTCCCACCTCTGTAATTACTGAGGCCCAGTCTGTCTAGTAAAAGTGTCATTAACACTTCCTGGTTGATTTGTTGCCCTTTTAAAAATGAATAAAAAAGGGGGTTGAACCAAACCAAAGAATCCTTGGTAAAAATGTGGCTCATTTTGCAGATAAGATACCCTCAATTACAGTGACTAAAATCCCAAATTGAAATACAATAAATAAAAATCCCCAACAAAAAATAAAGACTATTAACAGACATAAAAAATTAAAAATGTAGCCTCAACATGCCACAAACCAGTGCTGGTCCTGGTAAGTGCATTTAGTCAGGAAAAGGATTCAACATAAAACTTAAAAAAAAAAAAAAAAATCAAAGAACAAGACAGATATATGAATAGATGAACTGATATGATGAAAGCATTTTAGCGAATTTGGACAGATATGACACCCCAAACTCTCAGCACACCCAGCACCAGGCCTCAGGGGCGGACTTTCCATTTGGCAAAGGTGGGCGATCGCCAAACACTTTGGGGCCCCGAGGTGAACACCTAATAAAAGTGTTGAACATAACATTTATTTTTACGGCAATTATTAATTTATTTAACTGTCATTAAAAAAAGAAAAAAAAAGCAAAGTAGTGAAATGGCATACAGCTGATCATGTGAAAGTGTTACATCTCCCCCCATCCCTCTGCAAGAATGGAATCCTCCAGTGAGGTCGAGAGACTCCCAAGTATTGTCTGTATAAGAGTTCTATTATATAGTCAATGCGCTCACGACTTTGCATCATTTCTTCTTATTAAGAAATGAGTGATTAATAAATTAGCACATTTAATACATTTTATGCTTTTTCCAAGTAAAAACATTGTACATTAAACACATTTCTTTAACATAAAAATCCTCATCAAAACATCTGGATTCTTGACATTAATCCTCCTAAAAGTGGACCAGTAAGGCAGCTATTCAATCCTCGATAAGGGTTTAAAAAGCAATATTATTAATACAACTGGTGCAGAGAGCCTGTGTTATTGTTTGCCTGGGGCCACCACTGCCAGGCCTGGTAAGATGCACTTTTGCTGGAGGGATTTTACTATATTTGTATTATCTATCATTTTAAAGTAAATATTAATATGATAAATCTTCAGAAATTTCAGGAAAAAATATATATATTTTCCAGTTTTGGTTGGTTCTCTCATGTACTAATAATGTGAGGACCCCTCACGTGTGCGTGATATTCTGTTTGGCTAAGCTGCCTATGGTCCCTGTCAGTGGTCTACCATGTTTGTTTCAGCTCCTGCTGCTACAGACTGCATACATATGTCTGCTACACCATTAATAATCTGTAACACTGTACATATAATTAGATATAGGTCAGACTGATGTCTGCTCACAGTCATGGTACCAAGGGATTTTTTTAAAGCTCTTCAGGGAGCCTACTGTTTCCCCATCTGAAAATATCCAACAAAATAAAAGTATTTTCATTCATTTCAAAGTTTGAAGGTTTTTATTGTAATCTGGATGTAAGTTGTTGAAAAAGTAAGCAGCCACTAAAGAAAATACTGAGAGTTATATAAGTAGGACATTTTTAAATTATGGTAATGATGGGAGCATGTGCAGCTCCCACACCTGATTAAAACATAGACAAAGACAGCTTGAATTAATTAATCGTGTGGCTCTCTGTGAACAGCGTGATTTTCTCCGTGCCACAGGAACTCGAGTTGGAATTGAACAAAAACACATAATTAGCGACACTCGGGTCACAGTGAGCCGCAGATACAGTCAGCGAGAGAAAGTGTGGAAGATTTTGCTTGAGGCTGATTTGAAGAAGGCCAGCATGTCGCCGCTATCTCCTGCTCTGTAAATTGACTAACTTTGGCTCTCTCCATCTTTTCTCCCCGGCTTTGGGTTTTCACAGGCTTGTGTTTGTGTGCGCACACTTCTGCCGTTTGATGACAAGAATTTTCAGTGAGAGACAGAATTGTGCACGCAGACCGAAATGTGTTTGGGAGGTGTTAAATCACTGCAGACACAAATCGTTCTCATGCACGTGTTTAATTATAGAAACGAGCGCCTCACAGAGAAGCTCATTGTTGCTTCAGGAGAAGTGATCAAAATTAAGCCTGTTTTTTTTTTCTTTACAAGCCAATTTTCTTTAGCTTTATGCAGATATGGTAAGCTGGCGACTCTGTGTCCGCCTTTGCTGAACTTCATTTTCTATGTTTAGTCGACGTCCGCTTTCTGGGATGACACTGAGAGAAGAGTTGTGGTCGCTCCTTCCTTTTTCCTGTCCAGATGGCCGCATCAGCTGACATTAGATACCATTTTTCTTGTGTTGACATTTGAAGCTTCTTCTTCTTCACAAGTTGTGACATTGGAGAACTGCAGAGTGCATTTTATACATTACAGTGCATGTTCAAAAAAAAAAGTAGACCATTGCAGAAGCCACACAAAGCCTTTTTTTATATTGGACATGATCCTGGGATAGCTTGGATTTGTGCCTCAGGATCCCACAAGACAACAGACATTTGATGACTGTACTTGTCAGCCAGAGAAACCCTCCTCCTCTTCTTCCTCCTCCTCATCCATCCTGCCAACTGGAGATAACAGACTCGGCCTGTGTTGCTTTTTTGCTCTTGGAAACAACCGAGTTCTGTTTTAAGCGTTTTATTCTTTTAATTTTAGCTCTGGGTGAGAATAAAAGTTGTCCGCGTTTGTCTAACAGTAATAATGAGATCATATGTGCTTCCTGTATGAATGTCAGCATTTAAACTGTTACAAGAACCACAAAAAAGAAGTTAGGTGTGTCCAATAAATTAAATGTCATTCATGATGTCATCTTATTCTTGTTGATACAAGTTATAAAGTATTTTTTTAAACTATTAATGACTAAATTAAAACATATCCACTTAATTCAGAACACATTTTTAGATCTATTCAAACTTCTGTGGTTAATTTAGCTGCAAATTTAATTTTTGATCTATAAACTTCAATATATTTTTGATTATATTTGCTGAAAGTTTTGAGTTAATATTAATAAAATGGTGAATGGAAAGGTGCAGAGATGCAGTACGACTTGATGGATGTAAACAAAAACATCATCTTTCCACAGATAAACTAAAGAGGCCAACAAGGGTGTTAGTGTTACAAAAATGACACTTTATTTTCTGTACATTAACCAAGAAAACATCAACAGTATATCAGCTGGTAGCACACAGACATACTGATATTATATTTTCAAGCAAACACTCCGAGCAAAAATAGAAACAAAAGAAGCTTTTATACTGATAGAGTTAAAAACAGTGAAAGTAACTGGAGTATTTGGGAAAAAATACACAATTTCCATTATTCCCATGGCAAATCTTACTTTATCTGCTTCCCTACAGCCTCTGGCAACATAGTAACATGAAAGTTCAGTGGTTAAAAAAATTGAAAAAAAAAAAAAAAAGACAGCAAGTCCTGACATTTCCCCCGTGGGAGCGTCTGCTTCAGACAGAAGCTTCTTTGAGAGTCAGAAAGGCCATTAATTCCAACATAGCAATTTGTTATCTAAAGATTTAAAATACTTTTTGCTTGACAATATTAGATTAAAGCTGAATGAAAAGGAATAAAATAGAAACAAACATTAAAATAGTGGTGTAGATTGTGACTTCTCCGAGTTTGACTCAAACGTCTCGTGAGACGTTCAGGGACAGAAAGACGATCACCGGCAGAAGACGTACTCGGTGTAGCTGGTCCACAGTTTGTCCTCCCCCGGGTCGTTGCTGCCGTATGAGCAGGTCCCGGTGGAGTTGCAGGCCACCATGTGGAAGCCAGTCTCGGCCAGCCGGTCGAACGCCTGCTCCAGAAAGTTATACTTCAGGTAGTACCGGGCCGTGTACTTGTCGGGCGGCCGGTCCGGGTCACGGCTCTCGTTCAGGGTCTCCCCGAACACCTCTTTGGCCAGAGAGATCTTGCTGCAGACGGTTATCCTGGCCACCCGGCGGAATTTGGCGTCCGCCTGGATGTCCCTGCCGATGGTGTAGCTGCCTCTGTAGCCGATGGTGATGTACCCGGAGCCGGAGCCCGGGGAGCGGAGGGCTCGCTCCGAGGACGTGGAGGAGGTGACGGGGCTGCCGAGCTCAGCCTCCTCCGGGTCGCCTCCGTCGTCGGGGTAGCCGGTCTCCACTAGGCGCTTGGCCAGCTCCGGCAGCTGGAAGAAGTCCGCCTCCCTCTGCAGCCGCTTCCGCTCCTTGAAAAACTCCGGCAGGAAGAGCTCCGCATCCCGCAAGTAGTCCAGAATGTATCGGAAAAGATGTCCGTCCCGGTCGAAGAAGAAGCGGCCGTGGCGGTCTTTAGGCAGCTCCGACGGGGAACTTTGGGTGAAGCGGACCCACAGCAGGGAGTTGGGCACCGCGGTGAGGGTCTCCAGACGGGTCACATACACCTGGCCGCCCACGTTGAGCTCCACGATCTCAGGGAAAGTTGACGGTTGGCCCCCGAGCTGTGACATCCCGCCGGTCTGCACTCTCGCTAGCGAGTGACCTGTGGACGGACCACAGAGGGAGTCTCCACTCCACAGAAATGTTTATACTGGTGTGGGTGTGTGGGAGGAGAGCCGCAGACATTCACTGCTCAGCAGAAAGCTCTGACTAAACCTGATGCTGCCTTCAGGGGCTCCCGGAAGTCTCAACTTCAGAAGTTAGAATAGGTGACTTAAAGTTTTATTTTAGAAAAATAACACACTAATTGGTAAATATAAATTATTATTATTATTATTATTATTAATATTATTATTATTGCTAAACATATAAAGAAAATTGCATTTTTTTAAATTTAGCAAAATGTCAAATAACTTTTAGCAGAATCAGCTTTACCGGCGAAAGTTCACATACAAGGAATTTGGCTTTGTGTATTCTCCTCTAATGTAAAGGGAGAAGTAAAGTATAAATAGTAAGGGATAATCGCTTTGATTATCAGGTGACGATATCTACAATGGGCTATAAAAAAATGGGCTAAAATAGTTGGAGCAGAGAAATTACAAAGAAATATAAAAAAACTAAGAAACGCACAGTCAAGTCAAAGAACAGAAGGAATGATCATATGCCATACAACAAAGGAATAACTGAACGTATCCAAAGGGCCATGGAAAAAACACCACATCAGCACTCCTGTCAAACCGCACAGAAAACTCAGACAACTACTGGTACACCAAAAGACAAGATCGAGCAAAATAACAATAAAAACAACATCATCTATGAAATACCATGTCATAGCTGCAATAAAACGTACATCAAAGAAAAGGGACGAAAATTCATCACAAGAAAAACAACACAAGGAGGAATGTGAAAGTAAATGGAGAAAATACAAACAAGAGCGAGATGACAACAGGCATCTCAGGAAAACATGAAAGCAGTAATAACAGACCACTGCAAGTGTGAACATCCTATCATGGACTGGGAAGAGGCAAAGGTCATCTGGACTGAAGAAAACAGACATCATCGATGGAGATCAGAAAGCGACTGCAGACAGCCATAAACGGAGATGAGGGGGCGTCCTGCTCTTCCAAACTAGAACCAACATCCTCCAGCTGTGGGCGGACAGCGAGGGGCGGACTCACCTGCTGCCTCCTGTCAGTCAGGAAACTGGTGATCCACTAACAGGTGGAGGGAAGCACCGTGAGCTGAGACAGTTTGTGATCAAGGAAGTTCACATGACTTCCTTTCAAAATAAAAGACACCCTGTCAACCATAGGATCATCTTAATGTTCCACTCCAACTTTAGCTTTTTTCTTCCCACTAGCTTATAGCACCTCACAAGCCCAAGCTGATATTAGCGTTGCAAAAAAGAACATGAGCAATATTGGAGCTTGTGACAGACTGGCGACCCGTTCGGGGTGAACCCCGCCTTCGCCCATAAGTAGCCGGGTGAGGCTCCAGCACCCCCGCCACCCCGAAAGGGACAAAGTGGCCTAGAAGATGAATGAATGAATGAATATTGGAGCTGTTCAGCTGCACAGTTCTGTGCCAGATGGCATCTCAGATGAAAACAATGAGGACGTTAATAGATCCATTTGTCTGCGAGTGGATTAATCAGAAAAGGAGATTTTGGTCCGCTTTGTCAAATCACTGGTTTTTGTCCTCTCATGATCCAACACGATTTGAATAAAGAAAAACTCCAAAAAATGCAGTTTTAATCTTAAATTCAATATGTCCTTCACCATGAGAAAAATGCTACGGTAAAATGTAAAACTATTGTGATTGGAGTGCGTCTTTAAAGCAGTAAAAATCTAACAAAAATTAGATCAGAGCTCATTAAATGAGCCTTAACATATTTTTTAGGGATTCACCAATTGATCCAGAAATCGAGTGGTTAATCAAATCAACATATTTCAAGATAAAATCATTTCAAAATTACAACTACTTAAAAATAATTACTAACTATAAGTCGCTTAAGAATTTGTTGTTGCATCCAAAAAATGCAGAGCAAATATTAATAATAATAACATATAAGTTGCACCCCCAGCCAAATTATCAAAAAAACATAACCTGTACTCTAAAAATTAAAATATACCAATATTGGAAAATACCATTTGGATTGAGGCATGGTAGATCTATTTTACTATAATGTACGTTTTGGGAGAAAACATTAGCCCTTGTACTATCCTAGGCATGTTTACATTATAAGTGGGGTCATCAGGGGTCATCACTGAACTTCTTCATGGAATTTTTATCTTTACTGGTGTCCGTGGAACACATAAAATCCTGTTCACCTTTGTCTTGGGAGATATTTCACATCAATGTAAGGATGGGGTCATCTTGACCCCATAAGAGGGCATAATGGTTAAACCATCATTACAGTCCATTGTGTGGACATGGATTTTCTATGGTACACAGTTCTCAGAAATCAAAGTCTATTACACTTGTGATTCATACCGTCCTTCAACTGGTTGTTCATTAGTTGAATAATATTTGAGTTAGTTTATCTTACATTTTTCACTTCTTACTCATTTACTTTTTACTTTAAAATAACTTTTTTGAATAAAAAGGTGTTTCCACAATGGAGGGATAGAGGAGCCACAAATCTAGGATTATCTGTGGAGTGGATGTGGGTTGTGTCCAGGTGTTCCACTTCAATACTTAAAGTACACATATGGATTTTACTCAAATGTAAACCCCCCCCCCCCTTTTTTTTTATTTCCTTAACACACATAAAACTAGCTTCACTGAGTTTTTAGGTCAAACCCCTGCAAGAATAAGCACATTTAATGCCAACAATTGTATAAATACACTTTAAATGCTGCTGCTGCTGCTACCACACTCCTGAACTCTGCCTCCTGACAACTTAGCCACAACACCACTCTGTATCTTTTCTAAATCACTCACAATAACACATGGACTGAATCACCACTACCTGCATACTACCTGCACTTTATATGTTGAATAATTCACCTGTACTGTTTACATACTGTAAATACTTGTTTTATACCCTCTCACTGTTATTTATTCCACTTTGCACATTGTAGATACATATTTATACCTGCTAAAGCACTCTGGATGGATGCAAACTGCATTTCGTTGCTGTGTACCTGTGACATGTGCAATGACAATAAAGTTGAATTCTATTCTATTCTATTCTAAATAGTTCATTTTTCACAACAAGATCCTGCAATCAAACATCTCACAAGTCGATGTGTAACTAGAACTCATAAACAAATATGAAGTGTAGCTAAAGATGTATTTATTGTTTATTTATAGGCCTCATTAACTTTGTTTGTGTGATGGTGATTATCATACCAGCCATCTTTGTGGTTGCAACACTGCTACATGTTTTGCTGATGTGCTGTTATTGAAAAGAATATATTTCAGTCTTACCACTAACTGTCTCGTTTGTGCATGAAACAAAGAGAAACCCAGTTTGAACATTTAAACATTGACCCCATGAGAAAATGAATTAAGAAATAAAAATGTATTTTCAGATGTATCTTTTCTTTAAAGTGTCTAACGCTATTGAAAGGCTGCCCACGGCTCAGTTGGTAATTTACAAAAAATATGTCATAGTATATATATATATATATATATATATATATATATATATATATATATATATATATAAACAAAAATTCTGATTATATGTTCAGACATAAGCAAGAGACAACTTTAGCTCATCATCTGCCTGCAGGTGTTTTCTTTGGATCATATTTGCTTCATTTGGTGCTTTGCATGATATTTTTATTTTTACTGTTAAATGAATTAAATGAAACATTTAGATTTATAATAAAGAGCAGCATAAAGTTACACGTTGTTGGGCTGAATTTTGTGCAGCCCTCTGCTCTTCTACAGCACGTCTGTCTATATTGCCAAATAACAAAGGTCTTGCAAAGCATTACGTGCACAAGTTACGGATAAAAAGATAAACTGACCGTCTATATTTATAGTGCACATGTAGAAGTGAGTGAAGAATGTTTCCACTGTGCTGTCATCATTCTGAAATGTGTTGCATCCGTTTCTTAGCTGTTATTGAGAAACGAATTATCCTGAAAAGTGAAAAGTGGAGTTGTTTCTGTTTCTGCCAATGAAAGCATTGATGAAAGGGAGAGAGTATTTTAGTGTGAGGTTATTACTGTTGAATGCATTTATCAACGCATTACTGTGTCCTGATATGCAAATATGAATAACTGGAGCATCAGGGTTGGTTTTGCAGTTTTAGGTTTGCATTTTATTTCGACCAACAATCTTCACCTCAGATGATAGCATCTTACTATTCTGACCAAACTCTTTGCTGAAGTTAACATCTCCTTCCTTTAAAGAGGACTTCTGAAGCTGATTTGAACCAAATTATTTACAACTTTTTACTTCCCTGTAAAAATGGATTTAATCTGCCAAAAACTTTACCCACATTTTTTCACCTGGTACAGGATGAAATCACAATCATAGCCTTATAATGTGCTCCAAACTGCAACTTCCTGTCTTTGTTGCCGTCTTGTTAAATAGCCTGAGCTCAAAGATTACCACGATAATAAGCTTGTATTGAATAACAGGAAAAAGTGGGTACGATCTGATCTGATCACATGCATGCCTGCACTTGTCAGAACACCTCCTGAACGGCGATGGTTCACACTCGCCCTGATATGCGTCGACTCCTGTTTTCACTTTTACATTCAGTTTATATATCAAGGATGCTTGTTGTTTCTTGTCTTTCAGCTCTCATTTTGCATCAAATGTGTTGAATTTGCTCAAAAACCCTGTTTCAGTGAAGGGGCTCCGCCCACCATTTTTAGGCCTAAAAAGATACCAGCAGGTCAATTTAAATATATATACATATATATATATATATATATATATATTTGGGGGGCGAGAATTCAACAAAAGAAAATAAAGTGTGGATTCCTACTCATTTTTACTGGAAAAATCAGCCTCTCTGCAGTACAAATACTTTGGGGATCTCCCTAACGCAGCTGATCTGATACTGTAAAGTCAGTGAGGGCGGGAGATCCCGAGGGAGACTTTCTCATCACTTAAGCTACGGTTTCTGAGGTCATGAAAAAGGCTGTGAGGCGTCAGAGATTAACCCCAGATTCCTCGTGTCTCTGGGTTTAATTAGGCTGTTGTGGTCAACGCGTCTGTGCAGCTCTGCTGGAGTAGTGGGGGAGGTCTTCTCTTTTTATACTCATTTTAATTACAACAAAAAAAGAAAAAAACAATTACAAAGTAATGTTTGTAGTCTATATATTTAGGTAAAAATATGCTGATCAGTAAATCAAAAGACAAAAGCACAATTCATGGAATAAAGCCACAACTAAATGTCACAGAAAGCTCATTTCTAAAGATAATTCAAAACATAAACTATAGAAATGTAGGGCAGACTCATTTACTCTGACCTTTCCAAGCAGACACCATTAGTTCAAAAACGAGGTGCAAAAAAAAGTTTACATTTGACTAATAATAAGGTTATTCTGAACAGAGTGACTTAATGATCACTTTTTACATTTCAGTTTCCGAAAGAGAAAACTGAAGTTTGCTTTTTGTAAAATGTTGATGCAGAACACCAAGAAATACCAGGAAAACGAATCAATCTAAGTAAGTAATAACTATGAAAATAAATAAGTAAATTCTAGTTTATTGTAGAGTATTGTAGAATTTTCTGAGATAAGGAAGACTCATGTTGTTAAGGAGGTGAGATTTCCAGCACTGTAGTATTTTTGGAGGCCTCACCCTAAATACCTCTGAAATGGGTTCTTTGCTAAACCTCCTGAGGGGAGTGGGAGGTTCTCACGATATTTAGGGGAAGAATTTCCTGTAATTCATTTTACTTATAGTAAATGTAATAGTTTTTTCTGCTTCACTGACATTACAACCCAAACATGAAAAATGACTATCTATGCACCTGTCCTGCGTCAGAGGTATGATTTATTATGGAAATATACTCAAGCAAAATTAAATACTGGTAACTAGAATTGATAAATCTCAAGAGTTTTAAGTACCAATTTTAGTTATAGCAAATGCATCATGATGTTACGTTCATAGGAAGGTGTGATTATAGGTGATGATCAAGGAAATGTAGCGTCCAAATGAAGAAAATGGTCTATTGACTAATATGGATTGTTCTCTAGGTGGCACAATAGCACTCTCATGTGGCCAACTAAGGATATGACACTTAAAAAAGTGTCACTGGATCTGGATGCATGTATATTTGTAAAAAAATATATATTTGAGGCAAATTTTTATTTGTATCTTAATTTTATGCATATATAGTGAGGTGAGGAGGGAGTAGAGGATAAAAGTGGTCAAAGAAACAAATAAAAGTGGAGGATTACAAACTAAAAGGGACATCAAGTTGCTAGAGGTTAATCATTACAACTTCCACATGTTTACAAGAAGGGCCTGTCCACAGACACACTCATCCACACACTCAAAATACCACAAACGTACGTACTGGCTGCAAAGACCTCCATCATAGGAGGGACAATTTAAAAGTAAAAAAAAAACGAATAAACCACTTGATTCAACCATTTGGTTGTCATAGATAAAATAAATATGATCTTTGAGAATTAGAACATAATTTTTACTAGAATAAACAGTTTTCAAGGGAAAAGCTGAACTGTCTGTGATACTTGACTTAATGAACTCCCATGTGAACTGTGGTTGTTGTGCTACTTTATATAACTTTGTTAAATTAAATTAGATCCAGATCATCATTTCTCATTTTGAAAAGGGAAGGATTTCTGTAAACAAAACCAGCGTGTCTATTGACTTGTACAGTTTGCTTCCTGTTTCCCACCAGCCTCAAAAACTACAACATTGTTCTTTGGTTTTTCTCCTGTAAAAAAAATTGAAAATCAATTTAATTCACATCACACATACATTACCCTCTATTTCACATTTCAGACCTGAGGTTTGTGTCACAACCTTCTCAAGAAAGGGCTTCTTTTCATTCTGTGTAAATGACATATTAGTTGCAGTTGACGTGGTTTTTTTGAGAGGCATGTTTTTCATTAATCACCACTGAGGCTCATTGTTTAGTGTGACATGATAAAGTGAGCAAAGCATGGGAACTTATTAATCTTATATGGAGAAATAAAATAATTCCACATTGAACTGAGTGGCACGTTAAAAAAAGGACAATTTTGTCTAAAACAATCACATTTTATATGTAAAGATCTTTTCAAACTACATGGAAACAATATTTATTATTCTTTTAACGGGGAAATTAAGTAGATTTTTGTTATATTTTCAGAAATTACAGGAAAAAAAATGGGCAACAATTAAAAACAAAAACTAAAGTATTGGGATAAATAGAAACTATTGAATTGAAACTAGTTTTAACTTTATTTTCACATAAAACATGTAGTGATTTGTGTCAATATTAGGTCAAGAATGTTCATTTTAAAGTTTAGTATAATCTTTTTGTGCTTTTTAGCATTTATTGGTTTTCATCCCTCAATTGGAGCTTTAATGTATACATATTTTTCTAGTGTTTACTGGGGAAAAAAGAACTTTATTGGATCAAGAAGCTCAGAATCAATACAATCAATCTTTTAGTGATTCCAATAGTTTTGATGTCACATCATTGAAGTCTGAATCAAAATAACAGCAAAGGATGGAGCTTTATTTTGTTTTTAAACGTACCTCCCTGTGCTGCTTTTCAGCTCTTCAGCAGTGAAAAGAACATTCTTCAGTTGTTTCATTTTTTCTATCATAGCACCACCTAGTGGACAGACAATAGAAACGCATGTTTTCTGTTGAAACGTTGAATAAGTTTTTTAGATTCACTAAAAATAGAAGTCATAACATTTTGACCTCTATTCCTGTAAAAAAAATCCCCTTTTTTTCTGTCTTTCAATAGAGCTGACATGTAGTTGAAATCTGTTAATTTATTTTCTTATAAAAAAAAAGGAATTAAACAAAAGTCTTTTTCAATGTTCTCGAACCTTTGATGGTTTCCAGTTTGTGTTATTGTTCTTAAAAGTGATCCTTCTCTTTGCATTCATGAAAATGATAGTGGTTGAATTCTGGTTTTAATTAAACTTCTTTGCATTTGAAGTTTAAGAAATCAACAATTATTTTCTTTGATTTAGGACGTCTTAGCGTTCAATCATCTACTAAAAGCCACCAGTTTGACTCTTCAAGCTCTAAAAACAAAGGATGAAACAATTTTATAGGGATCTTTGGTAAAAATGAAAGCTCCTCAATAATGACAGTTGAAACTACTTTGTCATTCTGACTGATTTCAGCCACATAAGTATAAAAATAACCAATTTCTTTGAAGGAACATTTAGGAGTAAAGGAATTCTTCCGGGTACTTTCTCCTTCCTATGCATACATCGTCTTCTGAAGCAGAGGCTGTGACCTCTGGACGGCTGGTGATGAGCTGAACTCCGTCAAGGCCATTTAAGGGGACGTCCAAATGGGAGGATGCTCTCTGGCAAAGCCCATAGACGCTCTGACAAATGGAGATCGTATCTCTCTGCTGACCTGGGAACATCTTGGTATCAATTGAGATAAAGGAGTCACTTTACCATTAAAGTTTAGTTCAGTCCAAATGTAGTTTTTATTGCTGTCAACGCCGTATAAAGTTGTCTCACCTTTCATTGGCTGTTTGACTTAGAGGATAAATCCTAAACTGTAAACTACATGAGACACACAGTGAGTCCTTTTAACATGATCGTGAGCACGGATGTGTCATGCAACGAGCTGGATGGTTGATGGATGAATCAATGTATGTTTTATTTTTATTTCAGTTTATTTAAAGAGATAATTGAAGGATACTCATATTTATATTTTGCTTTACTCATTTATTGTTACTAATCTCTTTGTCTATTACAGATGGGAAATTACTGATATCATCAAAAAACATGTTCAACTCAAACAAGGTCATTTTATAAATTAACATATTGAACAAGTGTTTCAAAATCACACTGGGAAATATGGAAAAACTCTGATTTTTCTCCTTTAGATTGTGGTAACTGTGAACATTGTAGCAAGATAACCAAGAAAACAGTGATGGGTTTGGTTTGAAAACGTGTTCTTAACTTTAAAAGAGGATAAAGCAGAATGTAACTAGACAAAATGCAATCTTTGTGTTATATTTTATGTATATTAGTGCATTTTTCTTCCTTTTCTATTGTGTGTCTGCGCTTCAAAGTGTGTGTGTGTGCCTCCCCCTCCTCCTCTCAGGGTTATACCTGCACCCTTGTGCTCCTCAATCAGCTCTAATGGATCTTCTGGCTCCAACTCAGCTGGGCAGTGATTGTGATATTATAGGACACACACACACAGAACAGGGAGGAGCTGGAGAGTCGTGCGTGGCTACGATGAGTTAAGAGCCACAGCGACCCGACGAACATTCTTCTCGCTTGTGTCGTGTCTCTGTGACTCCATTTTGGTTCGTGAAGGCTCCACTTGCAGCCTGTGTGTTAACCACACACAATGTTTTATATTCAGAAAACAAAAAAGACGATGTAAAATCTATCAAATTCCCCTTCATTCTGTTTTGTATTATATATTTTTTTTGCTGTTCACCTCCCAGCGTCCCTCTGGCTTGTGTGTAACTCTGAATGGTCCACACATGTCATGTCCGACCTCCTTCCCCCAGTATCTTCATTCAGACGCTGAACAGGCCCTCTGGGGATTCTGTGCGCTACTCTTTGTGCGTTTATGAGTATTTATACAGACACTACATTAGTCTCTCCACTGACTTTGTATGGGATGACAGCACATCCAACACCCCCCATGAACCCCTTCCTCCTCCTCCTCCACCAAAACCCTTCCTGTCTTAAGAAAAGAAATGGGCTTAAGGGAATTGACTGCAAAGCAGGTCAACAGTTACAGAACATGGACAGCAATGCGCACCAGAATATCAACTCTGGTTATAGCATGTGCTCACTTTGACACTAAATCTGAACTTTAAATGATCTAAAGCAACATTGAGTAAAGTGAAAACGGTGGTTCGCACCCCTGATACCCCGATTTCCATGACAAACAAGCAAAACAGTGACTCATTCTTTGTAGTGTTAAAATACATGATAAGATTTAACATGGAAAAAAGAGAGATGGAGGAAATCTCGATACTTGGAAGTCTTGCTGCTCATGTGGAATGATGCGGTGTCATCTGAAGTAACGTCACGATGCGAGCCACTCGAGTGGTGCTGTTGTGGACTCATGTTACATTAATTCACTCATCAGGGGTGAACTCGCACTTTTTAGGTGCATTTGAAGTCCTCAAAAATGAGGCATTCTCCAGTCAAACAAAAACTTTTAGACCATCACACCTATTTTCACACATAAGAACATCTAAAATGGATTCATCTTTTATTTTGAAGACAACCCGCCAGAGCCTGAAATGGATCATTCTCAATGATTGCAGCTGATTCCTGCATGTGAATCCTCCAAAATCCGTCCGTTTCCTGATTTGGAGCGTTTGACTTCACGGTACTTGTGGCTCCAGACTACCTGCAGACGTCTTGAGCGGAACAAAGCTGGTTTCATAATTAAGTTCTCCAGCCTTATTCGATTTGAGGAGCAGCAACGTTCATTTGGCCGTAGACGCTCCTCAGCTGCTCACAGTAACTAATGGAGGAGATAGAGAGATGTGTAGGAGACAATTAGACATGACGTTATCGCAGTCAGTGTGCACGTGTGTGAGGACAGGCCTGCTCTTAAAGCTGCATTAAAGAATCCAATCCAATCTAATCCTGCATTTTTATACCACTCACATACAATCCATTTACCTGCTACCCCCACCTCCCTCCTATGTTTCAATTACTTGACTCCCAATTAAATTACTGGAGACATTACTTACATGGCACATAAATAGTAGCCTGCCTGAATGACCGTGGTGCCCCGGCAACATAAAAGATTTGCCTTTAGACATGAATTGTGTTGTGTCTCAAAAAATACTGAGCTGTGTTTAGAAGAGAACTGAACGTTACAACATGCAAAAATCTGCTTTTATTTTACAGAATTTAAAAAGAGCTGTGTTCATTTTATTTTGAAAATCCCTGAGCAAATTGGTGAGTTGAAGTTGCTGTTTTATTTTCTGAAAATTTTCCTTCAATTTTGTTTTTTTGTGGAAAAAAAAAAAAAAAAAGAGTTTTACTGAACCGTACTACTTCCTGTGAATCAACCCACTCAGTTACTGT
>NC_050514.1:14529243-14531467 GCF_002922805.2 Oryzias melastigma
GGCCTTTCTGTTAATATCTCACGTGTTTGGATGTGATTTGGGGAATTTTGGATTCTTGGGGAGACAAAATGAAGACAACAGAGGACACGGATGGTTCTCAGGAGGTTAACATTTGAGAAAAGGCAGCTATAATGAGAAGTATCTGTCCACTTAGTTTTGATTGTACTTTTTTTTAACAAAGTATAATCATTTTCCAGTGATATACAACAATATCAACACAATATCAGTATCAGTAGGTGTAAAAAAGTCATTATCGACATCCAACAATGTAAAAATTTGTGCTGAAAAGATATGTTAGCATTGCTTTAACTACACAACTACAATGATGCATCAGTAGAGGTGCAACACACACACTTTTTAAAATCAGAAGTGGTTTGTGGGATGAGATAAAACATTCAGGAGTAAAAGATTTTTAAAGCATTATCTTTTCCACTAAATGTTTTTCTTGTTTGCCTTATTCAATCATTTCCAGACTGGGAATTAGATTTGTTCCAGCTTGAGTAATATTTTATTACCAGTTGCTTTTTTACTTTAGCAAATTTTTGGACGACAACAATTTACTTGTACTTGTGTAATATTATTTTGAAATAAAAATACTCTCATGTGAAAACTTATTTTTTGAGTATTTTCTGCTTTTCATGTAGAAAATCCTTTTATTCACTTGTGAGAAGTATCTTTTAAAACTTAAGTTACTAAACACTTGAAAAAGGTGAATTATTTTTTTAAAATAAACACAATCAATAAATTAAGATATTTATATTTTGAGAGTAGTTAGAATATAAATTTTGTAACTTATGAAGTAGGAAGATGTCAAAGTCATTTCAAACTTTGATCATATTTAGACTGAGCCCAATTCATTTAATTATGTGATATATATTTTTAAGTAAACCTCAATTAAAAGTAAAATGTGCTATTTCTATTAAACTAATTGGTGTGAATGAAGTAAAAATGATTCTTGTGTTAGCTTGTGGAAAATTCCTTTCAGAGAATCCATAAAAGCAGCTAAAAATGATGATTTAAATAAACAAAGTTGTTTGAGAGGTCGATTTCCAGCTGCTTACCTCGATTCTTCTCTCCTAAGATAAAGTGTCTCTGTCCTACACACAGCAGATGTTTATCAGACTGCAGTGTCTGCTCTCTGTTATCTCATCTCCGTCCATCCATGTTTAGGAAAATAATCATTTGGTTCCCAGAATTTCCTCCAATCTCCGTCTGTAAAACCGATCAAGATAAAATACTTAGAGGGAAAGATGGTTCAGTTTTTACACAATCAGATCATTTTACCACTTTAATCATTTTCATTGAGCTTTAACCACTCAGGATATCTGGTAGAACTTGAGATGTTCTTTAAGGAAGAATTGTTGCAATAAAACAGAAATACTTACAGGAAGAGTGTGTGATGAAGTCTCGGGACTTTCTGGGAGCCGTTTTTCACAAGCACGCTTCAGCGCGTTGATATTCCTCCAACAGTGACATTCGTGGTAGTTTGGTAAAACATGACCACAGCAGTACAAACCTGGATCGTCTTTATAGAAACAGCATCTGAATATGAACTAACTTCTCACATGATAGCTGCAAAAACCTTCAAAAGCCATGATCCATTACACTCCGACCACAGATCCATCCATCCAACCACAGAATCCCTAATGCGTCACATAGTATCTCCTGAACAGGTCGCCAGTCGGTTGGAGGGCCACACACTAACATCCACACCTATTGGCAATGTAGAGTCAGCAGTTAACTTATGAAGCCTGGTTTTGGTCTGTGGGAGGAAACCAGAATTTGAACCCTTCTCTTGGTTAGGAAAGAGCACTAACTACTATGTCACTGTTTAGCCCTGCACAGATCAATAAATGGGTAAATTATTGAACATGTTGAAGACAACAAAAGATGACTCCATGACGTCATTAATGAAGCTTACGTAGGTGTTCTTTTTTTCTCTTGGGGGGTTGCTCTATGAAAGAGAGTCCTCTGTAGGACCCATCCCCCCAACATTCTGGGCTCCTGGAAATAAATGGATTGACTTTTAGACAACCGACAGTTTTCCTTCATAATTGCTAATTATCATGAGTGCTCTCTGAAGCACTTTGTATGAATGGACATGGAACTCCTTCTCCCCCCACCTCTTCTCTTTATGATGGGATTGGTTTAGTTTTTCAAGGACGCCAAAAAGGTCGGCGACGGAGAAGTGGGGAGAGGCGTATTCTGGGTGGGGCACCTGCGT
>NC_050514.1:14531476-14539371 GCF_002922805.2 Oryzias melastigma
AAAAAAAAAAAAAAAAAAAAATCACGACAGTAGTCACCAGTGAAAGGCACACTCTGTTCTTGCTTGGCCCCACCCTGGACCATCTCCTCCGCTTGGCCATCAGCAGCCCCACCCCAGCCCCATATGGCTCCGCCCCAAGTCCAAGACCAGAGAGAGTACAGCACTTAAAGTAAATAAGCAGAGAGGGGAGAGCTATTTTAGGAGGCTGTCTTTCAGCATGGACAAGGAGGGGGACAAAGACGCAAGCCAAGCGATTGTAATGTCGGTCACGTTTTCTGACATGTTCTCTCTCGGTCCGCCGTCCAGCAAGCTGAAGGCCCCGAAAGACAAGAAACCGCTTGGACCAGCACATTCAGTCTGTTTTTAAAAACAGTAGCATCTTAAAAAACAGCCTTTATCTTAGAGTTTCAAACAAAAAAGGTTTAAGTTGTTCAGATATACGCTAAAAGTAAAAAGAAAAGCTTACTATAAATAAAAGTGAATTGAATCAAAGCAGCTTTTCCTTAACAAATGTGCATCAGTTTTTCGTTTTATTTTTCTTTGCTCCTTTTACATCAAAAATAAATAAACATTTAAATAGTTACCTATATGATTTTCCCCTCACTTCCTTATCTTTTTTTTTTTGTTTCTTCACATATATACAATTAAACACATCACAGAGAAAGGAATCCCCTCCTGAAACTCAACCAGAATGCGAGCCAGAGGCACCTGGCTCTGCATCGGCGAGACAAAGTGAATCATCATCATTAGAGGTTACATTCAAGTCCTTTTGGATTGCAGTCCGACTCTAGATTCTGGTCAGAACGCTTCAATATTTCTTTCATCGTTAAGGCAGTTCAATGGAAGATATTTGATGAAGACGTAGCTACACTGATGCTTTAAAACTGTGTCTACCTCTGACGGTCAAAGAGAAGTGCCTTAGATGACAGCTACCATCACTACTGCTTATACGCTTGCTACTCAGCATGATTTTTTTTGCTTGATTCACAGAATACTATAATTGGTTATGCAAAAGGAGGAATTTCTCTCTATTCATTTAAACAAAATTAATGTCACTGCTTACTTGTCTTTATTTTATTTTCTTCTGTTTTAAAAATAATAAAACCACAGTAATTGTTGCACGAGACTAAAAGCATGAATATGTCTTTTTGGTCTTATGATAAGCCAAATATTTACGTTTTTTTTTTAACCTTTTTTTAACTTTGTGTTGACCTATTTTTTTAGTGGTTAAAAAAAGGTGAACAGACGTTACAAACAACTAACTACAAATATTAGGAGCGTATGTGTGAGTGTGTTTTGCTTTACTTCACAGAAAGAGCGTCTGGACAATCAGCAAGCTGCTACACTAAATCTCCTGATGTGTTATCCAGTCGGTCAGGATGTGGAAGTTCTTTATCGTTCCAAGAATTCCGTGCCTTGTGGCTTGATGGTGGACAGTTCAGTAAGACTTCTCCTTTTTTGAAATCATTCCTCATTATGGTGGGATGAGTCGGGGCTGGACTCCTCGTCTTCCTCCTCGACGGTTTCTCTTGGCAGCGTGTCGCGGCGGGTGAAGGCGGCCGCCAAGGTCACACTCAGCCGTGGTCTGACGGGCGCCATTTCCGACAACCCAATGTTGTTACTACGGGTTACCAGCGTGGTCTTATCCATTATTTCTCCACTGTGCCTGGACACCACGGCGTCGAGAAAGTCGTATTTGTGAGAGATCTTACCGCTTTCAAACAGGTACTTTGCCAGGTGCGAAAAAATGAAGTTGGCCACAAAGGAGGCCAACATGGAGACAGTCTTGAAGGGGAACCTTTGCTTGACGATGTCCTCGATATTTCCCTCTTCCGGGTGGATCTGCTGCTCAATAATCCAGCCGGGGTAGTAAATGAAGGGAGGCAGCCTCAGGTAGGGTTCACCTCCACCTATGCGCAGCACCAAGCCGAACACGTACGCAGCCACCGAGCCGTACGTGTTGGTGCCTTTGACGAACAGCACGCTGAGCAGCTGGGGGAAGATGATGACGTAAACCAGGTCTGAGCTCAAGTACCAGAGGCCGTAAACCGTGCCGGTAACCAGCGCCATCATGGTGGCAAGACCGCCAAACACAAAGATGGTGATTCGCATCACCCAAACAATTTCTCGATCAGAGGCCTAAGAAGAACAAACAAACGAAAGCACAGGGTTGTACAAAAGTGCACGTGTTAAAACTTTATCTGAACGCTGGATGTACTCACCGACTGTCTGAAAGCTAACTGGTAGATGTTTCTGGCAAACATGGAGCTTGCCGAAAGGATGGAGGAGTCTGCAGACGACATGACAGCTGCAGAAACTGCCCCCAGACCAAAGAAGGAGACAAACGGCGGGCAAAGGTGTTGGAGCACAATGGGGAGAATCATGTCAGCCTGATCCTTATCTTTGGGAGCAACGCCACCATAACTTGTCTGGTTCCAATCTGGTAAGGAAGCAGAGGAAAAGCCCAAAGCAGGAGGAATGTTCATTCGTTTAATGAATCCTAAAAAGTCTACTTCTACTTAAACAGTTGAAAAGAATTCTCCGCATTCTCAAGTTGAAGCTAATTAAAAGCTAGAAGCTCAAACTTTTTTTTTTCTCACTTTTTTCGATATCAAAACAAAGTCAACAGGGTTTACATTTTGACAAAAACAATCAATTTTCACATTTGTTCTCCATCAAATCAATTCCAAAATAAAAAGTTGTTTCTTTACTTCTTTAATGAGGAATTTGATGCCAAAAAAGCTGGATATCACAACACTAATTTGGTCCCTTGCCTCGCTCTAATGTAATATTTACACAACCAGCATGGTTATTAAATGGATTCCTTCATTATGGATGAAGTGAACCAGCTGCTATTTACCAGGTTTTCTCAGATCTAAGGGCAACAAGGACCCATCTGGAGTTCTCTCTCCTCCTTAAAAACAAGCATGCACACAAACAACAACACGTTTACACAAACCCTGCACACACGTGTTCACACGTCTCTCACCTGTGGAAGCTCCGATGGCTCCGATGAGAACGGAGGGCACGGCCATGATAAGGCACCCAAAGGCAGCCAGGAAGGACAGGACCTGGGCGTAGGTGGCAGACGAGGCTGAGAGAACTCTCTGGAAGTACACCTGCCAGGGGATTCCTCCCAGCATCTGCAGCAAACGGTCACAGATCGGAGAAACGTCATTAACGGACGCCTAACACTTTAAATGAAAATAGAAAATTGAGTCCCTAATTTAAGAGGTTATTCTGGTAGAATTCATGATTTTCACATCAGAAGATCAACTAGTTAGCTGACTATGATAATCAACAGTCGTCTTTGCTGTCTCTGTAAAGTTACGGGAGTGCTATGAAAACTGTGAAACTGCTGTACCAGGAGGCAGAAGTTGTCGATCCAAACCCATTTGTCATCTCTGTTGATGCTGCCTTTCCATGGAGCCTGATGAACCTTCTTCACTGCACTGACAGCGATGTCTGACACCGCCGGGTTGGTCAAAGCGAAAGGGACGCTGATCCACTAAGGCAGACGAGAGGATATGTGTCAATTAAAGTTCATTTGTAACTATTGAATGAAAATTTCCATTGGCACAAGAAATTAGAGTGCTAGAAATAAAAAAAGAACACAAAAAGCTTCAGATATTGATAAACAACATTTTAACTTACCAGACCAACAAATATGCAAAACAGCTGGACTACATCAGTGTAAGCCACCGAGTACAGCCCTCCAACCAGGGTGTAAAAGATTGCAATGAGTGCAGATATAATGACTGACATCTTAATATTGATGTCCACGATGACGCTCAGAGTAGCACCTATAAGGAAATAACAAAAATGAGCTTTAACTGCAACATATTCTGATCTTTTTGCTTAAAAATGTTAATTTTAAAGGATGGTCAGAAGTTACCAAGGGCATTCAAGATGGCAGCAGACCAGAAAATCTCTCCCATAAGTGCTGGTATGAAGAGAAGGCCGCCCATGCGTTTTCCATACAGCTGTTGAAATGGGTCCAGCATGGTGACGTAACCACGGGAGCGCATGGGCTTTGCGAAGAACAGGCCACCTGATGGAAAGAGGAGAAGATCATGATCAGGGGAAAAGGGCAAAGAAATACAACCTAAATCAACAAAAATTACAGGAAAAATATGACAATGAAATTCTGGATATTCTTTTCCTCTATGTGGTAAGTAACTTCATGTGCTTATTCTGTAATTTTTTATAGTTTTGAACCTAAACATAACAACACTCACCCACAACCAGACTGAGTGCATATCCAAAGGGGGCTTGAGCCCAAGCCAAACCATATTGTGGAAGATACACATACTCAGCTGTGCCATTGATGTAACCTCCTCCAACCCAGGTTGCTGGAAATAACACAAAAGAAAGAAGAAATTATGGCCCAAAAATGCTTAAATCCTGCAAATAATTTTCTGGTAAACTTTTCTCCCATAAGCCTCTATAGTGTCCATATAGCCATGTCTCATTTGCCATTTCGGCTGACATGCTTAGTGTAAACTGAACTTCACCTGTCATGGTGAATCCACCGACAAACAAGCCGATGTCTCTCCCACCGACCATGATGGTTTCACTGCGGTCGGTGCCCTCCGCCTCTCCAGAGTGCTTGTTTTTCCATGCTGCCCAGATGCCGACGAACAGGATCAGCAGGTAAAAGACTGCAATAGCCACAAGCCCCTCCACATGGATGGTCATTGTTGCGGTGTTGTCCTGCTAGGAACTGGAAGGCATGAAGACCTAGAAGGGTGGGGGGGGAATTAACTTTAAAAAAAACATTTTAAATAATAAACACATCTAAAGTAAATATATATTTTTAAAACTTTCTGATTATAAACTCAAGCACCCTTTCTCCTTTGTTCAGGTGAAAATATCCGGTGTTTTCTTAAGAGGTAACCAAATAAATAAAACTTCAAGAGAAACATAAATGAATGTCTCATAAAAATCAGTCACAGAAGAATCATGAAAGCCTAAATCAACAGCATTTTCTGGAAGTCTGGAAATTGGGAGTTAAAAAATTCTGTCAAAAAATATAATAATAATAATAAAGATCGTATAGAACCCACATCAATATCAAATTGTTTGACTGTGGTCTCCGTGCGTAAAAAACATGCGTAAAATCGATTTTGCGCATACACGTTATTCTTTTATTTTTTTCCATATAAGCTCAAACACAAAGAAATTACAAGATAAATGTAATAACAACATTCCTTGTAAAAGGATAAAAAGTTATTCAACAATTGCGTTCATTGTGTGTGCATAAAAAATATCCACAAGGACATCCAAACTTACCTCAAAAATTCCAGAGTCATGTGCTGAAACACCCGAAGAAAAGAGCGACCATCACGATGTCAGGTTTATTTAAAAATAAAATAAAAAAAATCCTCGCCCCCCTCTCGTGTTGCGAAGTCTGGTTGAATAAAAGTGTCTGGATCGGTGCTGGCGGGGGGGTCTCTCTGGTGACTTTCGGATTCTTATAAGAGGGGGGAGATGCCGTCAGAGGACAGGAGCGCGCGTCAGAGAACACCAAACGTCCCTTTTAATGAGCACCTCAACTTTCATACAGGCACGTCAGAGAGCATCAGCTGACCAGAGTGGTCGGAGGAGGGGGTCTTTTCCATTTGAAATCCCATACTAAGCCATTTTATTGAGGGGATTCATGTTTTTTAACATATATCCTCCTCCAAACTCTGTGCGTAAAATGAGCACCGTAAGATAATCACGCGGTCTTTTAATAATTGGGTAATTTGTTGCCGCACAACTGCAGCCGTTTGAGCTCTGCAGAACTTTTGACGCCCAAGGAAACGCGCCAGTGTCCAGATTAAAAGTATTTTTTTACTCAATGTGGTGAATCATTAGCGGGATACATAGATGATCCCCTCTCCTTCCTTTTTGGTGGCGTGGAATTTGCAGTCTTAAAGATCCCCCCTCCCACCTTAAAGCAATTAGAACACACTCAAACGTGTCTGCCACTTCCTGTCACCATAATATCAGTGGGTTGTGCCTACTTAATGGCCACCTCCGCTTGAAGACATTTAATCTGGACTACACTTGTCAAAACTGGCTGCCATCCAATTAGGATGGTTCTTGAAGAGCATGTGGGGGGATTTAATGATGCAGACTTTCTTAAAAAAAAACTCACTTTCTCTATTATACCACCACTGCACACACAAAATAAAAATGTAGACCCACGGAAATATATATATTTGCACATCAGGACTGGATGATGAGTTAATTTTGGCTACTTTACGCACACAGCGCCCTCTGTTGGTAAAGTGAGGGTGGGTTTCAGCACCGAGGACAGAGACAAGGACCAGTCAAGTTCCTCCTGTTTGGTTTTGTTTAAGTTATTTTCTGAAATGATATACAGCTAAAGTTTTACTATTTAATATTTTTATTGAAAATAGGAAAAAATATATGTTTTCTTTAAAAAAATATAATAATCCCAATACAGTATGTGATCAGATAAAATAAAAATACAAGTAAAGTTTAATCTCCACATCTAAGCGAGTTCATTCTGATGAGAAAATGTTTTTTACACAGTTTGTTTCAGTTCATAAAGCTTAGGTGTGTTTATGTTAATATGATTATTATTACTATCTTTGTGTTTGACTTATTATAGAGTTTTGTGGAAAAGACAGAATTAAAGACGACTTTCATTTTCCAAATTTAACTGTGTCGAAATAGAATAGAATAGAATACTTTGTTGTCATTGTGACATGTTCTATGCAGAACAAAATTCTGGGAAGTGTCATTCAGTCGCATATTAAGAAAAAAATAAACAACACAACACAATGTTATAATCAACGCACAAAAAAGTCAAATTAGTTTAAATAATTTAAGACAAATTTAACATAAAAGAACGACTCTACCTTTAAACAGGCCCACTTATTGAGCACATTTCCTCTGTGTGTGTGTTTATGTTTGTTGAGTGTGGTGATTGTTGTGGGATAGAAACTGGTTTTTAGTCTGTTGTTTGTGTTCTGATTGCTCTGTATCCCCACCCTGAATAGTTTAAAAACCAAACAAAATGTTGTCTTTTTTTTGTTTTTGTTTTTAAGTTTTTCAAGAGTGGGGTAACATCCCACCTCTCTGAGGTTATGGTTCTCATTAACCACGATACAGACTTCTAAATATGTGAGTATTGACTATCTTTAAATCACATGGAAGAGGAGGATTTACTGGCTTTAAGAGTGAGTCAGTTCCTTCTTTGTGTTGTGTATTCTTGTCATTAATTTTGCTTTACTTTATGTCTGAAGTCACTCTCAGCACGTCACCCAACAGTGTTTATTTTTATTTATGTTTTATTTTTACCACTTTACTTTACAGTTACTGTAATAAAACTGACTGATTTGTGACTTTGTTGGACGTTTGACAAGCAACCCTGTTAAAAGCTGATGCCAAAGCATAAACATTAGGAACACAGCTGGAAGGCGTTATAAGTCTCTGTTGGACAGATGGCGGGGTACGACCTAGAATACTTCCAATCAAACACTCAAACTAATCCATGATGCAGATTATTTCGATACAAATAGATTCTTTGATTACACTTTAACAGTTTGTCTAAATTAAAAAAACAAAAAACAAGTGTGTGATAAAATTATGATAGCAGTAATCTTAACTTTCCTGTTTATGTAAATAATGAAATGTTCCGAGCTCAAGTCCTGGAGGTCTAATGAGCAGCTGTTGCTGGCAGGATGTCTGGAAGAAAGATGAGATGGAGACAGAAGAGGAAACAGATGGAAAAAAAGCAGATTCGACTTTTCATGTGGAAAACCCAGCATCTCTGACAAATAATCATGGATGCATCAATTCCATAAAGGCAAACACTGTTTTAAACATTTTTTTTGTTTTTATATGTAGAAACTGTATTTACCACCACAGCCACACTATAG
>NC_050514.1:14539799-14545511 GCF_002922805.2 Oryzias melastigma
TTGCTTTTTTTGTAATATATAGAAACTGTATTTAACACCAATAGCCACACTATAGTGTGATGTGGAAAAACTACAGCTGTTTAATTCCGTCAAGTTTCTCCTGTAGATTTTGTCTTGAAACTGAAGTTTCAGAGTTGTGTTTGGGCAGCCTGGAAGATGTGACTCAAAGCACGTTAATCGATCAAATGAATCACTCAGGCATAATCTTTGTTTACTATTGGCTGCAGTAAAAATATAATTCCCACATTTGCCAATAACAGCATCTAAAAAAATCACTCCTCTCTTTATCATGTCATAGATATGAAACTGAAAAGATTTTTAAATAAAGTTAGTAATGGCCTTCTTATAATGACCTAACCTGTTGACCAGAATGTTTCTGGTTTATACATTTTGACATCAACATGATCTTATTTAACAATTTCAGCAAATTCGCCAAACTCATATGATACAAATTAAGCAGCTTTTACCCTCTAAAGCTCTAACTAGCAAAGACAAAGACTTTTACCCTCTGATTTTATTGTTCAACTTACAAAATCATCAAGACTAAATCAAAAAACGTCCATCAAATAACTGTTTCTCTTTCAGCAATGAACTTAGAACAAACAATGAGAGAAGTTTTTATTCACAAACTAACATAGAAACAAATATTGCCCATTTTTACAGCAAAATAAGCAATTAAAATACATTAAAAACACTTACAAGTATATAAAATGTAGCTATCTCTGACTTGAGTCAGTTATTACTGCAGCTATGACTACAGTAAAGCTGAGGAGTGAGATCCAGAAAGAATGAAATGTCATAATTGATGCCAAAACACAATTTACTGGAATGAAGTTTGTAAAAAAAAAAGAAAGAAAAAGAAAACAACAAAAAGAAACAAACTACCCACATTTCAAATAATACTGACTCTATCCATGGCCTAATAAAAGCATGACTGGCGAAGAATCTTTACAGTGATATCAGCTGCACAGCTTTTAAATTGAAAAGTGAATCATTTCACTGCTCTGTGCTTCAAAATCCAATTGAGAAAATGTCTAAATACATTGTAAACTAACTGTTATTTAAAGAAAAAAAAAGATCTGTGGCTTCACAAAAAGCCAAAGGTTTCCTTTTATAGCACATTCAAACTAATTTGAAACAAAAAAAGTGCAACTAACACTGACTTTACTGAAAGCAGCTACAGATAACAAGGATGCCTCATATTAAATACAATCAGAACAATGTAAACGGAAACTTTGGTAACAAAATAAAAGCCTCTTTCAACAAAAAAGCCAATATTTGGATGGAAATGCTGCAGGTCCTCCTCATGCTCTCATGTTCTCATTTGCTTGATTTGATCTGTGGGGAAAAAAGTTGTTTTTAATAATATTCAGTAAAACAGTGAGCAAATTTAATCGGTGGTTTCAGGAGGGAAGAGAACACATGAATTAGTCAAATAAACAGATTTACATTTACTGTAGGAGTTTCTATTGGGTAGTCTGACTCCATGTTCAACAATGCGTATTAGATATGAGACCTAAAACAATGATCTGCATAAGGAGCGGCTAATATTTCAGAGACTTTAGACTTCAAATAGGATCTGGAAATTATTTCAGTTCAAGTTGACTTTGAATATTCACTAGTTTAGCAAACACACAAAAGTCCGGGTGAGGCTGAGAGGGTTGACACTGTCTACAGAAACACAATGAGCAACACGACACTGAAAAACACTCAGTACTCACTGTATAATTTGATCTACACAGGATTGTGAGTGAAAGCATCAAACATAAACAAAATGAAAGTCAAAACAGAATCTGATTGGATTCCAGTTTCTGGAAATCCAAAAAAAAAGAAAAAAATTGAAATAGGATAGAAATAACAAAAATATGTTTTATTAAAGTGCCTATATTATACAAAATCAACCTTTTTAAACGTTTAAGTGTATTATAATGTTTATTCCTCAAAAAAAACAAAACTCCAAAGTGATATTTTTCCCCATTCATGCATCTCTGAACATCACTCTATAACAAACAAAAAGAAAGTGATTTTTGAATAAATGGAAAATGCTAAAAAGCCTGTTTTCCACTGGAAGCATGTGCATTATTGTTCTGAAGGATCCTGGGTTTAAAATGTGTTTAATCTTTCCATCTACATAATTTTTATTTAAGAAAAATGTTAGCATCAAAAAACAAATAACACTGTGAACATGAATGCAGTACTGCCAGGTTCATGTCAGTCTAGTAAACACAGTACTCTACATTTTAACTGTGGTACCTTGTAACCAGTCGACACCCTCCTGTAAACCTTCTCCCTTCAGAGCATCGGTGGCGCTGAAAAAAATAAAATATTTCCTCATTGAGACACAAGAATCGACATGCTTAACAAACAGGGCTTGAGTGATTCACATAGAAACACAGAACCCTAAATCTGATCTGTTCCCGATCTCTCTGGAACTTAGATTTGATTTAACGCTAATTGTTTGTTTTTGATTAAGGATTTATGTGGTTCTTTGTCAAAAGTTTGATTTTAGATGCAGTAACTTATCCTTAACCAATATGTGAGAAACAAACATTAAAAATATTTTGAAAATGTTATTTAATACTTAATAAATTAAAGCAATAAAACGCCATCACAGGAGCTTGTGTGTGTGTGTGAGACTTCATACCAGATGTGCCAAGGTTTGTCTTTAATGTTGTCCAAGCAGAGAAGTTGTGAGACCTTGACAGAAGACAGAGCGTCCCTGACGTCCATCTTGTTAGCAAAAAACAATATGGGTATCCTCCTGTGTTTGATGTCTGCAGTGAGACAGAGTAACTGTCAGGCTCAGATATCAGAAAATAACTTTTTCAAATTCAAGCAACAAAAAAAACAACTTCTTCCAATTAAGCCAGCTTGAAAGTGTAGGAAACATTTACTGTTTTGATAAACACTTTAAAAGGTGAATTTAAAGTTTTGCGTAGTGAGTAGAGAAGGTTTAGAAACGTGATCTCACCAGGATGATTTAGTAATGTGTCCAGCTCCTCTTTAGCCACCACCATCCTCAGTTTGTCTGCACTATCAATGACAAATATGATAGCCTGGCCTTCCCTGTGATAAAATTAAAGTCATTAACACACATATCACTGGGAAAAGGGTTTAAATATCTACCCCAAGTGTACTAACTTGTAATAGTGTTCCCAAAGATTTCTGTATCGGCCTTGACCGGACATGTCAAAGACTGTGAAAGAAAGGCTTTAAAGAGAAGAGAAAAGTGTAAATTGCATTTAAATAAAAAAATAAACATTATTTTTCCATAAATATGTAGTAATCAGGGGGGGGAAAGTAAAAATAAAGCAAAATTTTAATTTAACAAATTGTATTTTCAATAGAAAATGTGATGAACAGACCTGGATGTTTTAAACTTCTCTATATTGAAGCCAATTGTTGGAACGATGTCTTGAACCTGAGCCTGAAAGAAAAGGAAGTATATCATCAGTTGTCATACGAATTAGAATACACAAAGGACATATAGAATTAATGCTAAATAAAGCTGAAGATGTTATAGAAGTATAATGACTTACATTAGAAGGTTTGAGTTTGTTGATGATGGTGGTTTTCCCGCTGTTGTCCAGACCGAGACAGAGTACATTGACCTCCTTCTTCAACCCCAGCCATCCGACCAGCTTGTCAAACAGCCCCATTGACTAGCTAGTAATCATCAGCCGCGTGTCTAATCTTCAAGAAATAGAACACTTTTAAGATATTATATAATCAAAATATTACCTTAGATGTTTTTTTTTTTACTTTTTACTTCTGAGTGAAAGAACTGATAAGTAAAAACCAAGTTTTATTATTATTGGATAGTCCAGAAAACTGTAAAAAATCATCTATTAATAAAAAAAAGGAAAATATATATTAAAAAATAAAAATCAAACAGTTAAGACCTTAATGGCATGACTACTACTTGACAAAAAGGATATTATTTTACCTATTCATCTATTTATGTATTTATTTATTTTTAGGAATGCCCAGCAGTGATTTCAATGTGTGTTTTTGTATGTCCCTCAGATGAAGGAGTGAATATAAACTAGCTTTTCTTTTCATTCAGATGAAAAAACATTTTGTCAAACTGCTCAAGGGTCTGAGTGTTTATATGCTAACGTTATCTATATTTGCTTATAAAAGTTAGCTCCACACAACTCTCTGTAGTGGTTGTTATTACCTGTTACAACTTGTTAATGCTTTCACACATTCAAACGTTTCCAGACTCGCTAACAGCCATTTAATCTCCTGTTCTTACACTTGCTAGCAACTCTAAGCTAACATTTAGCCTCTTAGCATAATTACTTCATCTTTCTATACATTACAAGCTGCACCGAGGTCAGTCTTACTTGCCGTTGCCTGTATACAAATTGTAAAACAAACAAATCAAAAAAGCACTCTGATTTTAACATCGTACAACGCTGCTTCTCGTGTTATCGCCTCCGTTAGCTTGTATGATGATCCTCTCCAAGTTTGTTTAGTAGAGTTCGTATTTACCGGGAATTTCGCTGGACGGCTTTGCTCCGGTTGAAGTTCTTAGTCTCATTCATCTATTTCACCCGCAATGAACGGACGTCTAATTATTTTGTCTTTTAAAATCTATTTTTTGTGTTCGTGCTCTGCAGCTCCCTGTTATTTACACCGTGTTGCTATGAGACCGTCGGGCCGGCTCAAATCTGCCACCTATGGTTGATCCAAACAAGGACGAAGCCTCAAATCTGCAATCGGGGATGCGGATGTGACGTCACTCGTATCTATGAGCTGTCTAGTGCCCTGCTGAGCTGTGATTGGTTTGGAAGCACTCGGGCGACTGGGAAAGCGGAAATGAGGAGGTGGGGGAGATATTATTATTATTATTATTATTATTATTATTATTAAAAGCTGTGTTTTTCTTATAAAAAAAAAAATCACTTGAAAGATAAACCATGAAGTTAAAACTCTATGATAAATAAAATTTGGCTGACTTATGAAAGAATGAATCAGAACAAAGTCCAATTTTAAATAAATCTGTCAAAAACAAAAGTTTTACATTGAAAGAGGAGGACCGTTAAAGTCTACATGCCTCTCAGTGTCAGGACCATTTAAAAATATTGGCCAGCCTCTCAAATGGTAATATTTCTTTTAATGCATGTTTTTTTTTACATAAACAATGCAAAAAAAATTCAAAAGAAGTTGAAAATCTAATAAATCAAAATTAAATAATATATATATTTTTTTATCTTATGATAGAGAAAGTCGTGGATGTTTACCTGCTGGTTTGGCACCAATAGTCCAACACTTTGAGGTTTATAATTGACTTATTATGGTTTTAAAAAGCTTTTGGGAAATGTATTTATAAATTCAGAAAGCTGTTGTCTCATAATGGGCCTCTTATTTCATACAAGGTGGCTGTGGCGCAGAGGAAGATTGCAGGTTCTTGTCCCGCCTTACCTACCCATGTGTCAAAGTGTCCTTGGGGAATACAATTGCCTCTGGTGGTTATAGGTTGGCGCCAGTGTTTGGCAGCAGAGCTGCCATGGCTGTGTGCATGGGTGAATGGGACTGTGACTGTAAATCACTTTGGGCTTTTGAGGAAGCTGGAAAAGCGCTACACAAGTCTACTCCATTTACCATAAAAGATTTTGTCTGCACCGCATGGAAATCCATAATCCATTGTTGTATCATCTTCTCAAAAAGAAAAAAAACTTCCACAGTGAAAATATTTCAGTCATG
>NC_050514.1:14545784-14565910 GCF_002922805.2 Oryzias melastigma
ATAAAATATTGAAAACCTAATGATGTTTCGTTTGAAGACTCGAGCTTCATTGTTGTAGCCTGCATCAGGCTATCCCTAGAATACACTGGATCCGTTTGGCATGCAGATAACAGCAGTTCTGTCCTAATCTAATGAGTAGATATACAGTAGAAGAATGCATATCATCCCTAGCAGGGCATTCATCACATTCTGTGAAGCCTGTTTTGGGGCTTTCTGCCTTAACTACTTTGGATTTTTCAATTTTTCTAACTTTTTTTCACCCTTTTATAATATAAGATGCTAGCAGGTAGACTTGATGTTACCATTTAGTATGCTCTTAACACAGTTAAAACATTTTCTAATAACACAACATAAGTAAAGGTAATATTACATTTTTTGAAGGTGTTTATTGCTTTGTCTAGAGGCCTGCCTGTTTAAACATTACTCAGATGAAACTGATGCTTTGTATTAGTGTATTAGTGGTAAAAAGAACAATCAAGTAAAGTAGAAACAATATGAGAATATAATTTAGGAATTTCATCTTACATGTATGTAAACAGGGTGATTGAATTTTTGTTGACTTTAGGAGAAATTGATAAGTTAAGTCACATGAATCTGAATAGGTACACCTACAACCTCTCACACACACTTAGAGAAAGTTGTCTACAATTGCTATAAAGTCTGTTTGGCTTCTAGTCACAAATATAAAAATGACAGTTTGTAACTGATGACAGTCATTTATGTCTCTTTATGTTCATTTGTTGATTCACAAAGGAAGACCAAAATCTTTCAAAGCTGAGAGAAAACTAAGTATTAAAATAGAACTGTTTATTAATGAACAAACTTAACATACAACTTTCACAAGACTTTTTACACTAGACACACTGGATTATCATGAGGAGGAAACATACATTTGTTTAAAGTCCATTGACATTCAGTGGTCCTCATTCCAAAAAACACAAATTAGTTATCATTCAGTCATTATTTCCCATAAACTGTATCATAAACAAGCTGTAAATGTTAAAACCAGACGCTGACATAATGTCCCGTATGTCACCACAAGAAAAATCCTCTCCTTGTCTACCCTAGTCGTGAGGTAAAAGACTTGAGACCATTTAAAGTCAATAGAAGCCATTGGATTGTCACTTGAAAAGAGAAGAGGTAATGGCAAACACTTGATTATCCACTAGAGAGAAGAAAGATCTAAAGTCAAGTGAATGCTAGTACTTGCTCACATAATAAAGAGGCTAAGTTTAGCCAATGCTGATAGAGGCTGGTTGTTGTGGATGATCCAGAAGATGGCGAGTGCATGTTGGCTAGACGGCAAAAGGTCTAGTTGAGAACGGCTCTGACATGAGCAGCCTTCAGTACCGGGAGCACCTAACAGTCTGGTGTTTGTGCAATTAGTTGGATGAAGATGGGACTTCGGCTTGTTGTGCAAACACAGTCTGGCTTTGTGCAGGAGCTTCACACTTGAAAGCCACTGCGCTGGATGTGATGAAGCTGCAGGCGAAGAGACTGAATGCTGCTGATGATTCTCCTCTGGTGGCCGATCAGGCAGATCCCGATTCGTTTGACATCACTGAGGAGTAGAAGAAGTCTCATTAGGTTTTTAACAGCAGAGGAAAAGGCATCACAAGAAGGATAATTTAGAAAAGTCATTTTTTATGTAAGATACAAAAACATAAATGTGAAAACTAAAAATAGAGAAAAAATACAGGATAATAGATCATTTATATTGATAAGAAGTGGGGTTGAAAGTTAAACGACTGCGAAAGGTAGGAGCTCCCCCATAAATGAATGAATAAATACATAAAAAATGAGTCAATATTAGTCTTATTTTTGACACAGATTAATAATAATCGTACATCAAATTATAATCTAAAACAGATAAAATGTTCTAGCTCTGCCACTTAGTAACAGGCCCTATAAAAATAAGTAAAAATTTATAAAAAAAAAAAAATAAAAAAAACTTGAAATAAATACAAAATCAGCCAATTGGTTAAGAACATTTTTCTTGTAAGACAAAAAAAAAATCTTGAAACAAGGGTATTTTCACTTACATAAGATTCCATTTTTGCAGTGATTAACAAGGAAAAAACCCAAAAAGCTCAATTTGTCATAGCTTATTGAAGTGAATTCCTATTTTAGTTTAAAATAGTAATGTATATTAGTATTTTGAGAAGCTTTCTTTTTTAATTAACGGTTAAGTTTGTCACAAAACTGATAAGAAAACTACATTAAAAAACTTCTGAAACCACAAGAGTAGAACAAATTGATGTCAAGGTATTGAACACAATAATCCTATTCTAATACTTTAAAACATATTTCTGAAATCAAACTGGAATTTTTAACTGTTGAATTGTGTAGTCTCATTGTGACTAAACTAAATCATGAAGCAAATAAAATAAATGACAAGCTCCATGGAGATGTATTTAATTTGTTTTTTGAATCACATGTTTTTTCTTTTTCTATGAAGTTGTCTTTCTATGACTCGTTTCATTCACGCCTAGGTTGTAATTCTTATAATTTGAGTTTTCTCACTCTATACTCATGGTTGAAATGGAATCCAGTGTTGTGTATCCAGCTGCCAGGAAGTTGTTTTTATACTGGCTCATTTTGATGGAGTCAAGCCAGTCGCCTATAGAGATGAAGAGCGGGTAGTCCGGCATGTCGTCTGGGGAGTCGGGGAAACTAAGAAGAAAAAAAAGAATGTTAGTTTAACCCAAACAGACAGATTAGTTGTGTTACTTTGCTTTTGGGGATGCAGAATATAAGCGAACTTGCTCTAGTTTTAAAAAATATATTTTTTTTTAAATAAAAAATCTGAAACTTTTTTTTCAGTTTTGATGATATAGTTATCTGACCAGTTAAATGATTATGTCTTGCAGTTGCTTATCTACTTTCCCGTAGATGCACTACAAATCGAGCACTTACCTTAGAGCATCATTGACCAGCGTCAGCAGACCACTGGGGTTAATTATGAGTTTGTCAATGAAAGAAAGCACATCGCTGAAGTGTGGCCGCTGGCTGTACTCCTTCTGCCAGCAGTGCAGCATCAGCTGGTGCAAAGTTACAGGGCAGCCAATCGGTGCAGGTAGGCGGTAACCCTCTTCGATTGATAATATGACCTGAGATAAATATCAGTAAACAAAAGTATCAGTTATTTACTTCCATCACCGTTCATCAGACAGTTCAAATAATGCTTAAGTTGTCATAGAAATATCTAACTACTAAAAATCATACATCTTGGTTGGACATTTCCCAGTAGGGCCTCTCGCCGTACGACATCACTTCCCACATGACAATGCCGTAGCTCCACACATCACTGGCTGAGGAAAACTTCCCATAAGCAATTGCCTCTGGCGCTGTCCAGCGGATTGGTATCTTTCCTCCCTGACGCAAAAAGTGAAGAATATTGTTGTGTTCACATATGGAATGACTTTGTGTTTCCCTCACTCACCGTGGACGTGTAAGTCACTTCCGAGTCATCCTCCAGGATGCGGGACATGCTGAAGTCAGACACTTTACAGACCAGGTTCTCGTCCACGAGGATGTTCCGCGCTGCTAAGTCTCTGTGAACGTAGCCCATGTCTGAAAGGTACATCATGCCGACCGCAATGCCACGCAGCATGCCGACCAGCTGGAGCACTGTGAACTGACCATCACGGGTCTGCCACAGGGGAGAGAACAGAGACGTAGAATGGTGAAAAAAAAAAAAAACTTATAGAGCAAAGAATGAGCATGTGAGCTCTCTCACTCGAAGGAAGGTGTCAAGTGCTCCATTTTCCATGTACTCCACCACAATCATGACGGGCCTGCCTGAGAAGAAAAAAACATACAGGTAACACCTAGCAGGAAAAAAAAAAACTATCTAATGATGTATTTTTATTTTATTCTCAACTGTTTTTGATGATTATATACTGCAAGTTATTTTGAGTAACAATGAGTACATAGTTGTAAATGTAGCTTTTGCTTTTTGATGCATGTAACAGAGGCAGAAAAATAGTCTTTCTTCACTCTGCTCCCTTTTTTATGTTATCTTGTGGAAATTAAAAAAAATAAAAATAAATATTATTTTGCAATCAAACACCAAAATTAAAAAAATACTTACTCTTGGTCACTACTCCTTCCAGCCTTATGATGTTGGAGTTGTCAAACTGTCCTATAATTGAGGCCTCCCGCAAAAACTCACGTCGCTGTTGATCCATATAGCCCCCCTTTAGAGTCTTTATCGCCACAGCAACATCTTTCCTCCCAGGTATACGCAAACGACCGCTACATACTTCTCCAAATTCACCTGCAGAAAAAGCATCATATTTTTTAGACAAAGCAAACCCAGGGTGAAATATTTTCCTAAAAAAAAAAAAAAAATTAAATATCTCAAGTTGTTAAAAAGGGGCATATTTTCAATTTAAAACCAGAGGAGAAATAAAAATCACTTTGATAACTTTCAGTTTCTGAATTTTCTAAAATATATCGTGGCGTTCTAACTCCACTAGATGGCGCCTTCGTGACAGGAAAGGACTTCACTGTTGAAAGCACTCAGAGAAACAGTCTACTGAACTTAATGAGCCATCACACACAGAGTTTATAGCTGGAAGCACGAACTGGTTTAGCTTTTTTAAGTTGCAGTATATTTCTAAAAATAAGCCACTTCAAGACTTTATGGGATTCATTTTCTTTAATAGTTTCCTCAACATTTATTGAGATCATGTTTCTTCTGCGAGTTTGGGAATTATTTTAGCACACATGCATAATGCTAAATTATTAAATAAGAGTCAAAGAAGAAGAAGCATTTAAAAAGTAGGTAATATTCAGCTTCAACTTTGTTTGATGCTGCACCACCGATAATATTTTAAAGTCAAATTTAACAAAGAAAGCAAAAATGACATTTGATTGACTTAAGTTTTGACCGATGGATCAATTAAAATTTAGAAATACTCCAAATTAATCAAGTACTATATCACAGAGAATCTGTCAATGCCAAAGGATATTTCATAAATATTCCAAAAGGGACATTAGATTTCATGGTAGCACCAATAATATAGACTGAATAACCAACTATCTATCGGAATCTATGGATTAGTACTTGAATGACTAACCAGAACCAATGACCCTGTCGATACAAATGTAAGACGGGTCTATTTCTTTGGCAAATTCCTCCACAGCCTGAGTGGGATCTTCATATGTGTCTGGATCCACATACGTCTTTATCCCAGAGAATGGAACTGGAAGATACGGAGCATATTATCAACATGCTGTTGGACAAACAGGAAATGATAGCCATGTATGAAGACTTGGTTTAGTAAAGCTAACTAAAGCTGGTTACTTTCATAAAAAAGGACCTCTGAGTTCATGTGTACCAGAAAATGAAATTTAAGAGGAATTTATGGTTAAAAGGGGAAAAGACAGTAACAATTCAAAATCATGAAAATCCTCTAAACTGCAACTGCAGAAAGACTCTTGTGGTTTAGCAACTATTTCATCAAGAAGGTTAAAGCCCCGCTTGACTGAACGTACCTTCAAAATATTACTCTGTTTATTGTACAGGATCTTTTATTGTGAAAAATAGATTTGGGAAACCTATTGTAACAGAATCCAGGAAAATGTTCTTAAAACTTTAAGGAGGAAAATATAAGTATTTTATTTTTTGCTTTCTTTTTTCAAGTTGCACATAGAGCAGCACAGATACACAAACTACAGTAGTTTTTAGTAATGTGACGCGGTTGTTGCTATGATCTCGTGTCAAATGTTTATTACATATTTTTCTTACCATGAATTTGTTGTTTAAATTTGCATATAAGCCACAACTGACTGTGTAGAAAATATTTTACTCTTTGCTCCATTTGGCTCTTTGATTTACTGTATATACCAGAATTTCTAGTTTGGTTCGTTTTTGTTCTGAAAAATAAAGAAGTCATTGATTCATCTGACCAGAGCAGTTATTTTTTCAAGAGATGTAGCAGACTGAAATGGTAGAAAATAAAAGAACGTCTCAAAACAACATAAAAAAGCAATAAGAATTCAGCATCCTTCTGTCTGGATGGGACTGGGTTTGTTGCTGCAGTGAGTCATCTTTAGGGTGATGACTGGCATAAATGGTAACTAGAAGCAGCCCGTTTTACACTTGCAGCAGCTGAGCTGGGGACTGGCTGTACTTAAGCTGTGTCAGCTACACTGCAGAGGGCTGGAAGTTTTGTTTGAGATGGATTCATTTGGAGTCTTCCTTCCACCTCCGCTGTCTCCAGGGCCTCTGAGCTCAGCCTTTTCTGCTGCTTCCTTACCGCTGCTGGCATCCTGTATTGATGCGCTCCCCAGAACACAAAGCGAACAAAGAAAAAAAAATAACTAGCGATGAATGGAACCGCAGTTAATCCAACAACTTTTGTAATTAAACCCCCGGTTTTAAACTTTCCCTACATTAAACATTTATTTGTTCAACTTAAAAAAAGAAAGTTGCAGCTGGAGCAATAAAAGGGTGAAGTACAAGCCTGTTGGCTGTACACAAAACTAGTTTGAAGTTGTTTGAAATTTAAGAAAGAGGCAAAATTTAACGGCTTATCTGATGGTTCTTTGTCCATCTGAGGTAGGATAATAACACAAACACACACAATGTTTTAATTCTGTACCATGTCCACTGTGGAAGCGAGTTCTCTTGTCCTCAGACTTCATCCTGGCCTTAATGTATCTCTGACACCTGGAGAGGTCAAACCAGGTAATTAAAGCAGAGAAAATACCAAAAAATTGTAATTCTGCTAATAAATGTCATGATTTTTTTATTGATTGCAATGACAATATTAAAATAAAAATATGTGTTTAGTATGTTTGCATTATTTGCATATAATTACTTCATATATAAATAAAAAGTTTGAATAAAATAGTTGTATTAGTTGATATTTTTTAAAGTGTCCCACAGTGGAGCCACCCTCTTTTTTGTGTTACTTTCAAATTGCGTGATCAAAGATTATCACTTCCGCTTGGTTATAAATCTTGACAAAGTAGCTCAACTTTTTGGTCATTTTTCATTGTTTATTAAAATGTGACACTAATGGTAAAATGCTGTGAACCAGAGGCAGACTGAAACCAGCAGTCTGGACCAACCGCTGCAGGTTAATGAAATGGAGCAAACTGCTGGTACGTGCATAACACGGAGAGTAATTAGGCAGAAAATTGGTTCAGCCATTTGGAAAATAAGAGTGTCTGCTTAGCACTGCACAAAAAAAAAAAAAAAAGAAAAGAAAGTCCATTAAGAGACTTCTTGTTGTAACTCTGGAGATTATAGGTAAGTGTGTCTGAGTGTGTGCCTGTGTGATGTTAATAAACACAGGATGTCTGACCGTCCGGTGATGAGCAGAAACAGGGTGAGGATCACCAAAAGGGAGAAGCCGCCTACAGATGCTGTGACGACCACCAGGACCTGACCCTGATCAGCGACCTCAGGATCTGAAGAATGTGAGATGAATACATTAAAAAAAGTGAGTCAAAGGAAGACAACATAGGGCCGTGATTACAAGAAGTTGTCGCTTGAAAGTTCAAACTAACAAACTATGACTAAAATAATGCTAAAGTTAAGATTTTTAGTTTAATCACAATTTTGTCAATGAAAAAAAAATACAGAAGGAGCTATGTAAGTTAAACCTGAACCAAGTTATTGTTTTTTTATTTAATCTTCTGCTAATTAATACAATTGAAAACAAATATTTTAACCTTTATTACCATTGGATCAAGCAGATAAAAACATGTTTGAATAATTCAGATCAAAATCACAGTTCACTGTATATATATGGAAACAATACAAATCATATTGATAAAGACATTTAATTACTGTAGTATTTATTTGTCTAAATCACATTAAGCTCTTATAAATGACCAAAAAATAAAACAAAAAATATTTTTTTTCCCTTTTAAACATAAGCTAAATTAGAAAATATTGCTTGCATAACAATAATTCCAATTCTATATAATAATAGTTTATTTGATTTATTCATTTATTTCAAATAGTTGTCAATACAATAAATCACACACATATATATATACAACTCTTCTGAGAAATAAAGTAATCCATTGATTAAAAAAAATATAGAGAAATTAGCATAAATGCAAGAAAAAGATGCTTTCTTCTAAACAATATGAAAAACTCCTAATCATAATTAGAGATTTCTGCAATAATGATATATAAACATTACATAAATCTCTCAAATATGATAACTTTTTATTCAACTAGTCCTCCTATTGAGTTTTATTTAATTAGTGCATTTATATTTCACTGTACATTTGGACATTTATTGTTGACAAATGAACTAAAAACATCCTGTTATTAAAACTTATCACTGCAATGCAAAACTATATTATCTATGTAAAATGATTGTTTTCTTAGGCTGGGTGAAATTTGCAATAGGGAATTCCCACGTTCTTCCAAATCTGAATAAGTGTGTTGAACAATGTGAGGAAATGTGTCCATTAAAGATGTTCAATACAACGTGCCAGATGGAGAGCATTATGAATTTAAAGTAGGCTGCGGTGTTGCAGAAACAGTGTGTCAAATTAGAAAAACACAATTATGTTTGTTCTCTTTAATGTGAGCCAGAAGTCTGGCTCGCTGCCCGTCCCAGCAGCGCTGAAGCCCTCCCTGACAGCCTGTTTGGCGGAGTTTCCCCAACGCTGCTCAGCTCAAAAGAAAGTCACCTGACTTTAATCCCACTGAAAAAGCTAGTCATCATAGTTTGAAAATGGTGTTTTTAACCTGTAGATTATGGGATATTCGCAGGGTCATAATTATCATAAGTATGTTGCTGAAGCATCTTCTTTACCTTCAGTTCCACTAAACGTGAGTAAAGGGTTTTGGCTGAGTATGTTGTGTTTTATCAAACTGACTAAATGCTTAGATTAATGTTTAAAATAACTTTTGTAAGGAGCTTCTAATTCTTTATCTACAGCAGGGGTCTGCAGCCTTTAATAATTGAGTTTCTTACTGACTGAAATCCAGCAAGAGCTGCAAATTCCTGTTTAATGTTTAGAAAAATATTCTTTTTTAATGTTTGTGGCCATGCATTTATATATCATAACTTTTCATTTTTTGCAATAATTGAATTACTGATTAGATTGATTACATTTGGAGCAAACTTAACTCAGTTTACTTTCACAGTTCCTTTCAAAATAAAATACGCCTATTTTACAGCAACTAACCCCTGTTGTGCAGCAGAAGACACAAATATGTGTTTTTAACTTTTTCAAATAGATTAAAGTTTTCTCCTTGTTTTTTTCAGTTTTCCCACTAGTTAAAAATCCAAACATAAATGATAAAACTTTAACTAAAACAAATGAACCAAAGCTACAAAGTCTTTATCGATTAAATTTTCATCATTTTTCTTCAATGCTAAAGAGCCACACTGGAGGGATGTGGCTCCACAGCCTCAGGTTGCAGATCTACACATTTTAGTCTCCGCAGCAGCCTTCGTTTCCTGTGGATCTCTCAGGGGTTAAACGACTTGTCGAAGATTTCAGGACAAAACTGTAGGACAGAATTCATCTGCCAGACCTCAACCAGCAAGAACGCACGCACCAGTGGATGCATACCTTCAGCTGCAGTTGTAAACTCAAAGCTGGACCCATAAGCCGTGTAGCCTGCAGCTGTGCGGGCTCGCACATGGAAGACGTAAACAGTAGATGGTCTGAGGCCTGTCACCACCACACTGGGGGATTTGGTTCGTGTGGAAGAGTAGCTCAGTTGCTCTTGCTCCTGGGCAGGCATGAAGGATGAAAACAATACGTGTTTTTTTTTTTTTTTTTTTTCGTAAACCATCAAACCTAATACTGAACAAATTACACAGCAGTTGGCAACACATCTGAACAAACAACAGGTCAGCCAGTGCATCTGTTCAACATCTGACACAAATCCTCAGAGAAAGGACATAGCTTCATTCATGTGGGCATGCTGCCATGATCAGGATGACCTGCAGGAGTTCAAAATGAACATAAAACAGGAAAGACAGATGAGAACCTGGTCTGGCTGATATTAGTAGACAAGTTGGATTGGATATGTCAGAAATAGTTTCCAGATTTTCAAAATATAGGAACAAGTTTGGATGAAAAATGGAAAGCTATTATATTTAGAAGCCTATTTCTAAAAATAATTTGAAAAAGTGAATTTGTGTTGATTTCTGCACTTTATTTCCATTGTCAAAAATATTTGCTGAATATAGAAAGTTTTGGCAGAAACAATATTAAAGATCTTTTTTTTTTATTTTTTTTTTTTATATATTTTCAACAATGTCTGACTCCTAAACATGCACCAATTTGGTAACTAACAGCAAAAACTTTCTCTTTTGATTCTTTTTTTTTTTTTTTACTCTTATTTTACCAGAAAATCCTGAGATGACATCTGTTTTTCAGAAGAATAATAATACAGAAAAACAGGATCACAATAAACAGTATAACAATAATTAAAAGGTTAATCAGTCAGGACAACAGGGAAATGTGCATTTTTCTTTTAAAAGCTCAGAAAACTTTGCTTTAAAGCAATTCAAGGGAAAGAGGTTCTGACCACACAACCTCTGATGGAGTCTGTTACCTTTTCAAAGTATTTGACTTCATAATCCAATATAGGTGAAGGAGGCTGCTCCACTTCTGACCAGGAGAGGGCGATGCTATCTTGAGAGGCCCAGTCTTTCCTGACTGCACCCACAAGAACTGGGCCTGAAAGTGTAATCCAAACAGAGGCAGATAGTTTAGACAACTCTTGTTATAACCCTGAGAGGACTAACTTGTTAGTTCCAGTTTTGAGCATAACTTCATAGAAATGAGGTAAAAAAAAAAAGAAAGAAAGAAAGTTCGCTGGAGGCTTGAAAATCTCACCGCCTACACAAAAAACAGAGTGTGGAAACAGGGATTAAGTGACACCAGCCATGTCTCGCTCTAGGCATTGGAGAGAAATCTGAAGGAAATGCACAGTTAGAGACGGGTACCTCAAAACAGAATACAGAAGTTTTATTAATAATCATAAGAGCCATGCAGCCACAGACCAAAGGATTTAAAGCTTTAAAGAGCAAACAGGAGCAGCAGGCATGTGGACAGGGGCTGAATAACCAGTTTCTATTTGGTATCTGTCGCTTCGCTGAAAGCAGGCGATTGGTTTACTCCAGGCTCCGTCTGACATCACAAAAAAAGCCTCGAACAGATTCAAATATTTACCATTAATTATGTATAAAGCTGCTGCTTAAACAGAGTATGACTAAGCAACTTAAAAGTTCCAAACCTTGCTCATACAGAGTACGGTTTGGGGAGTTCATCACTGGAATACAAATTCAGAGCCAGGGAGTTGTCAAAAACTGCTCTCACATTTGAGAAAAAACATAATCGGCTCTGTTCAGTACACTAAAGATTAGATGTACATTAAAGGTTATCTGAAACTGCATTCAGCTGGAAACACAAGGGGGGAGGTCACTCACAAGAGACAAAAATCTTTCTTAGTTCAGTAGATCAAACACTCGTTTTATGGAAATATATCAAAAAGGCTGAGAAATCTGCATAAATCTAAGTTTGCACTGATCATAAGCCAATTTAGCATGACCTTATCCCTTCTACTACTGCACACCTTCATCTCCGTTTCTCATTCACATTATTAAGATTATTATAGTACATATACTTTGACCTGAAAAGGAACTAAAATATAAATACTTTTGAACAATTCCATCAGTTTATTTGAGCTTGTTGTCTGTTGAATGGATGCAGCGTGTTTGGAGTTAGCGGTGCTGAGGAAGATGCTGGTCGCAGCAGATTTGGCTGAGTTGTGCTTGTGAAGCTGTGCTGTGAGGTCCGGCCAAAAGAGGAAACCAGACTTCATCTACCAGCCAGGCGACTGGGCAAACGCTACCTTCCCAAGGTTTCCAGAGGGGCTTATTAGAATGTGTTTGTCTGTTGTGGTCCTGGAGAGTTGTCATGCATTTATGTTAATTATATTTGTGGCTTATTTTTCTAACTTAGATTGTTAAGTCTTATCTGATTAGTTTTTGCTATTTCCTTTGTAAAGTATTTTGATCTTATATGCACAAGTTAGTTTTGTATGTCAGTTATTCTCTTCAGTTGGTAAAATTAAAGTTTATGATATAAAATATTGCATGTTTTACTTTTTGTCTTGAGAAAATTAAATGTTTTTTTTGGGAAAATGTAATGCTTGTCCTCATTTGGCTGCTCAATCCGTCACTTCTTTTCCATGCAAATCCACATTTAGAGATTAATTAATTCATTACGAATTAATATTTTCAAGCATTTAATCAGAAATTATGAATTAATATATAAAACAATAGTTTTCGATGTGTTTCATACCTGTTTACATTTTAAAATATACAGTCGTGTGGAAAGAAGACCCTCAAAATAATCAGCTCTGTCTTTAAAAACTTTATTATTTTTCTACTGATAGAAAAAAAAAAGATCTGAGCAAAAATTCAGATTTTAATCGAGGTCAAAGTTTGCTATTTGACTGAAAATCACATAATTGAAACACGTTTTTGTGGATTCTACGATTCCCTTAAATGTGTCTAAACTTCAACATATAAGTATAAATTACATTATTTTGAAACTAAATTACATAAAAAATAAATAGATTTCAACCTTTTTTTATTTCAAGTTAAATCACTTGGATCACTCAGTGATGTTCAAATTTTAATTAAAATATCTTTGTATCCAAATATGTGGAAAAAATGGCAGCATTAAAATGTGCATCTAATTAATTACACGTGGCTTTAAACAAATTACCATCCATCCATCTTCTTGTCCGCTTCTTCCCTTTCGGGGTCGCGGGGTGCCGGAGCCTATCCCGGCTACTGAAGGGCGAAGGCGGGGTACACCCTGGACAGGTCGCCAGTCTGTCGCAGGGCCTCAATCACACACCATTCACTCTCACATTCACACCTAGGGGCAATTTAGAGTCACCAATTAACCTATGAAGCATGTTTTTGGACGGTGGGAGGAAGCCGGAGTCCCCGGTGAAAACCCACGCATGCACGGGGAGAACATGCAAACTCCACACAGAAAGGTCCCAGCTGGGAGTCGAACCGGGGCCTTCTCGCTGTGAGGCAAGAGCGCTAACCACTGCGCCACCGTGCAGCCCTTTTAAACAAATTACATTTGAGATATTTTTTATTGACTTATTTTAGCAAATATATCTCTTACTTCTTTATTCAGCTCATTTTGGCAGGTGAAGTGTTTATAATAACCAGATTTTGAGATATTTTTACAGACGGACATAATCGCATTCATATCAAAGGAGAGCAAACCACTCTTTCCCCTCTGACCTCCGATGTGAGATAAAACTAATAGTTCCAAACAAACCAGTCTGTTCTTTGACGATGGATTAGCAACACAAATAAACGAAGAACCGATGTAATGAAAAGATTTTACGGAAGGATGCTAAAATAGGTTAAAATTCAGCGAGAGATACTCAAGCGAATAAAGGAAGGACAGAAAGCCTTTCAGGGAGAGCTGTAAAGAAATCCCACGAGGTTGCATCTCCCCAGCATCTGAGCATAAAAATAGAAGACAGGCTTATTCCCAGAGCAGGAGGGGGGGTTAAAACAGAAGAGAACCAACTGAAGGAAGGGAGAGGCGAGCAGCGAAAGAGCGAGAATCCTCCCCTGAATCAGGACACCACAAAACCGTGGAAAATGTTCCCACATGCATAGAGTGTTTGACGTCTTGTCATTGGGGGGAAAAAAACTCAAATTATTGTTAGGATTTTGTTGGATAGAGTGTTTTTTAGTAAAAGTTGACCTGAAACTAAAAAACTCTTAAGACTCTTCTTTAGAACCATATTTAATAAGTTTGATTTTATTGGAATATCAAAGTGTCTAAACTGCTGACACACTGGGGACAGTCATGCTGAAATATTATGATCATTCTTTCTTTTTTCTCCTATTTGCTCTCTTTGATGAATGCTTGTTAGATCTTTAAACAGTTTGATCCATCTCCTTCATCTGTACACTCGTTTCTTCTGAAAGGCTTCCACAGGGAAAGACCAACATGATGCACATTCATGTCAATTCAACGTATGCATTTTGCAGTTACACCATCAATTATTCAAATAATCCATGTCCTAGTTAAAATTTAACCCAGGCTAAAGTGTAAATGAGGATTGCCTCCTGTAACGACAGCACCAGCTTTTGAGGCTGCCCCCTCTGCTCTCACCGTGGGAGCCCATTTTTAATCTGTTCAGCAAACTTCTCTCACATAAACTTCATCTTCACAAGGTATCGCAGTGGGAGAAATCTTTAGTGACAAACGCTCGGCTGAGCATGAGCCAGCCTGCAGCGAATCCAGAGCAGAGTGATGCTCGCTCTGCTACCGAGATCTTTCTGCTCACGCTGCTCATGCTGTCTTCAAGGGGAATAAGCAGAAACAGCATTTCCACAACTACCTGAGCAAACGTTTACAAATACGAAGGTGAGTATACAGAATTTGGAAGAATACTAAACAACAGAAAAATTGGATAGTTATAGGGATTGGAACACCAAGAGGATATGAGAAACTCGAGAAATACCAGGGCCTCAGGGAAAAACCGGATTAGGCCTGGAAATATGAAGGTGACAGCGGTAACCATGGTGATTGGAGCCCAAACTTATCCCTGGAAAAACCTCAGACATCCCAGTCTAGAAAAATGCAAAGGCACTGTGTGGTACGCTCAACTCCCAGGCCTCTGGGTGAGAATCCACCAGCAGAAGGTGAGAAGAGAACCTCTACATGTCTGTGTGTTTGAGAGACGGAGGGAAACAAACCAGATAAAGGACAGATGAGTGCTGAAGAAGTGTCACATTTGTAGGAGTTTGTCTGTTGATTTGCATATGTGCCTGGTTCTGAATGATTTGGATGTCTACCAAGGAGAAAGGTTTGACAAGTGAGTTGGGCTGAAGCACCTTAACAGAAGGATCCCCAGTGTGCCTGTACTCCTCTGCAGATATTATTTAGCATTTTCTCCTTCTCCAATCAGCTTTGCTACTATATATACATTTGGTAGCATATGATACAAACACAAGAACTTTAGTAAATCAGTCGAAACAGTGGAATTAAGATTCATATTCAGTAAAGACAGTATTAAAGAAAAAAGTTCTCAAAAATTACTAATGTACTTTTGTGACAATCGGGACTGAAGTTTTGAATTCCTCCACACAGACTGAGCAGCCTGTAACTCCTTATCGATGATAGAAATCTGACTCAACGTCCCAGGGCTTTTTCCAGAAGCATTTGCTTGACAGTACCTCTCCTGCACTGAGCAGACATAGAGCCGATATAAAAATATCCCATGGCAACAGAATAATGATGTCCAGATGCAATGAACTCATGGCTAGGAGCTTAGTGAGGCTATAACGTACAGAAAGTATTCCTGGGATTCAAAACCAGTGAATAGTGAAACATCAGGCTTTGTAACTGATTTACAACAGTGTAAATAAGTGTATTCCTCTTGATACTACCTTTTCTAGGATTTATAAAGAAAAGACAAACTTTTTTTTCATCTGATTTTCGGAGTGCCACGTTGTTAGGGAGAGGTGTTACCCCAAGACCGTCGACAATCTCCAATGTGGTGTCGATTGGAGAAGAAAACGCACAACAGCCTGCTGTTCAGCTGTTTTGTGGCACAGACTCCACTCCGACTTTCTTTTGAGCACTTTTCTCTATTTATTGTGTTGTTCTTTCCTCACATTTCGAAATTAAGGTAAACTTGACTTTATCCTCTGACTCAAAGACATTGTAAGTTGTTTTAGTTCTCCCAGAAGCCAATTTGTGCTGCTGGTTCTTTGTTTTTGCATTGCATGCATAGAAATAGGCCAAAGAAATATGTTCTATATTATTTTTAATTTGTTTTCATTTGTTCATCATAATTGATTAACTTGACAAAGATACATTTGAGATCAAGTGTGGGTAAATTTCCTATTTTACTACAGTTCATCGTAGCCCAATTCAATATTTCTACTAATGTTCTTCTTTTTAATTTTGATTGCATTTTTAATTCAATGTGTATTGAAGTTTTATTTTAGGTTTCTTGACAAGTTGAACCAAATCGTATGCAATATGTATGTGAAAATGAAGTTAAATTTAACAACATAAATGAGAGAGATAAGCAGGAAGAAAGCAAAAGTTTGGATTTATCATCATTAGTAATGACTCATTCAGATTATGCCTTCACTAATGTATTAGATATGAATCCTCAAATAAGAAATATTACATTTCCCAGTGGAGGTCAAACATTTTGCAATTGGAGAAGAACCGGAGAAGAGATTCAATCAGCTAAGCTCAAACATCTCAGTTCGACTCACCGGTTTGGTGTGTAGTGACAGTAACATTTGCCAGCGAGCGCGCGGCCACGCCAAGAGCAGAAACGCCATTTAAGGCCTCCACGTGGAAAGTGTAATTGGCGTGCATAGCAAGGTCTAGGATTGCCACCGATGTGCCACTGATGCCGAGAGGTCGAGGGATGAATCGCAGGTCGGATTCGCATGGCTCACATTGACTCATACTTCCATCGCAACGCTGGCACAAAACGTTGTAAGTGAGGTCACTCCGGCCGCCCGTGTCACTGGGAGGCTTCCACTGCAGGAAGAGAGCGGTGTCGTTGATCAGAGAGACCAGGTTCCTGGGAGCTGAGGGAGGCCCTGGAAAAACAGAACAGGGCTTACTAGGGCTTAAAGGTGAAGCAAAGAATTAGTGCCAACATACCTCTTTGGTTTCTATTCACCAATTCATGATTCCATTCAATGTATCATTAATTTAAATATACATTTTCATTTAAAAGCATATTTTGGATAATAATATCAACCAAAAAAATAGCTAAATTAAATAATTTACCTAATTTTAGTGAATTGATAAATGGTCTTGATGAATCTCTAATGTTTTGATCAATTAAATTATTTATTTTTAACACAACTGTAAAAAAATAGAAGTTTTAATCCTAATTGGCAAAATAAATTGCTTTCACTGATTACATTTTGACTTCAAATATGAAAATATTTTTTCATAAATATTTTTTTTTTCTTTAAAAAAAAGTTATGTAAGTATTTTAGGAAAGTGCTTGATTGTTTTTTAGGAGTTTGACACATGACAGGACAGTAAAGCAAAAAAAGAACATGGTTTTCACATTTGTTTGACTGACTGTGGACAGATTTCAGAGGTTTATTATAATCTGGTAGTTAGAGTTGTTTAAGTTTCTAACGTTGATCCTATTTCTCGTTTAGATGATCTTTTTGTGAAACCACAGCGTTCCCCAGCTGACTTTTAGGTTTCCCCCAAAATTCACGCAAATGTGACAAATTCCTGCGGTCAAGTTAGTATTTTTCAACCCTGACAACAAGTCTGAACTTTATTTGGTAGAAACATCGAACCATCTTCTATGTTGCATTTCCGTGTCATGGAATTGTGTTGGACAGAGCTCCTGAAGTTGACAGTCTATCACGGTAGGGGCCACAAAGACAGATGTGTTACAAAAAAATATGAAAATTCAGAATTTCTATATTGTAATTAATATTTACTGAAGAAAAATCTGGAAAATTAAAACATATTGTTGTATGTTGTCTGTGCCTGAATTTTCAACATGTCTTTGACGTTTATCACAGTTGATCCAAACCAGATACAGTATCTAATCTCACAAACCTTACTTAGCAAACTTTTCTTTCTGCTAATTCTGAAGCATTTAATGTGTTTTTTTTCTTCTTCTTCTTTTTTTTTTGCCTTATCTGCACCTACAAATAAATCTTTGTCAAAGTGATCAAATTGTTGTTAATACTGTGTTCAGTTTGTCCGCTTTGGTCTCGTTTGTCCAGAAAGCATCAATCTGCATGTTGGGATTTCTGTGTACAAATGAGGGATATTTTTGCTGACAGTTTAAAACGATCTTTAACTGACTTGTCATCTGTATTTGTACAATAAAACTTTGTAAACTTTTTAACAACAAAACTAGTCAAATTTATCATGCTTTAAAAAGTCTCCTCACTTGTCTAAGAGCCTTTTTTTTTCTTTTTTTTTGGTAAATCATCATTACATGGTCGCATTTAATAACCTGTCTCCACAACCTCACATTTGAATGGTCTCAGCTAATCACTTGGATAAAAACTAGTCATGTTTTTTGGCACCAAGAGTGAAATCTCAATATATATAAAGTCAATTTTAAATGTTTATCCGTATGACTGTACTAACGTGTGCAGGCCATTGTGGAGGTGTCTTTAGCAGCTCTGTAGAAGCCCTTATCACAGTGACAGATGGTGGCCGCCTGGTCGTGGCTGGAGCTATGCAGAGGACACTTGGAGCATTTTGTGTTCCCAGCATATGCTTTGAAGGAGCCGGGCCTACAGGCTGGAGAAAAGAAAGCAAAAAAGAGCACAATAAGTTTAGACAACTGCTTTTACATGAACACATCGTATCTGTAAATGTAGCATGGGTTCCTCTCGTCAGCTCTTAAGATTGAAGGTTTTGCTACATCTCTTTGAATAACAGCATATGTCATATTCTCTGCACTGTATTGCACACTTTTAAAAAAAATGATTAATTTTGGTTGTGTTTACTCATGTCAAAGTGATTTTCAATTCAATTCAATTCAATTCAATTTATTTATATAGCCCAATATCACAAATTCAATTTGCCTCATTGGGCTTCATGCCTGTAGTTTTAACAGATGCACAGATGGAGTCATAAAATATGCACAATAGGTAAAAACTAAACAGACTATAAAGAACGGTCATCCCTGTCCTTAGACCCTCCCTCGCGGTAAGGAAAAACTCCTAAAAAAAACCTGAGTCAGGAAAAAAAGAAGAAACCTTAGGGATTCCCACATGAAGGAGAGATCCCATCCCAGGACGGACAGGCGATACCAGAACGGTTAAAGAAAAGTTAGCTGCTAAAACTGCATATGCAAACAAAATGCATACATATTTTGAGAGTTGCACAACCTTCAAAACCTTATATTATTGCGAATATGCTAACACAGCTAACATGTAGCGGTGTTGTTTCTATTTTACATGTTACTAGCAGGATTGAGAGTTAGAGTAGTCTCAATAAGATTTGCTTTGAAAGTATCAGTCGGTTTTATTACGTGTTACAAACAAGGTTGGGAGTTACAGGTATTGTAAATGTGCCAGAACTCAGTTAACAGCGTACTGACGGACTTATCTCTGATTCTTTTGTCTCCCTTAACGCCCCTCATAGTTTGGTGGGCCTCATATGTGACATAATTTTGAAAATAGACGATTCGGTGACGTTGTGCCTTCTAAACTGGTGTGCCCTGTAGTGAGAAAAATACAGCGTTCATGATAAACAAAAACTTTTTTCAGTAATATCAAACAAAACACTGATATCTGACTTTTAGGAATTAAAAAACAGGTAAAAAATGTCAAAATTGCATAAAATTTTTCCAGTCATTGTAAAAGAAGAACGTGATGTAATGTAATATTGCAAATCTTGAAATAAAGAAATATTAATAACCGTTAAGTTGACAAATTTACTTCTTTTTGAATTTTTTTAATGCATTTAAACAAATAAAAAAAACACAATTGTTTTGTTTTTGTTAATAAAATAGAGAATACATGAAAATTAACAAATAGGAGTTGTGTCAATACAATGATTTAAAAGTTGTCAACAGAAATACTTTGTTAAAGCTAATTTATTTTAATCAACAAGCTTAAAGTGTTTTCATTTCAGATTTTACAAATATAGACAGGAAATGTTTGCCTGTAGTGTATGTCAAAATAGGCTATTAATATGCTAAATAATGCATTCAAAAAATAACAGTTACAGTCTCTAAAATGGCTCTTTGCTTTCACCAAGCAGTTCCTGACTGACATACTTTCCCTTTCACTTTCTCTTCCTTTACTTTCAACTGCCCTGTTGTAATTGTTTTCCTGTTGCGTCTTTCTTTTCATTAAAACAGACAATTTATCATCAGTATTTTTACCACCTGTTTTGCTCTGACTATGTTTTCACATCTCTTTTTTATTCTTTTACTTTTCTATTTTCTTTATCTCTTCTACAGTTTTTTTTTTCTCTTTTTTTTCCATTCTCATCAGACGTCGACTAAATAGCTGCAGATTGCTTTCACCCGTATGGAAGAATAGCACTAATATTGAATTTATCTAACTTGCTAATCGTTTTTATTGCAAAGTTGGTCGGGA
>NC_050514.1:14565957-14577503 GCF_002922805.2 Oryzias melastigma
ACTATTTGCAACAGACAATGAAATGATAGAGGAGGAAAAGTATTACTCTGGGAAATTTAATCAAGAATTTATGATAAAGCAGCCAAAGGGAATGTTTATTTTTTAGCTTTTCAATATCTTAAATAAAAAGGTGATGCGGTTTCTCACGTTTGTTTATTTTTCTCCTTACATCATCCTTATTGCCTGATGCACCTCTGTGGAAAAAAGACACACTAATCGCTTTGCTAATATCAGTAAATAGATTATCACCCCAGACTGATAAATGTTTCGCCGTAGCACTCACACAACATCCTCAATTCAGGTATTATTTGGGAGACAGAGCGAGAAATGTCAATATCAGGAATTGTTTTGCTCATTCAGCTGATAAATATTGCGTACAGAGCTGTGTAAATTCTTGTCTTGCTTTCAATAGCATGAAAAAGAAGCAACTCCCTGTGTAAGAATCTTTCTTTAACAAAAAAGAAAACACAAAAAAACAATGTAACAGCTTTTTATTGAAAAGGCTGTTTTTCCACTTAATTGTCACAGCATTACATTTGTTTTGCCTCGATTTTGTCTGATTTTGAAAAGCTATTCTTTCATTTTTAGTTGGTTCAAGTAATTAAATAAATAAAAAAAGCTCAAAGTAAAGCTTAACAGTGAATGAGTGGTGCTAGTTCAAAAAGTAGTTCTCATCTATTGCAAGTATTGCATGTACATCATAGCACAGTATGAAAGCTCCACCAGTTCTGGCTGTTTCACTGGCCACTAAATTGGGCTGTAAAAAGAGAAGACAGCAAGAAGCTTTAGAATTTAGTGTAAGAGAACTGTCTTTTTTGTTCATTTTTCTTTGTGTTTTAGGATTATTTTGGTAACACTATAATAAAATTCCTTAACAAGCTTTAATAATACATTAACAAACATTATTAACCTGTTTATAGGGTGTTATAGTAAGATATTTTTTGGTGCAATAAGACGAATAAAGTTTATCAGAATAGAAGAATTATTCATATCAAAAGTGAGACTGTTGTCTAAATAGGCCATATTAATAAACTGCTTACAAGCTTAACAAATGTATAAACTGTCCTTGTCAACATTATAGCAGGGGTGGGGCCTGTTATTTCAATTTAATTCTAATTTTAGTTTTATTTGTTGTTTTTTGATAAACATGTTTTGATGATTTCTTATTTTTTTGCCCATAATTTCACCACTACTGACTCAAAAATTGGAGGGCATTAAGGCCTGTGTTACGTAGCTCCTCCCCTGATCTTGTAGCAAGACAAATCATAGACGAGTGATGGGCGACTTTTTGTGTTGTTAGCATAATGTTTTTCAGAAAGAAAAAGTAAAGCAAAAAAAAAAAGTGTCAAGCCAAGCACTTCAGTTGTGAATTTTCCATGGCTGTGATCTCCCTCTTAATGGTTTTGAGGGAAGATAAGTAGGGTTTGAAGTCATCTCCAGACTTTACATTGTCAGAAGCAGCTGGTGCCATGGAGGATGTTTACCTTGCCTGGTCCCTGAGCTTTGATATGCAAATGGGAGTTCACAGAGAATGAGTGATGCTCTGCTCTGGCCACACTAAGGCCAGAGTAAACACCATCCTTAATGGACAAAAGGACAGCCACAGTAACTCCAGTACAACCGAGAGGCACATTGATTTCCCATTTCTTTTTCCTCTTTACCTGAATTTAAGGTCACAAGTTTTCTCCCAGGGTGGAACCAATCAATGATTATTTTCGATTTTAGTAGCACCCTGACATGGATAGGTCAGAGGCAAAAGACAGGAAAGGAAAACAGCATGACACTATATAATGTCAAGCTTTAGAAAATATCCCGTCTTTGACATCAGCCACATACGTCTACAGGAAACTCGGTTAGACTGTTAAAAAAAAAAAAAACTGTTTGATTTTCAACCCAAGACATCTCAATTTCTGAGTAACTGAGTGTAATCACTTATCCCACTGCTGAGTTTCTGGTTTTCTCAGAATAACTGCTCTGATTAAAATAGAATATGAAAAGACATCTCTATTAGCTTCGCCTCAAATTCACTGCCTCCTTTCAAAAATGATGCTGCGATGAAAAGATGTGGAACAAATAGAATCAGCTCTATGATGTTGCCTTATCTAGGTCATGATATAACCAGCCTATCTGAGTAATACTCTTGTGGCTGACGCTGAATGAAAGGAATAGAATAATAAAGTGCTCGATTGAGATGTCAGAACAGTCTGGCAGAATGCTGTTGGGGTAGAAAGCAGGGTTTGATAAGCTGTGATGCCTTTGTTTAGGCAGCTGGGAGGGAGAGATGGACGTGTCAATGCGCAGCTCTACTTATGTTCGGGAGCGCTGGGGTTTTCCCTATCCTCTCTCAGTAACTCTCTTCCTCCCTCCCTCTCTCTCTCCCTCTCTTTCCATCTTTTTTTTTTCCCCATGCTGCCTCTCAGACTGCTTTGATCACAGTACCCTTTGAAGCAGGGTTCCAAAATGAAAACGAGGAGACAGCAGAAGTCACACAAAGTTCACGCCTAAACTTCCTGCAAGTACTTGCAAATTGCACATCTTTATTACAGCATGAGCTCTGCTTAAAGAAATTGCATTTATGTGGGTTTGTTGTTTAAAAAAAACAAATACGAATAATACTAATTTGTTGTCTTGGCTTCTATTAATTGTTACCATTCCCATTCATTTCAAAGACCCACTCAAATGTAAATAGTGTTTTTTTTGGTGTTTGTGCAGCATTTTTCTCTTAATAGAGGGCATAAATCGAAAAAAATAGGCTTGAAATTACATTGCACCATTCTGAAGTAGACAAATAGATACATGTATGTCATCATTTTTCTCATCTGAGCAGCATGTGGCTTAAAATTGTAAGGCTTCACTGAAATATCACCATTTTTGTTGCAGCGATAATTTTAAGTTGGGGTTGTGAGGGGCTGTAAGCTAGCAGTAGGGTGTGTAAACTCAGGAATCATGGGAAATGAGGGGGTTACTCTGTGCTAACGGTCCTGCTCACAAAGACAAATTTCTGATGAACTACTGCCACTCTGCAGAAACTATGTAATGGAAAACAACAGTTTATTTTAATTTTTTTGCTCTAAAACCAACATAATCATGATTAAAAGATCACTGGGTACAGTTTAACAATAGATCAAAAGATGATTGGAGTGGAATTCACTTTCCAAGACTATAACTGCTATGTTTATGTTGACTATATCAGCTGTAATTCAAATTAAAAATGTTTAATAGACAAAAGAAAGCTAGAATTTAACATCTACTTTTTGTAATCATTTCTTCTTTTACAGATGAAAGAGCTCTTTTTGTGCACAAAAGCCAAATTGCTTCTGCAAGAATCTATATAAATAAATATATAGCTGTCTAAAATCAAGCAAGCTTTCTGATGATTTGAGTATTTTTTATGTTATTATTCATTTTTCTGGCAGTAATGCACAGTTATTGAGCTGCTCTACCTCAAAAGCCTTTTCTTATGCTCAGAAAGTCAGAGCTTGTATGTAAATTTGCTCTGCTGCCCCAGAGGATGGAGTTTCTGCTCTCAAAGTCGACGTTACCTATAGGTCTCCAGCTGTCTGCTACAATCTTTGTCCTCACACTCTGGCTTTTTTTGTAGACTCATGAAATTGCTGCTCCTGAATTTTTGCCTTTCATGGACATGATTTTTTTTTTTTTCAAATCCAGCCAATAAATTGAACCACATAATGCTGATGTCACAATTTCCCCAGAGATGCATTCACTTTACTCCCCAGTGTGTCCCTCTGACTGTGACTTCCTAACTGACTCACTGTGAGCACCTGTAACCTTAATTCAGCCGCAGGAACAATCCGTTTTTGCTGCATCAATCTCAACTATTATTAATGTCAGTGAATCTTTAGAGGCAAAGTGGGAAAGATCTGCAGCCAAAGGTTCTTTTGAGCTGCTCTAAAAAACATTTTTATCTTTAAAATAAAAAAAAAAAAGCCATTGAACTAAACATAAATAAACTTTGAGTTTGGGTTCACTCCCAATTCCTACCAAGAGTTATTGATTATTACTCCTCCTATGTTGAACCACAGTTCTTTTCTCTAAGGTGCAATTATTAATGCTTAAAAAAGCTTGTATTGATGATTTCTCAATCTTTATTCATAATGATGCTGATATAAATAAAATAAATTTGGATGGCCCTAGATGCCCCTTATGCCCCAATAGCTCCGCCCCTGCACCTATATTTGTTATTCCTCTTCACATGCTATTTACTGTGGAAAATATTTCAAAGAATGCATTACCATGTCAACCTTTGACTCTCATGAGATTAATTACTTTTTGCCTGTAAGAGTATTTTTTTCATGCATTGCATGTTTGCTGTTGGAGATACGACACAAGGTATGCTCTCCACGGCTCATTTTGCCAAATTGATTTGTGTGTCTGAACAAAAGTGAGAGCAACACTAACAGAAAAGTGCTTAAAGCGCTTAATTAGCTTAATTGGCAACAAGTAGGAATCATGATTTGTTGTTTGGAAAAAAGAGCATCCTAAGGCAATCAAAGACTTTCAGAAGTTTTTATTAGACGGAGCTCAGTACTTAATGAGTGTACTCAGCACTTAATGAAAAATATATCTACAAACTTATCTATGAAAAATTAAATGAAAAATGTATCTATTTTGATCTGGTATCTTATGAGGCTGGAAAACCAGACACAATTTGAGTTGAGCATTTTTCAGAAAGCATATTTTAGCACTGCAGACAAAAGTTCAAGGAGAATTAAAAAATGAGCACATAAAAGAGGAAAACTTTCAGTCGGAGAAAACCTTCCTTTTATGTGTTGTTTTGGCTCGACAAGAGGAGCAGGATACCCATGGTGCACTGCCAGCAACGAGAACAGGGACTGAAAACAAAACACAGCTCGAGATGGGAAAAGACGCACTGTTCTCAATACCAAAGCAAAAGTCGATCTTTCCCTGTTACACTGTAGTGAGCAAATAACATAAAAGGTGAATAAACAAATAAGCACTTTGACTAGAGAGCAGCACAGCCCAGCATACGCATTCCAGCTAAAGGGTGTTTAGTATCCAAGAAACTCTTGAAGTTACCTCTATCTCTCCTTTTTCTTATTACAAACCCAGTTTAGTGTCCACAAATAAAACAGTTTATAAGGAGCTTGCAGACGACTTCATGCAGCATTTATTAGGTGACATGGTGCAGGGCCACAACATCTGAGACATCTACGGGGAAAAAAGCAAATGAGTTCCCTCAGAATTACAATTTAATAGGTATTTATGTCCTTGGTCAAAATTCCGACTACCCATTATTATCTCCTACCTATTCATGAATGTCTTGTTGGTTTGTTGAGTTCCATATTTTTTATTTTTTTTCATTTTTTTTTAAGGGGATCCAACTTATGTGCGATTTAAAATAAAAAAAGAAAGAAAATAAAAAGAAAAAGTGCACTGTGACACGGAGGATGAAGAATTTAACAAATGTAGTGATTTGAAGAGCGTAATTGACTTGTTAAGATGTTATTAATGCTATAGTTATCTGAATTATTGTTTGTATGTTGAGATAATGGACAGCACGAAGGTGCTGTGGTTAGCGCTCTTGCCTCACAGCATTGAAGCCCCCTGGTTCAAATCCCGGTTGGGGGACCTGAAACAGAAACACCTATGGGGGACCTTTCTGTGTGGAGTGTTCCTGTTCTCCCCATGCATGTGTTCTCCGGGGACTCTGGCTTCCTCCTACCAGCTAAAAACATGCTTCATAGGTTACTCTAAAATTGTCCACAGGCATGAATGTGAGTGTGTGGTTGTGGTTCTGCAACAGACTGGCGACCTGTTCAGGGGGAACCCTGACTTTGCCCACAAGTTAGGCTCCAGCAACCCCGTCATCCCAAAAGGGAGAAAATGGGTTAAAAAAATGAATGATTGATTACCCCTATGTTTGAAGCTACTGGTAGAGAAGTTTCAATATATTCAGTCTTTTTTTGTTATTTATTCCATTATTTTGATATGTCTGTTGCTGATCTTCTATTTTGCTAAATAGATTGCAACAAATATAGGATTTTTTATTGCATATTTTTTTACTACTGCGACTTTTACTTCAAAACGATTTACAGAAAAATACATTTTTTTTTTTACTTGTTTTCATTTTTTGTTATTTTGAATGTTCATTGTGTAAAAAAACATTGATATATTGTATATTCGTACAAGTTAATAGTATTAACAAAGCACACTGAAATGAGACTTTATTCGTTGATCTTTTGAACCTCCCTGTTCTTGTTCAGGGTCACTGAAATGCTGGAGTCTACCCAGCTTCTGAGATGTACAACTACTCACATACATATCTGAGGGAAAACTTGGAGTCACCAATCAACCTATGAAGCATGTTTTTGGACTGTGGGAGAATGCCCGAGTGCCCACGCATGCGCAAGGAGAACATGCTAACTCCACAAAGTAAGACCCGGGACCCTCTCACTGTATCACCAAGTAAAACATGAACACCTAAAAATCTTAAGAAAAAGAAAACCTTTTTAATTTTTTATACATGCATTTGCATGTGGAGTAAAGTAGTTTAGAATAACAGATCAGCAATGCATAAAAAAACATCTGATCTTCTTCCTCCTGCTGTCCTGTCTCCTCCTTTGAGTTAAATAAAAACTATCCCAGGGCAAAGTGGGTCAACATTTCAAATCAAAGACCATCACTGACCCTGATGGGTGTTGCCAAGGTCTCCAGCATCAATCAAGAGGAAGAACCAACGCAACAAAAAGGATAAAAGATGGACGAATGTTAAGACAAACTGTAAAACAGACACACTGTGAGACAGTTGCTGCCAAGGTGCTGTCTTATTGACAATCTCTCCTAATAACTTTCAACATAATTTAACTTGAGATGACTGAAGACGAGATGAGGAAAATGTAGAAAAGGACCAAACAATGAGTATCTAGATGCCAACATATTAATTGCTGACGCCTGCTGAGGGTCTTTATGAAGCATTTTCACAGAGGAAGCACCTGAATTTCACCGCAGACACATTTACATAAGGCACAAAGTAACACAAAGGGCTTTTAAGATGTAATCTCAGAGCATGGCGTGATTTAGCTCCTGCTTTAATTACAGGAGTAAGGCAGGAGTAAAATAGGCGGTTAGTGTAGTTTTAGAGGTGCAAGCTAAATTGTCTGTGAAACTAACAAATGAAAGCAATTAGCCAGTTAGCCCCCCCAGTCATCTCCACAGGCTAATTAAGAAAGCAGGCTGGAGAGTTTTGGAAAGAAGGAATTAATTCCCAATAAACAATATGGTGTATATTTTTGATATAACTATAGGCTAGAAAAGTTGTGATTTTTTTATATTTTTATTCAAAGTTGTATGTTTGCACACATGCTATGACGTATTCTGCAAATCAAACAGAAAAAAAGAACAACTTTGTAATTTAAATGAAGCAGTCTAGGAAAATCAGAAAGTTCCTTTTATAAAATATTAGAAAAATACTTGGAGAAAAATATATTTCTCCCATTTTTATCATCTCGTGAGAGAAAAGGAATGCGATGGGAGGCAGTGACAAAGCGATTTGAAGGAGATAAATGAAGGGATAGAAGGGGAATTCAGTAAAGCATAAACAAAGTGGGCAGGAGAGAAGAGAAAGATGATGAGGGGAGGTGGAGATGAAATGGGATGGAGAGAAATGTGGATGGATCGGATCAGACAAGGATGCAGGATCTTAGAATGAGAAGAGGGAATATCGGTTCAGTGAAGTCAAACTCCTGCAGGCCGCAGGGATGGCCCAAGAGATCTGTTAGAAGGATGCAATCTTCTCTTCTTTTTTTTTCTCTTCTCTATCCAGTTTTCCTGCATTTGATTTTGAACGACACAACCAAGCATCAACTAATAGCATGATTGCTCCCACCTCGGCAGTGGCCATCCATCTCCTCGTGGCCAATGCTGCAGACACAGCGGCCCAGTGGTACCAGCCAGTCTCCATCCGCACCACAGTATAATTTGGGCGTGTCTCTCTCTTCTGCATTCTCCACACATGCACCTCTCACTTCCACCAAGGAGGATGAGTCCATGTGGGGCACCGTGTCAGGAAATGCTGCGAGGTTCCTCAAAGTCGAAGGGCAGCGTTTGTAAAACACCTTCAGGGATGGAGGGAGAAACACAAAACTTTGAAGCGTCACCATCCTTTTGAAGTCTTTCTTTGTGTTTTCCATTGATGCAAACCTAAGTCACACTCTGTTACCAGACCTTGACAGACACAAGAGCGATGCAAGCGCCGACGTCTTGAAACGCCAAGTAGAAGCCTTTCTTTGTCACTGGTCCAACCTCCCTGACCTCGGTGTTGAGGCGAAGGACACGGTCTCCAAGATCGGTCTGTGTGAAGCTTTCATCTGCCGCTATGGTGTCCACCTACAAGTCAAACGAAGAACGCGTTCAGCCCTTCCAATTTTGTTTTATGCTTTATTATTACTCACTAACAACCTTGGCGTAGTCGGTGGGTCGAAAGCGTGCTCCTGCAGAAAGAGGTTCTTCTGTCTGCATGTAGAAGAGGTTGAAGGTTTCTTTGCAGGTACCAGACACCCAAGGAATGGAGTTACAGTCACGGAGAGTGAAACGCAGCTCCACATATACCTGGATCAAAACAGACACAAATCAATCCAAATTCAGTTTCAATTTTGCCCAACTTGTTAGATTTATTATTATTTTATTTATTGTTATTAATCAATGTCCTATGCTTGCTACAAGAACCAATGTAACAATGAATCATTTCATTGTATTTAAACCAAAAAAGTGTTGTAACTAGAATTTGGAAATAATTTCTGCAGCAAAACAAAGAGGAAAAAAGTGGTTCAACCAGATCTTGTTTGTTTCTTTTTAATGATACACATTTTAACATCTAAGAAAACACAACTTATAATTAACAAAATTTACATTTATTCAAAATGTGTTTAATTGGATAAATGTTCCAACATGCATTAGCCATCAATGTTGCCCCATTAACAAGCTGTGACAAAGAATGATTCTCTTTTCAGGAATTAGAGACAAAGTCACATTGAAAAACTATGTCTCAAAACTATCTATTTTAAGGTTTGATGTTGTGAAATGGGCTGCACGGTGGCGCAGTGGTTAGCGCTCTTGCCTCACAGCGAGAAGTCCCCGGTTCAAATCCCGGCTGGGACCTTTCTGTGTGGAGTTTGCATGTTCTCCCCGTGCATGCGTGGGTTTTCACCGGGGACTCCGGCTTCCTCCCACCGTCCAAAAACATGCTTCATATGTTAATTGGTGACTCTAAATTGCCCATAGGTGTGAAAGTGAGAGTGAATGGGTGTGTGATAGAGGCCCTGAGACAGACTGGCGACCTGCCCAGGGTGCACCCCGCCTTCGCTCGTCAGTAGCCGGGATAGGCTCCGGCACTCCCGCGACCCCGAAAGGGAAAAAGCGGTCTGGAAGATGAATGAATGAATGAATGTTGTGAAATAGATTAAAGTCTAAGAAATGCCAAACCCGCTGTGCAGCTTGTCGCTGGATCCATCCAGACCTCAGCCAGTTGTTCTGGTTTGGCTCCATTACATGGCAAACCTGAAAGGTGTGAATGGGTCTGTTGTGCTCATCCATCTCTGTAATGGCATCCCACTGCAAGATGCAAGAGAAACATATGAAAAATTATGTCAGTTTATCCATATAAGTAAAAGAATAATCTAATCCTTAACTCAGTTTAATCCAAAGAGATTAGAGAGAGAGAGAGACCACATTTTCAGGTTTAACATCTTACTCGTGAAACAATCATTTGGTTCTATTTTATCCACAAGAGTATTACTTCTCTTTCCAAGAGTTTCAAAACTTGGGGGGCATTGGGTCCAACCTTTTGCTCCCTTTTTGTGTAAAATTAGTTGCCGGACTGAGAATAAAGTGTGCTTTAGAAGTAAGTAATGGCTAAGTTGAGTTTATAATCAGTTGATAACGGCCAGCAATCTAAAAAAAAGAAATTGATCCAAACATGGCATGAGAAAATGACTCATCAAGAGGCTGGCTCATATTTTTTGCTTTTGTTTTGTTTATTTTTGTTTCACTTTTGGAGGTTTAATCTGAAGTGTTACAGTATGTATGTTTGAAGGATAGAGAAAAGAAGAGAGGAAACAGGTTCAAAGTTATTTGTCTAATACATCTCCAAATGTTCTGCTGCTTAAACAAAGTATAAAAACTGTATTGCAATAGGCAAGACTTTGTGATTAAATAAGAATACCTTCTAAATGGCAGAAAGTAAATGACAAACGTGTTTTTTGAATAAAGAGAATCCAAATGGAAATCTAGAATAGGTGAAATACAGAACAGACTCCCACTCCGATCATCTTTTGATATTTTTTAAAAGCATTCCCAGAGGTATTTTAATTATGACTGCTGTTTTTAGTCAAAATAAAAAAATATATATGTCATTTTCTGAGGACATAGTTTCTGCAGAGTGGCAAGAGTTCATTAGAGATTCACCTCTGAGGTGTAGGCAGGACTACTGGAACAGAGTAAGCCTTCCCCCTTTTCCCATTATCTCCTTGTTTACACTTTCTCCCACTAGCTTACAGCCCCTCACAACCACCCAACCTAAGATTACCGGGGCAACAGTTTTGATTTAGATGCCAGCTCAGACGAGGAAAACATTGACGTGCATGGACCTAGTCGTCTAGAAATGGCTTCTATGCCACTTCTATAAGCTTTTTCCAATGGCATTTTTGTGTCTGCTCTTAATTCACAACAATTTGAATGAAGAAAAACTCATAAATGCAGTTTTTATCCTAAATTATTTCATATATGTCCTGCATCAAGAGAAAAATACAACAAGAACATGTCAAAAACACTAAAAACCCAGTTTTCATTGAAGTTGGTCTTCAAGGCTGACCCAGACCATATAAAATACCAAAACATTTCTCATCAGCTGTAATAAAGTGATTTTTTTTAGTCACAGACAGCAGAGGATATAGCCAAAACACAAACATTATGAATTAAATCTACATGTAAATGGTTTTACTTGCACCATTTTTGTGCATCTGCATGTATAAGAATGTCTGATAATCAACACCATTTTCCAGTATACAGTAAATGGGTTTGTTGCATTTTCAGTAAGTTTCAAAAATAACAGAAACTTTACGGACATGAGACACAAACAAGCAGGAAAATGGGAAATGTAGTTTTGCATGTTTGATGTGAAGAAAGAGGCATGCAGGGAACTTATAGTTGACAAATAAACATGTAAGTGATGTATTGAGTTGTTGAGTTATATGGAATCGACCTCAACATAACCCACTGTTGTGTACTTGTGTTTGAAATAGTCTGTTTACCAAAATCCATTTGGAAAATGTAAAACTGAAAGCCAAACAAAGTGATATGTAACATTAAAGGGATGATCAAAGTAATGTAGATAAGGGTGTGTGGTGATGGGGCTGAGCAGCTCCCTGGCACACTCTCGCAATGCGGCCTGAGTTCCCCGCATCACCCCACCACCTATATCAACAGAACAAACCTTGTCTTGTTTCAATCAGGTGATGTAAAATCAACCAACTCAAAACCAACTCAAAGGGTGATACAGAAAAAACACA
>NC_050514.1:14577840-14600211 GCF_002922805.2 Oryzias melastigma
CCCCCACCCCAACCAGCATAGCGGCACCTCCAGCCCCTGATCAGCAAAAGCTCCATGCCAGATGTGGGCCAGAGCTGCAGGAGTAGACCAGAGGGATGACCAGGCTTTTCAGAGGCACACTTCTGACACATCAAATGCAACCCCCCAACAACCCATACATCCAACGTATTTTAAGTTGTACAACTGTATCATATGCACACTCTCACAGTAACACACATTCACTGAATTCACTGATTCACTGAAATATTGAGATACTGCAATATACTTCTGTTGATATAAAACGCTGCCAAGAGGATAATTACTTAGTTATGAATGAGTAAACATGTAGAACAGCATCTAATTTTAGTTTCCACTTGAACCTCCTACCACCAGTTGGCAGCAGAGCACATTAAACACTTTGAGCATATCTACAATGTATCAGAGCAAAACAAGATCTTGTGGGAGCTATCTTGTGATAGATGTGAACCCGATGTGAACTCTAAGTCTCCCAGTTGCTGTTATTACATATTAACATGAGACATGTACAACTCAGTTTAACTAAAGATGAGTATTAAAGCAAAAATCTTTAATATTGCCTTGTGATATATCGTGCTGTGTATTGTATCGTGACAGGTGTATCATGATATGTATTGTATTGCCAGACTCTTGCCAATACACACCCCTAATAATGACGTATTCTCGGAGACCAAATAACAGAAAGCCTCGCCATTCAAATAGTAATTGGAGACACATCAGAATGGATCAACACAGAGGCAGAAATGACCAATTCTATTCCTTTGTGTGTCCTGGGGGCTGGATGTACTTCTATGCTGCCATTGTCACGCAGCTGCATAGGTTTCCTACTACGGGGAGTCAACAGCAGCAGCTAGTAAAGGAATGGAGGTCATGTCCCAGGAACATTGGTGCATCAGACCTAGTGACCCTCTTTCCCAGTGGTGAGGCAGATCTACATGAGTCAGGAATTATACTACATCTAAGCTGGGTTGAGGAGGGGGAGTGTCAATATCCCCAGGTGAACTCTGACCTGTCAACTTTGGTGGTGGGACTCTGGTCAGTTCTTGTTTTGCAATACTTCTGTCTTGTGTGGGACTTATAATCTCTCACCTTGGCCCTCCACCCTGGAAGGAACTGAACTCAGTTTGACTACCTCTAGAACCAGAGTGTGCTGCCTGTCTGGGGAGGCAAGTGGGCCTCTGTTTTGCAGCACTGGGCTGCAGAAGGTGGCACCCTTCGGTAGTCGAATCCAAAAGGGACTCACCCGACACAGGAACCACTCTGCTTATATCTGTTTTTTATTTCTTTAGTTATCATGTTGTCTTGTTTTTTTACATGTCTTTTCAATATCCAACTGAATATTAAAGTTTGAAAGATAGATTCCTTGAAACCAAGATTCCTTGTCTGCAAAAACCAGCCTCAACAAATAACAGCTTGATAGAGTGGCTTGAAAGTCGGCATTGGACGTCTGCTGTACTGTCTGGGACTGATTAATACTGTTTTTGATAATTATAATAAAACATTTAGGATTAAAACAAAAGGCAATGTTATTAAATATGTTCATTTTTTTGGGGGGTTGTGAAAGTTAACGCACGCGTTTATTCAAAACACAATTAACGCGTTAATTTTTATTCACTTCCTCAGGCGTTTTGACGTACAGCTGTGAGATTAATAAAACTCAGTCTAAAATAAACAAACTTTTTTATATTCTGTGACGCGATTTTATTAAATTAAAGAGATATTAAAGCATTTATTTGTAGTTTGTGGACAAAAGCGATCTTTTATTTTAGTAAACGAGGCGAAAGATGAATATCGATCAGACGGCTGAGCGCAGAGACAAAGATCCGCTTTGGTGGGCGGAGCAAAACGGAGCTGTCTGCTATTAGAAATCCAACAACGAGGAATCTGATTATTATTTCATTTTGGAATGGGATCAACATTATTTTTCCACAATAACAGGCAGAAAATTTGCGGTTGACCGAAAAAGTCCCGCCCCCGCTGTCATGAGAGGCAAGCAGTTCAAAGTGGACAGACAAGCCTCCACCTGTGAGCAAATTCTTGATAATCCGACCTGAAATCCAGCTGGATAAAGCTTCTAACCAAAAACCTTTCTTTTATTATTTTTTCACAAACACAACTTATGAGGAAAAAAAAGAAAAAGCAGAAAAAAAAAAAACAGAACTCCAGGAAAAATGTCAAATGGACAGGTAAGTTTCAAAGGGTTGAAAATAAATGTTCGAAATGTACAACTTTGCATGTGATTTTATATTGTGATTATTTGCATATAATAAGTAGCTGACAAATACTGCAAGGAAAAAAAATATATTATTTTTTTCTAGGTTTGCAATTAACTAGTTAATTTTTGTATTCATTCCTGGCCCTATTTTTTTTGGAAGGGTATCAACTTAACTTAGATCTGAAGTGGGTTTCCCCATGTTTGCTGTCAAATATGCAGCAAAATGGGTTTTGGTTGTTGTTTTTAAGCAGCTTTTCAGTGGTAATGTCCTTCTGTCCAGTCTAATAAAAATGGTTCCCACAGTACCAGTGTTGTCACATTTGCTCATGATTAATTAATGAGGCAGATCGGATAAACAGCTTTTGGCCACTTTCTACTTTTGCAATTACTACAGAAGCAAAAAAAGGTTATGAATTAGTTTTCTCCACACTGCTTTCTGCTAACCTGGAATTATATTCCCTTTTTTATGACACATTTTTTCTGTCACATAAGAAAGTGTACATTTTTCCATGTGACTATATATAGGGTTCACCTATACATGGTCTAGTTTTAGTGCCATTTCATGAGAGTGTAAGCCCGTGAACCTTCTTTCACTCCTCCTGAAGCATAATTCCTATGAAAATATGACATAGGAGACACCTACTCAGTTTCACCAATGTTTTCAAGCTGTTGCATCAGCAAGACTTTCTCATTTGTCTGCTCCACTTTAACGGTGTGATGATCAGAGCTTCAAAAGCCCTAACATTTATTGACAGAACTTCTCCTGTGGCATCAGATCTGCTGCAAAGCATCAGGCAGTTACACAGCCGGACATGTGATTGGAGATCTTTATCATGACTTATATGAAGGGCATGTTTGCCTTTGTATTATTATTTTTTTCTGTGAGGGCAAACAAAGAAAAGTCAAGTATTATCAGGGAGTGTTGACTGATAAATTATTGATATTTCATCATTGATTCAGGCTGTGCAGTGGTGTGGGTGTTACAGTGCTGCTTCACAGCAAAAAAAAGAAAAAAAAAATCCTTGTTGGGACTTTTAATGTGGAGCTTCCACTTTTTTCTCTGCATGGATTTTTCATTTTTCTAGCTACCCTTGTTTTTGTTTGCTTTTCTCTATTTATCTACAGGAGAATCATAAAATCTTCATGGCATTTTCACCTCGTTATGGTCCTTCTATAGACTAGTGGTTCCTCCTGGGAGTAATATAGCTTTTGATCAGTTGGTGTTAACTAGTATATGCCCCAACAAGATGTTTAAAAATAGTTCTGAACAAAGAAATAATTTTTGAGAAAAAAATTAAAGCCAAAAAGTTCAGAATGAGTCACGTATGACTGCATTTCTCTCTCTTTAAAATGCATTCACAGACATTGGATTACAAGGAAACTGAAAATACTGCTGCAGCACTCTCAATTAATTATTAAGATACAATATTTTAACCTTGACTACAGTGTGCAAATACAATTAGATTATATTAGACAAGGTATGAAAATTAGAAGTGTAAATTTAGACAATAAAATGTAGAAATAGCAACAAATGTATTTGTGTTTGCATATGCGTGTATAATTGCCTGCCAATCATTTGCATGTTGCCATATTGCAAATATAGACAGAAGAAACTGATGCCTATATAAACCAAACACTGCAGTTTTCAGTTTTTGCAGAAATTACATACCTGGGCCAGTCTAGACATACTGCATGCCCCTCCCTCAATGTATACATATGGCATGTGCTCCAAGACTGTCAAGACTTGTCTCGATGATGTCTTTCAGCAGCTGCACGACTGCTTTAATAGGATCGACTATGACATTTTCAAACATAATGACCTGTATATATTCATGGAATGTATTCTGTGCTTCAATAAGAACTGCACACACACTATAGCTTTAGAAAAACACATCCAGATATATTAAAACCGGAAGCCCTGGTGAGAGAGGGAGATTTTGTCATTTTTGAAGAATACTGGCCTCTGGTTTGACAACAAGCCTCACAGTGAGGTCAAAGGTGAAGTGAAAAGAGGCATCAGTAAGGCCAAATTAGGCTACAGAGAGATGAGCAAATCACCAAGATAACAACATTGGTACAACAAGGAATTTAGAATCTCCATAAGAATAGGACCAACTTCAGAGTCATCTGAAGATGACAACTTGATGATGAATAAGCTTCACTTTTTTTGTCTACTTTGAGGCTTAGCCAGAGACAGCAACACTACATCCCATAGACCAGAGATGTCCAAAGTCAGTCTTCAAGGGCCGTTGTCCTACATGTTTTCCAACCAACCAGCCATTGAAGCTCCTTATTGGCCAAACACACCCGATCCAGGTAATCAGCAGCAGATAAGGCAGGATTTCTGGAAAACCAGCCGGAGGCCGTCCCTCGAGGACTGACTTTAGACACCCCTGCCATAGACTATGACATTGAAGCACAAGGTGAGACTTAGGCCACAGGCCACTGAAATGAGAAAGGGTGTTGAGCCTGACAACATCTCTGGATGTGTGCTTAAGAACTAAAAGTTCTAGTTTGATTTGACTTTCCTCAGAATTATCAACTAGAGTAGTGTCTCATTCTTACCTGAATGCCAAGAACTACTGGAAAGTTCTAACCACTGCAGAGGAGATTGATGAGTTTAAAACAATTGTCTTAGGTCAGATACCATCAACTGAAGTTTGAAGAAAGGTCCACAGAGCTACTAGGGACACCACACCAGTTGTCTAAGCTGTTTTGTTTCTTTTTTTTTTTTACATAGACTACAGCTCTGCTTTTACACCATCCTCGTTGGCGTATGTAGTACAGTATTGTGTTCCCTGTGTCTCTGTCTTTACTCTATTGTCCTTTTCTCTTTCTTTTTTGTTCAGGAGTTGTGTGAGAAGCCACACCTTCACATATTATCTCCACCGTCTCCCATCATCATCATCAGGAGTCTACAAGGCCCACTCATTCATTCATTCATTCATTCATTCATTCATTCATTCATTCATTCATTCATTCACACAGTACTTTTTATGGAACTTACTTTTTGATTGTGAAGTGACTTTATATATATATATATATATATATATATATATACAAACAATGAAACTCACAAAATAATTGAAAATGTCTGCATTTGTTTCCCAACATTCTAGGGACTCTGTTGTGTATACCAATTACATTATGCCATTTGTTTTCCAGATTGGGCAGCAGGAGATGCCAACAATTAGTCATTTTAGAAAAAAATGCCATAATGAGGTTAAAATAAATTAATCTAATATTATTTCCAGTATTGTCCTATTTTACATCAACTAATACATCAATATTTCCTATATTTGGTTATCATTGCTGCACTTCCTGTTTGAATGATTATTAAAAATGTAAAATTTAAGCTAAATGAAAGGCACGTGTCATTGTTTAGAAGGTCATGACTTTTGTAGTGCTTCTCCATGTGACTTAGAATGCCCTTTTTAATAGAAGAATGAAAGACAATCTCCTGTAAAAACCACAAAAGTTAATGTCTAAACCAGGATTCACAAACAAGGCATAGATTGAATATTTTCAACACAAGGAGAGTAGATTTTTCTTGTAGTGCCCTACTTAGGAGAGCTTGAAAAAGAAACTGAGAAAAAGAAAACGGCTTTCTGGTTTGCTGATCAGCATTAATTATTTTGTCTCACATTATGCATACAAACAAGCCAAAATTTGTCACTGTGTTCCTGGGTCTTGAAAATTGCTCCCTTGGGATATGACATGGTTCTGAGCAGAGAAAACAAATGAAAAGAAGTTTCCAGCTCAATCTCTTTATAGCATGAGAAAAAAAAAAAAAAAAAGCTTACATACTTGCTGTTGACTCAGCTCAGAAACTGTAATAAAACACTTTATGTTTGCATCATGGAGGCAGGTTGTGTCAAAAATGTACTGAACCCATTCAATGGCTGCAGTAATTATGGGTTTTCTCAAATGTGTTGGCGAGAATTTCAAACTGCCTTTAAAATGTCATTTACTATTATTTGGTTTTGCAGGCCATCATCAACTATTTTTAGCATCTCATTGACATTTCTAAACCATGTAACATAAAAGCACTGCTTATGCAAAATTTAATATCAAAAACAGGAAAGCACAAAACACACATTTATTTTGATTGAAATGGTATAAAATGCACCGCATTTAACAAAATTATTTCAAACCTTTGACAGATCGTAAATTCAGTAATGTGACAAAATGAAAATTTGTACACAGACTCATGTGACCTTAACTTTACAATCTTTTCTAGAGGTTTTAAGAAGTTGATTAAAAAAATGTCATAGTTTAACTTTTTCTTAAAAAAAAAAAAGATGTTACTGGACGGGGCTGCACGGTGGCGCAGTGGTTAGCGCTCTTGCCTCACAGCGAGAAGGCCCCGGTTCGACTCCCGGCTGGGACCTTTCTGTGTGGAGTTTGCATGTTCTCCCCGTGCATGCGTGGGTTTTCACCGGGGACTCCGGCTTCCTCCCACCGTCCAAAAACATGCTTCATAGGTTAATTGGTGACTCTAAATTGCCCCTAGGTGTGAATGTGAGAGTGTATGTGTGTGTGATTGAGGCCCTGTGACAGACTGGCGACCTGTCCAGGGTGTACCCCGCCTTCGCCCTTCAGTAGCCAGGATAGGCTCCGGCGCCCCGCGACCCCGAAAGGGAAGAAGCGGACAAGAAGATGGATGGATGGATGTTACTGGACATTGAAATAGTACAAATTAACGGGATTGGACGCAGTAACACAGCAATAAAACAGTTTATTCTCAACTGAAGAAAGCAAAAGTAAAGATTTTAATGGAATTCCTTAAACAAGCAAAGAGTAATTTAAACAGATCTGGGTAACAAAAGACTAGTTGATGAGTAGAAAACAAACAAAAAGTAAAACAAATGAACTTAAATCAAATGAGATTCAGATGCAAACCAGTAATTATTGCTTCATCAGTGAGTAACCTTATACTCTTAGCTCTTGACCACAGGTCACAGACACATCTATTAAATATTTAAATCATGGCTCTTTCAATGCTTACAACTACTGATATGCATTTTTCATCTGGTATCGACTCATAGAGATCTATTGCACATTGTGGTTAGATCTGTAGCATAAAACTTCTCACAACTGTTCAGGGTGTATCTCATATTTACCCAACAGTGGCTGGGTTAACATCATCAACCCTGTGACCCCTAAAGAGATTCAACAACTTGTGGACATGAATGGATGGATGCAAAATAACAATCCACAATTTGTTTCTGGTAATTTTTTTTTTAAAAAGTGCTCTAATAGACATGTAATAAAATCCCAAGATTTGATGAGTAGATGTGATGGAGAGGTCTATATGCAAATATCTTTCAGAAAACTTTTGGTTAACATCTATTAGAGTAACAAAGTTGTGAGAGATGCAGTAGACATCTACTATTGATAGCATTGTCTTTCAAAAGAGTCCATGAGTATAAAATGTAATAAATGAAAGACTCTTAGAATAGTGACTCCAACCATAGCACATAATGTGAACAATTTGAGTATTAGAAGTGACTTCCCAAAGTGCCTTAAGAATAGTTGTAAAAACTAAAACAGACAAAAAAAAAAAAAATCCTAGAGATGCTTGCAGGCTCTCTGCTGTCTATACAACTGCTTACGCCATATAGTTTGGATTCACATTAGTGCTAAAACAGGCTGCTGCTTCACTGAAACTATGAAAGTATATTTGGATTAAACAGTGATAGTTGGCTTTAGTTAGTGTATTTCTGGACCTACATAAGACTTTTGATACTGTTACTATTAGTACTATTGTAAAATCCATCCATCCATTTTTTTAACCCCTTTTTTCCTTTGCGGTGTGACAGGGCAGCCAGAGTTGGGTACACCCTGGACCGCTCGCCACACTGTCCCAGGGCCACAATCACACACATATTCTCACCTTGGGGATACTTTGAGACATCAATTCACCTATGAAAAATGTTTTTAGAATGTGGGAGGAAGCCAGAGCCTCCAGAGAAAACCTGTGCATACATGAGGAGAACATGCAGCCTCCACCAAAAAGGTCGCCAGCTGGGACTGAAACCAGGGTCGTCTTGCTGTAAGGCGAGAGTGTTAACCCCTGCACCACCGTGCAGCCCTACAGTAGAATCATTCTAGTTAATAATTATCAAATACTGCTATAATTACTCCATTTTAATAGTTAATTGTGAAGCCGGGGAACAACAAGGATCTTTGTTAGAACAATTTTTGTTTATTTTATACACAATTATATAATTTGTACGTAAAGGTGTAGAAAGTTTAGCCTCTCTTGGAATGTTAAAAAAAGCCTTTTGGAGGACATTTTACCAAAAAGTAAAAAAAAATCAACAATGTCACAGTAATCAAAATTTTCAGGTTCACCTGGATTATACTGTAGGATTTGATAAAACTTGTAAAGAAAATCTGAAACATTTCTTCTTTTAGATATATGATATAGACTTAAAAGTGAAATGTTGAATACATATCAGAATGCCGTTATCCTGCCCCCCATTACCTACTCCCTCCCCTGCTGGTCCCAGACCATTAAGACCACCTTTGAATTGTTGAGGTCTCAGTATAATCAGGATTTATGAGTCTTTGATCTACCAATAGTCTGATTAGAAATTCAAATGTGACTCTTTTTCACAATTGCAAATAACACTGCATTACCTCTCTGGAGGAAATTTGTTCAACTTTGCTCTGAACAGATACGTCCAAGACTAATTTTAATTTAGAAATGCATAATCTCTTACTCAACCAAGCAGGAGCTAGTGGCTTGCCGTAGTAACTTCTACTTCACAGTTTTAAGGTAATTCAAACTGCTTTTTTTGTCTGCTCCTGCTCCACAATGATTTAAAAAAAAAAAATACTCAGAAACGTAATTTTAAGATTAATTTTCTTCATCTGTTCTCTATTATAAGAAAAATGCAATAAGAAGATGTTAAAAACACCAAAAACACAATTTTCTTGGAGAGGGACTTTAAATTCAATGCAAGCATCATGCGTTTTTTAAAATTGGTCAAATTCTGAAATATTTCTAAAACAATGTGATTCAAGTGATTTTATTTGTCATTGTGTCAGGAATTTGAAAAGATGACTTAAACCAGGACTTTGATATTGCACATTCGAGACCCGTGAAGCATTTTTTTAAATCTTTTTTTCATTGCCTCTGATTGTAAAATGATTCATTGTGTCTTGTAACATATTCTCCTAAATTTTAATTTATATTTTTGTGCTCACTTGAACTACTTGAAAAGCACATAAGCCCAGGTCATTGTAGAGAAATGTTCAAGTTTTCTTTTCCTCTTATTAATGCTCGCTGTTGCAGCTTATGGCAGGTACTCTGCACCTGACAGAGATGTTTGACAGCCACTGATTTAGTCAGTGGCTGTCAAACATCTCTTGTTGTTGACTGTCAAGAAGTTCAGAAGAAACTCCTGTTTCACAGACAAAAAAATAGATATATACATCCTCTTGATCAGTGATGTGCTGCTTAGATGCTTGCAGGGCTGTTGGAATCTTCCAAAAAGAACTGGTTTCCCACTAAACTTAGGGCTCACACACTTGCAATCAAAGATTTTTGTAATCATAGTTATGTTCACATTTACAGAACAGCTTTAAATCTATATTTATTGTTTTTTTGACACATTAGCAAAACAAACAACTAAGCAAAAAAAAAAAAAAAAAAGAAACGATTGGCCCCTGTGTACAAAGATAAAATGTATGTGGAAGGAGTTGTGTTCGCACAATACATCAAAAAGAAAAAGAATCAGTAGTTCCCATGTCTTTGTAAAAAGATTCTCTTTGTGGTGCTGTCAATAAGTCAGATAGTCAAGAGAGATATAGTTCATCACTAATTTCTGCCTTTGGGATTAGGAAGGAATATCCTCAAATATCCAGTTCAAATTAAGACACTTTCTAGCACAGAAAGTCAGCATTCTATAAAGCTCTCTATCATGTTTGCCATGAATAACAGGATCAACTGAGCCCAATAGTAAATACTGCGGGTCATTATTTAAGTCAGCAGATGAGATTATTTTAATTTCCTGACCAGTAGTGTTCCAAAAGTGCTGAACTTTTGAACAGGACCAAAAACAGTGTGTGAGCACTGACCTCAGTCGCATTTCAAACAGCACAGGGGAGGCAGGTTTCAGTTTGTGCATTGAACGGGAGAAATATGAGCTCTGTGCAGGATCAGTAGGAACTATTTTGTTAATTTTGACAAAAATTCACTAAAAATTAAATTAAATTTGCTCAGTGTTTATCTATTTGTTCAACTGTAATGTATTCTTAAAGGCCCACTTTGATGAAAAGGGTGTTTTTGGTCTTGTTCAGCTCATGTTCTTGTGGATCCATGTACGTCTTTGTTTTCCTCGAGCTGGCATCTGGTTCACAACTGTACAGCTGGACAACTCCAATATTGCTCACTATTTTTGTTGCACCGGCTGGGGTTGTGAGGGGCTGTAAGCTAGAGGGAACAGAGAACTCTCAGGATAGGGGAGGGGGGGCAGGGTTGGTTCACACCAACAGTTCGGCCCACAAGTCAAATTTGAACTTCTAACAATTTTCTATTGTCCTAGAAAACTAGTCATTTTTTCAATTTTGACTAAAAATTCCACAATAATAACTAACATAACTCTGGGAAAGATTTTAAAATACATAAAAAGATTATCAGAGTGGGTCTTTAAGTGTGAGTTTCAAGTCCAAGTCTTTGGTATCTAACCTCTACAAATGACTGATTCTCACCTGACAAATATGACAACAAATCCAGAGACACATTTGAAAACTAGTCAATAATTACAAACACACACATGAGTCGTCGTGGAGGTAACCAAGGTTTTGATTGAAACAAGGTAATTTGTCTTGCAGAAAAGGAGCATATATAATGAAAACATAATTAAATCTCTGCAGTTTTGATGAGTTATTGATTTTATGTGAATCTCAATGGCAATATGCTTTTCTTTTTTTCTTTTTTTTTTTTTCCAAGTGACTAATAGCGCTGTTGGTCCCATAGCAATAAAGGCTGTTTAGGTTTTGTTCAAGAGGGAGATTCAGTTTTTTTTAAATAGTGTTGTGTGGCCTTTAAATAACTCAGAATCTTGTTACTATTTATTGGTTATGCTCTACAGGATTTATTACACTTTTAATAATAGCATGAAAAACCACAGAGTCATACCATCTAGTGTATCAAATTGTACATATTGGCACAATAACAGCATATAATTTATGGTTTCTTAGTTACAGCTTAAAATGTGTACAAACTGAACCTAATAAAGCATTTTCCCTAAAAATGTCAAGTTTAAATTATTAACTGATTTGCAAACATTTCTGGATTGGCTTAAGCTCTGTGTATGGTCAAAAACAATTAAGAACAAATAATAAATTTAATATGTGCAACTCTGAAAAAGTTTCCACTTATATTCAAAGAAATTAACTCAACAGGGTTCTTATTATCATTCATTCATGCTTAACCAATAGCTAAAATCCCCACTTTTTTTCTCTCAGCCAACTACTACCATCGTCAGTTGCCTTTAAATTCATGGATGGTTGTCTCTCTACATTAAAGACAATTTCTCCAGCCCTCCTCAACCTTTTTCTCAACCTACAGCAAAGCTTTGGCATGGTCTAGCCTTTAACCACGGTTTATTCAATGGTCAGAGCTTATCCCAAGCATGTCAGGCATTTAAACAGCAGATAAACAGTCATTGTGTGCTTAAGCTCGACATCTAACCTCATATTGTCCCCTATTGTCAAAATGTAATCTCTAGGATGCTTTGGATAAATGCACAGCACAGCTTTTCAAAAAATGATGCAAAAAGCTCTGCAGAATTTCATTGTGTTCCTTTTCCATATAAACAGTCATTACATAATCCAGGTAATATATTTTTCTCTCTTTATATTGTGAGTCCAAAACATTTGTGAGCCACAAGACATTATAATATCAAATAATTTAATTATAAGAAATGTTTTGAAGAAAGATGATAGTAATTTAAGATGAATATCATATAACGTAAGCTTGTGGAACAGGATTAACCACAAATACGCCAGTGATAGATTATGATGGTCGTTATACATACCAATTTACAGAACTGCAGAACAGCTGACTGGCCATAAATACATGCCGAGAAAAAAAGTTAACCTGACATTAATTTGAATGTAACTGCCAAATTATTAGATCAAACAGAAATGTGCTTTTTTCAACATGTCCTTTAGATAAGGTATTTATCCTTTCAGAGTTAATTCACTTGCTTAAGAGTTTTATTTTTCTTGATTACTTTTTATTAACCACCATCAGTTGTTTTTGTTGTGAAATAAACTGTACTTCTATTTGTGTCTACAGCCCTTTTTTTATTTGGTGAAAAAAGTAATTACAGCGTATACACTCTGTAATGATTGGTACTTGCAGAGAGTGTTTTGGGCAAAAAACTGACAATTTTCTACTTTATTTTTAAAAATGTTATGTTTCAGGAGGAAAACTCCCAGAAACTGGTTTTCTTCATCAAGCCAATATTGAATGTACTGGTTGATAGTCTTTTATGCAAACGGGACAGAATTGGGGTTATCTAAAACCTTAGTGCCCATGCTAAAAATATATCAGCAAATGTTAAGTGAAGCAGAGGAAGATATAGCTGTGTTGGTACTTCATTGTGTCAAAAAAGAAAATTCAGATATGAATCATAATCACTGCTTTAAAGTAAGCTGTGGGATCACTCAGGACTTTTACTTTGAAAAGGTAAATTGAATTTCAAAAGCCCTCAGCATATATTTGTGGGTTCTGTGCTCCTGCTATAGGGACACTTTGCACTCATTTTCTTAAAATTTCCGTTCACAGAAGAGCAGAATTTTTGTTTAGATGATTTGTTGGTGAAATTTCATGTTTTGCTGATTTTTCCATGTAATTTGGCCTTCATATTCAATTCTTCATAATCTGGTTTTGCACTACATTACATTTATTAAACTACTGGTTGGAGTTTTGTCTTTTATATGTCTAAGTAGATTTTTTCTTCTTTACTTGAGCATGTTCTGTAGTTTTGTCAATTGTTGCTCTAAGAATAATTGTAATTTCTGATTTTTTCCAAGACTTTTGAACTCAAGATCAAAATAAAACCAGGTTTTTATCCGGATTCTATGTCATTTCATTCTATTCTAAGGTGGATTTCCAAAATATTCCACTCATCTGCTCCTGGTCCGGCCCTTCTATCAAATTTTAGAACCCTTTGTGGATGATTTCTTGATCAGAAAATGAGATTTCTGTTTGTTCAGTCGTTCATTGCATGAGAAGAACAACAGAAAACTATTTCCTTTCAAAGTAAGATGATAATCGGTGATGAAATGTTTTGACATATTATACAAATAAAGAAAATTAGACTAGCTTTTGCTTTCAGAAAGTCCTCACATGGACACATTAGCCTAGCCACTGTCACAAAAGTTTGCTTATAAAATCATATAAGTCACCTACTGCTGGCAGTTTCTTTTATTTTTTTTTCCCTTTCACCAAACAGGACTCAAAGGTCTTGTCTCCTGCCTGACTCTGACGTAAGTGCAAGAAATCTTGTCAACTCCAGCTCCAGGGTCCAATTTTATAAGAAAAGGTTGTATGTCAGCTATAAGAACATTTAGATGTTTGAGTAGAACAAAACATAAATTGTGGGATTTTTATTAAAAATACAAATATCAGCAACTGTTTTAATTCCAAAAACAAGAAAAGACAGTTGTATTGGATAAAGCATCCTAGTGTCACTCACCCCATTGACAGGATAGGTTTTCCAGTCCAGTTCTCCCAGCACTGATGTTGTGTCCAACAGGACCACTGGAAAGAAAGAGGTGATGGAAAGAGAAACATAAGAAAGAGGGGAGGAAAGTGAAAAAAAACATGCAAAAACAAAGAATGAATGGAGAGCACAAATACAAGGAAAAAGGGACGAAAGATGAGAAATGAAGGTGAAAGAGAAAATAGTTGACAAAGTGTCAATTATAAGCAAACAAAGCTGTAAAGATCTTTTCGATGTAGTCACCAATAAAAAGTCAGCTTTTAGGACTGTTGAGAACTCTTCAATACAAGACCAATCAATCAAAGTCTGGAAAATGACTAATTTTTGTTTTTAAGTTCAGAAGTGAAGCAACAAGACTGTGGAGACAGGAAAAAAGCTGTACACTTTATGCAAACTATGGATGTGCATTTAGTTTCAAATCAGTATATTTCTATTTTTTTAATACCAGCTTTTGGTCGAGTCATTATAGACTCTTTGGGACCCAATTCCTCCCTACAGAACTCTCAGCATCAAGGGTTTGATTGGGTCACTGCTCCTCCAGGTCAATCTGGAGAACAAATTGTGCCAACCAGAAGGACTATGATGTTTTCATACACTTTATTTAAATATAGACAGATGGAAAAGAAAGGGCAACAAAGAGTCACCACAGAGCTTTCAGAACTACCTTTAAAGTCAACATTTTTATCTAGGAGGATTTTTGGTCAATTCTGTGATTTCATTGGGATTAAGTTTTTGCTCATTAGCAAAATGTAAATAAAACTATTGTTCCTGTTGAGTAACTGGAGAAACTCAGTTAAATTCCTGTGTTTGAAGATGAACTAGACAAAAGGTAATCAATGAGTCAACCTTTTCTTCCACAAAAATCAAGGAAACACTTGTATGTGGAAGGCAACGGATTTTCAACAACTTCCATCAGAGATGTGCAGCACAAAGTAAAGCCTCAACCCAAGAGTAGATTAATAAAAAGCTGATTTCACTGAATTCCCTAAACAATCACTGGAACATTTGCAGAACTCACTAAAAATTCAGACTTTTTCATAAAGACCTAATGTAGGACAATTAACAGATATGCACTGAGGATGAAAATGTTGAAACACTGTTTTTGTTAAAGACCAAGCTTACTCTGGCCACATCTAAAGCTTTAGTCAAAACAACCTTTATGGGTGAATACAAACTGTCTGGGGGTGAAAAAAGGCAAATCTAAAATCTTTTAGATCATAGATATTCCGATGAGTCCAGAAGATGAGGTGGTTTTTCATGGGCGAGCTGCAGGCGACAGGTTATAGTGAACGCTGAAGCAGTGCATAAGGGTAAGCAAGGGAGAAGTAGGTGAGATGCAGGAAATGTTTCTATTTTTCACCGTCGTAAACTGTGCCACTCAAGTGATAAGCGCACAACCGTCATGCGACTCTTGCAACACAGCATGGCTGTTCGACATGATAAAATTAAACAAGTTTGTGTGAACATCCTATGAGTGCTTACATGTCACATGCAGCATTGTGTGCACGGTCCACAAGGAGCCAGTATGCACACCTTAGAAACAACTGGAGCGCTGCATAAATGTCCCTGTGTGACAGCATCATCCCTACATCATATATGCGTGTAACTTACATTATCCTTACAAATATTTCACGATACACTTGAAAACACATACGATAATGGATGTTCCATTTCATTAGGTGAATGGACAAGCCATAAGGAACTCCTCCAAAGAGGCAGTCCCTCATCTCTAGAACCCAAAAACCCAGTAGCAGCCTTAGGAAGGCTTACTTGAACAGGCGCATGTGACTGAGGCTTAACCAGCTACCAAACCTTCCTGTAGCAGATACTGTCAAAAATAATTTAAACTGTTTAAATTGTATTTACTGAAGGTTGTTGGTCATTATCATTAGGCATCATATGGACTTTAAAATAGTTCAACCATCTCATCTTTAGGATTCAGTAACATTTCAGTTTTGCCACCTCCTGAGAGAATGTTCTTTATCCGAGTAAACATGAATACTTTACTCACATTCATTTTACTTTCCTTTATGTTTCAAGTAAAACCCTGCACTTGTTTCATCTTATGTTTTAATTTTATTATAAACAATCACTGAAGCAGACAATGGGATACTGATTTTCATCTAAGGTCTCAGTTTGATTGTTTCTTTCATTAGAAAAAGTCTGCAATGATTAGACTATATTTTTTGTCTGACCATGAAGCTGGCATGATGTTCCTGACAACACAAAGACAGATCTTAGACCCGACACTTAGAAACATTTGTAATGTGTTTGCTGACTTCGTTGTCTGCTTCATTGGAACAGTTAACAGTCTTGTTCTAGTGACTCAATGTTAAAGAAAGCAAATAAATGAGGTTATAAATAAACATTTTCTTTAAGTGTTTCTATGATAAACTATAAATTGTACATGAAGAATTTTCTTCCAATTTTCACTTTTTGGAAATTTACCCTACATTTATCTCCACTTTGGCATCTATAGATTTGTGCACTTTGACAGCTTTGTTAACATATATTCTTGCACAAAACCCAAAACACTTAAGAAAAAACAGACAGCACTCTATTTATCTGCCCATGAATGGCACAAAGTAAAAAAAATAAATAAATAAAAAAAAATATTTAAACTACATTAAAAACAGAACATATATACGTATATATAAATAATAATTATTATACATTTAAATTAAAGTATTGTGATTTTCAGCCTGGCTCTTTTTTGACTTTATTTCCTGATGTGCAAACTTATAATACAAATAAAAGCTGTTCTATTCTACCAATTTCTTTAACTTGTACAACTTTTTGTTGTTAGTTAAACAGCTCACTGAGTAAAAGCCAAGGTGTCTGCAAATGTTTGGCTGGAAAATTCTCCATCATTTTCACCACTCAGGTGATGTTGTAAATCTCTCTCATCATGAGGAGTTCTTAGTTGACTCAGCTACAAATACGGTTCTCACTCAGTAGTCGTGCTGAAAAATTTAGGGAAAAGAAACACACTCTTATCAAACTTGCATCATTCCCTTTCAGCGCAGACCAAAAAAGGCTGTTCAGTGGCAAATTGCTGTGTACTTGCACCCAGCACGCCGCCATTGCAGAACCGGTTGAGTCATAGCTGCCACTTTCAAATGAACATCTTATTTACAGAAGCAAATTGCCCAATCACACAGCTGTCAATTTTTTTTTGAAAACCATACATAGATGTAATCGGGGTAATTCTGCATTGACAAATGGAAAAAAGTAAAAGCATAAAAATGAATAGGATGACTAAAGCTAAGGATTCATTAAAGAGATCTGTGAGATTTTATACTGTTAGTCACTATGGCCTGAAAGCCTGAGAGATATGTGATTCCTGAAAGTTCAGTGATGACTGAGCAGTGGAAAACAAATATAAATGTACTTTTTATTTTACAAAAATAATTCTATGGAGCCACAGTCCATGTGTTCCAGCAGTAGCAATGGTAAGGGCACTAATCACATTTTAGAAATTTGGAAGATATTTAACCTTGAAGGAACATTCCTAGGACGGTCCACACCCTTCGCTTTATTCACTTTTGCTCAGAATGGACTACTGTCATAACTACAGAGCTGGAACGTCTGAAAACTGCTTTCTACAGTTTTACATGAAGTCCCACTGGTTGAGGATGTAAACAGCTCCCTCCAAATATGAAAACATGGATGGGTTCAAAAACAAACAGTAATAGCTTCTGTTTTATTTGTCAGACATAAATGTGATAGCCGGAAAAAAAAAATGCAGGCAAATAGCAGATATTTTTTTCCTTTTTTTGTCAAACGCAAATGTTTTTAGTCCCCAAAGAGACAATTCACTACAATCCCAACATTTCTGGAGAGAACTGTAAGTGACTAGAGGAGAAAATGTAATATTTTAACACAAATAAAACTGTTTTTATTTATGAGAAAGATTCCAAAATGGGCACTCCTGAGAGCTAAAAATCCTTAAATTCCTCCACTGGTTCAATAGTATTTTGACTTTCAGATTGTGCACACACTAATTCATCTCACTCAAGCTCAGTTGACCCCCTAAATTCCACCTCAGTTGACTATATCGATACGATTATCTTATGTTGGTCGTCTCAAGTGGTGGAATAATGTATGTTAACACAGTTTAAATGAAACTTACTCTTCCTATCAACCAGTGATCCAATTAAACATTTCAAAACAGTAAGTACTACTTTGAGAAGGATGTTGCATAAACTGTTAATAAGCACAAAAACCCTGGAACAGTTTAGCAGTTACATACAAATTGTCCCAAAATGGGAAAGGTCTGTAATGTTTACCATAAAAACATTTTAACTGTGAGAGGCAGAATGTGAAAAAAATAATGCTAAAAACTCCATTCATCTTCGTAACACACTAAATCCCTTTCATGGTCTCGTTTTTTCTTAAGAATGTATTAAAAGGTTACAGAACATAGCCAAAAACTAAAGTTCCCCTTAAAATCTTGAATTGTAACCATGGTTGGCAATGACCGAGGTTAAATGTTGGTGTTTGAGGTTCTCTTTTATCCAGATGATGTTGTCTTGAAGTTGAGTCATAGAATCTGGACTTCTTTCTTGAAAATTTCTCCTCTCATCTATCCAAGTGCTTCATCAATAGTTTGTTCACACTCTAGCTGCTATTTAGGCCCATCTTTACTTTCAGGTAAAAACTGAAGGTGTATTTGTTTCACTTTAAATCCTAAAAGTGTTGCCAGAAGGATTCCACTCCAGGATACAGCAATGTGGAAATACTAGCTTTGTTAAAAATAGTATAAAACATGAAAGAATTCAATACAATTGAGTCATATCTGCCACACACAAAAAGACTGAAGGGGATCCTGACACAATGAGGAAATAATCTTAACAATGTAAATGATGGATGGTGCAAAAAGATTAAAAAAATAGAATTACAAGAATTACCACAATCTATATGAGCTACAGACTGAATTATTTAATGCGGAAATTTACATTTAAAGGTGATTGCAAATTCAAACCAGGTGTAAGCATGAAAAAACACTGAAGGCTAAGTTTTCTTTTAGAAAAAAATAAAACGGAAAACAAACACATTATGCTTTTATTTATTTCTTTTTTGGAGTAAGAAGTTGGTAAAAAAAAAACAGGACGTTTCTGCTGGTTCCAAGAACCCATAATCCCATAGACTTCTACTAAGCAATAAACATCTGTTACTCGGTAATTCTATTTGTCAGAATAACCATTAATTCTTTTTTTCTTATATGTTCTTGCTAATCCTATTTTTTTCATGATTATATTTCTTTATTGCAAGTTATTCAAGATATAAAATAGCCAATCAGACTTCTCAGCAAAAGCATGTGGGGCCTGCTGGCCCCCACCTCGAATATTTTGAATCATTTCATTGACAGATTCTTCCCAGTCAGCTTTCAATGTTAGGGGTGTGGCCTTCCACCAAGCTCACTCCAGACTGGCGACAGTAGCTGCCTCAGAAACGTTGACTCAGACTGACTCGGACCAATCATTGCCTACTGTCATCTTTTGGCTTCAAATCTGAATCACAGAAAAATGGTGACTGAATTGACTTCATTTTGTAAGTAAGGCTAAGTCCAGTTCTCTTATACCGTCAATGGTCTTTAATAGTACCCTCATCCTCCATCTCTAACATCCCTCTCTCTCTTTTTCTCTTCTTTGTTTCCATCTCGTCCAAGAAGAAATGTATACAAACGTAATTCATATAAATAAAGTTTAGTCTCAAATTAAAAATAGTTTATATAAATATATAGAAGATTTACAACCCCATGCTGTAAACAGTTCTTTTCCTTGAAGGAACAGTCCCATTGCCCCCTTCACACACTCATTCACACACACATTCACACACTGGTGCCAAACACAAACCTACAACCACCAGATGCAATATAATAGTAAAATCTGTCCAGCATAAGAGGCCTTCAGCTCATATCTGTCTGTTTCTGCAGGATAAGACAAATAAAAATTGTAAAAAACAATTTTGCATTTTTAGAAAATGCTAGTTTATCTTTATATTTCTGTGATTATTCATGCAATAAAAAGACATATCCATATTTATTATAAAAGTAACAATGTAATGAATGTATTAAAATATCATTGGTTTGATCAGCAAGAAACTTTTACCGTTAAAGGTTGCTGACCCCCGAACTAGCCAATGTGGTCTGTGCCAAATGTATAACAAGACACTTAATGAAGATTCTACATTTACATTGACATAGCGTATTTAATACCATGTATTAACACATACAAGAGTTCAGGTAAAGTGTAGATCATCTACCAAATTGATATTGTCTTTTCCCAATTCTGGATCTAAACGTATCAATTTAACGTAATTCCAGCAGATTTTGAAGAAGAAAAGGGGCAATGGAATTATATTTATTGTGTTAACTGTTGAAAAGTTGCAATAAATCCAAGTACATAAGCACTGAAGGTTGGGTGTTAAAGGGTTAAGATCATTCAGAGGTTAAATGGATGTGTGTGAGGGGGTTTTGTTGGTTTTTGCTTGATTATTAGTGCTTTTTAGTTATTTTTTTAGCAAGTTTCGAAGCTAAAGGAAAAAAAATCAGAAGAAATGGGAAGAAAAAAATAATTCCAGGTTAAATAACTTATTTAGTTTTTTCAACAAACCAAAAGTAGAGTTTTTAGTCTTTGCCTGAGGAGTTTTAAAAAACATTGCCTTTCTGTTTAAATAATAGTCAAAGTGGTATCATTATGTTCTACATGTGGCAAAGCCCCCATTTTCCTGGATCAATATGTTAAGATTGAACTCACACATGCATTCCCTTCACATTCAGACTTACACCTCGACTGTATGAGAGGCATGTAAATTATTGATTTCACTCAAGGGCACAGTACAGCCGCATTTCTTCAGTGGAGCTAGATAGATGTTTCTAATTTTCAAAATGTTTTTTTTATTGTTCCACTTCATAACATACTACACTGGCATAAAAAGTGAAAAAAAAATCAGACCATCAGAAACAAATTCTTAGACATTTTTAGCATCTATCATTCTGGCATTTTGGCAAATTAAAGGCACAATATGGAACAACAAATGTATAAAAAGTTAAGGAGCTTTATGAAAGACATTTGTCAATGTCTGTCTCAATTGTAATGTCTTTGAAACGTGGCTACAGTTTACTGCAGGCGCAACTTTACCGAAAAGATGTTCTATCCACAGACCTGTATCCTCTGACAACAACATTACCTCCCAGTCAGGAGCATTTCCTATCTTTTATATCACTCTAGTGGGTGTGACTTCTTCTTCTTCTGCCGCCGCTGCTTATTAAAGCCCTGTAGCAACAGGTTCATATACTGACTAACCCGAAAAAGATTGTACATGAGACAAAGCACTGCTGTAACACAAAGAAAGTTAGAGCATTTATTCTAAAAATGGTGACTGTCAACATGTATGTTGTCAGTCCACTTGAGATGAACAATTGGTTTAAAATTCTGCTGCGATCATGTTTCTCTCTGTTGTTAAACTAAGACATAGTTTCTGCAGAGAAGAAATTTGCCTCTTACTTGTGGGCAGGTGTAAAGTAAGCCCGGCCGCACTACCCGTTATCCATCTTTATACCTGCTCTCCCGCTAGCTCAAGGGTTGGCAAACTACGGCCTGGGGGTCATATGTGGCCCAGTAAAGTATTAAATCAGCCTCGCCAAACTGGATTAAAGTACTCCATATTCCTTATTAATGTTTTATTTTTATGGATGCGAACATCAATGCATTAACGCACGTGATTAATCAAAAAGAATTAATCAATTCATTAATTATTAATTTTTTAATGAATTAATTAATTCATTTAAGTAAATGAATCACACCTCACGTCCTTCGCTTTGCCTCAGCGGTGCAGGTTTCCACGCCGATCATTAAAATACTTTGTTGGGTATTATCCCACTTATACCATAACATTTTAAAAGCTATTACTTTAGTAAGTAGTAATATTTTAATCATTTTATTTTTTTCAATTTCGCTTTTTCCCATGAAGCAAACTATTTGATCTTTGGTCCAGCGCGTTGTCATGGTAACATGACAAGCATCTCCGAGGCTCGACTGAAGCAGCAAAGTAAGGCGAGATATATGCTGATCATCGTGATAGGTTAAATAAAGCATCAGTTCAGAGAGAAAATTCACCTCTTACTGCTTGCTTTTTTTCAGAAGATAAAGGGAGATGTTGTTTTAAAGCTGCCTGTGCAATTATATAATATTTTAAAATATATATAATATATAATATAATAGAAAATATTTCCCTCTGGACTGTTTTTGTTCAAAAGCCACATATTGTCCTATGAAATTTACCAAGTAAAACATTGTGATTAATCGTGTTTAATCACAACACAAAAGGGTGGTTAATGTGATATATTATTTTAATCGATAGACAGCCTTAGTTAAAAATAAACGTTCA
>NC_050514.1:14600377-14674056 GCF_002922805.2 Oryzias melastigma
TTTATTTTCCAAAGAATCCTGGTGTCTCCCCATATACTACAATAGAAGTGTTGAGTTATTCTGTATTCATGTGGAGTTGGAAAATGTGTTGGGTTTTTTTTTACGTACAGGTGTGTTTTTTGAAGTCAGACTGTCATTTTTCCGTTCATTCCAACACCACAAACACAACATTTATATAAGTTTGGGTTTTTCCCTGATGGACATCAACCCAGACGTTCAATTTGGACTAAAATGAGAACAAAATTAAAAGTTTTGAAATAAAACTCTAAAATGTTCTGTTTTAAAATAAATAAATTTTATTAGCAATCAAAATGAAACCACATTTTAGTTCAGATTCCATATTATTTCTTTCTCTTATGAGGCGGATTACCAAATCAAGCCACACATGCTCATAAATCCGGCTCTTCTGTCAAATTTTAGACCTCTTTGTGGCCCATGAGTCAAAAAAGTTTGCCCACATCTGCGCTAGCTTACAGCCGCTAACAACCCCAACCTATCATTACAGATGCAACAAAAATGGTGAGCAATATCCGACCGGATGGTTTTGAGGAAAACAATACATGCATGGATCTAGTTGCCTAGAAGTGGATGTGTCAGAAAGGAGAGGAGGAGGAGGAAGCTTGTGACTCGCTGATTGTAGTTTCTGTCACACAGTCAGGCTGTTTCCAACAGCATTTTTTCATCTGCTCCTGATTCACATAGACTTAATTGAAGTAAATCAACTTTAAGTTAAACTTTCTTTAAATACGTCCTCCATCATTAAAGAAATGCCACAAAAACATGTTAAAAACACCAAGATTAAAATTTTATTAGTTTTTAATAAAACAGATTTGTCTCCCATAACATTTCCAACGTGGTCCGATCTTATGTCATCTTGTTTTTTGTTGGCCTTTGACACATGTCGGTTTGCCTGCATCTTTCATTGTGTCCAAATGCAATCATTTTGTGAATGTGCTCACTGAGTCACTTTGCTCAGGCTCATTGAGAGCCATTATAAGGCCCACGCTAAGCCTCTAAAGCCAATATGATGTGATGAAAGCACGCTTTCCTTTGTCTTTCTGCTCACAGTTAATTACAATCCCTATCAATAAAGAACGTCCCACTTCAGCGGTTGACTTTTTAAACCTAAGAGCTACATCTTTAGATGACCTGTTGCTCCAGTTTGGGGCATACTCTGCCAAATCTATGCTGGTTGAATAGGGTTGAAACAGAGGACAAACCAGATAACCAAAGGAGATAAACTTTAAACTAACCTTCTCTGTGTTTAGAGACTTCATTTATTCCCAATCCTCTCTTGGTAATTAAAGACTCAATTAGGATGAAGTTCTTTTGCTTCATTTCAGGGGCTATTATGGAGAGAGGAAGACAAAGACAGAACAATTTTGATTTTTCTTTTCTAATTTAAGATATTTTTATGGTGTCAGGATTCTTCCCCTTAATGTCTGCTCTGCCTTCCCCAGCGATCACTCTCATCACCTGTTCAGCTGCTCAACACTCCTTCTCTGCTAGAAAGATGATTTTTCTCCAGCTCCCCAGTCTGTTCCGTGAAGTCCTCCTCTGCTCACTGATCCTGTTTTGACCCTTATTTGCCCCAGAATTGCCCCTACCTGTCCCGAGTGGGGGAGATTTTTCTTACCAGACTGCCTGTCTGGTGAGAAAAATCTTGTTTTTTATTTTATATTGTCTTTGAAAACTTTATCTAAAAATACAGCAGAATGGAGTGTAGGAACTGTCAGAAATGAAGAGCTTGGTGGGTCAAGTTATCGGTCAGCCTCCTTTCTCTGGGCTCCGCTCATCCTGGAACAGACCATCCCCTGAAAGATGTTGCTGCCTCAGACAGTTGCTGTCTTTATCCTGCATCCATAGATACTGAGAATCAGAAGAATTTGTGTATTCTGCTAGTATCCCCACCTGGTCTTCTGTCTGTGTGCCACTGTAAAAAAGTTTAAAAACTTAAACTCTTGTTTAAGGTTGTTGGAATCTGGAATGTTTGTATTTGGGGATTTTTTTAAACCTGAAATAAGAGTATGAGCATGTCTGTCTGCATCAGGCATTCCATCTCACCTCTCCTCTCTGACCCTCCAACCTCTGCACAAAGACCAGCACACATTTAGACGCACTGTCATCATTTCATTTAGTAAAAATCATTGGCAGTAGGAAATGATTGTATGGCTACTGTATTGAATTTGATACATAGATTCTCACTTACACACACAGGCTGCACATTTTTGGGGGAAATGTTAGACTTACTATAATTAATTAGTGTTTTATCCATTTTTTTTTCTTTTTAGTAGTCATAACATTTAAAGTGAGGTTGTAATTTCTAGTAAAATAAACCTTTGTACAGCTAAATCAGGGCAGAATGAGGTGTGTGATGCAGAGAGACAGAGCTTTAGTGCTGGAGTTAACAGAGCCAAATGCAATATTTGCTTGTGTCTGTTTGCTTGCAAAAAAGGGGATCCAACACAATGTTGTTCCTGTTGATCACAATGACATGCCCAACTGCTGTGGCCCATTTATTCAGGAAACTCTGACTGGACATGAATAAAGGTAATGAGGTTAATTTAAAGAAGAAATTGACTAATTTTCTAAATATGTTGGGCCAGTGTTGAACTTTTTTCTTAGCCGCACGAATTCGGAGAAAGGCTTAAAGGGTAACCAAACCCTAAATCAACTTTTTTGGGCTGTTGACCTCTATAAATGGGACTTTAAAAGTGCTGTCTGTCGGTTCTTGCCAAATTTTTGACAAATCAAAATAAACCTGTTTAATTCTTGAAAATATAGTCAAAAACCTTCTATGTGTGGCCCTCTACAGGCTAAAACGAGGTATTACAGTTAAATGTCATGATTGGTCAAACTATTCAAGTCCATGACATGATCTGCAGCTCCAGTAATGATAACAGTCGAGTCCCCCAGCCCCAACCCGCTGGCTGGATTTTGTTTAACCTTTAAGGTTAGGATTAAGTTAGGGATGGTGGTTAAATACACCAAATGGTTCCTGAGCGCTGCCGTGTCTGCAGTTCACCGCTCCCCACAGGGATGGATCAAATGTGGAGAACAAGTTTCCACTTTCTGTGCGTGACAACTACTGGGACTTTAACTCAATATATGCGGCCAACAGCAAAACCTAGCCTTGGATGCACTTAAAATAAGTGCGGGCAATGCAGCAACATACAAGTATTACATGTGGCAAACATGAATTTCCATCAGTTTTTGTACTGGTGTGCAAATACCATCAGACTTTAAAGAAATACAAGTTTCTGTAATAGGTTGAGCCAGATGTAATTTGGTTATTAAACTAAAGAGTTTCTCACAAAAGTCATCTCTCTTTTGCAAAGATGAAACAAAACAGAAAAATTAATTGTTAGTCTTTTAGACCCTTGAAATATTGTCTTGATTTCTTAACTCATCACACTTATCCAATTAATTAAAGTCATTTTAAACAGCTAAAAGACGAACATTAATTTTTCTTAAATATGTTTAAATAACTTATTGCTTTTGGTAATATTTTTTTCTGTGTACTCCTTTGGGGCCACTTTTTTTTCTTTGAAAAAAAAATGTCATCCACGTTTATTGGATGGCTTGAAAAAAATTGCATAAAGACTTTGGAAAGTTTTCTACCCACCCAGCATTTAGAAAACTTGAGTTATGTGAGAATCTTCTGTTATATAATCATTCAATTCAGAGTTCTGCAGGAGACAAGCAGTTCACTGAGATCTCCCAGAGAGGCACTTTCTTTCTTTCCTCCCCTTTCCAAGATATTTGGGTTTAGAAAGCCACCAGGAGAGCAAGAGTCATTATTCACTTCATGCAATGATAATAAAAGTGGACAGCAGCATCTAATTCACCTCATCCTGATCACAGACAATGCAGTCCTGGATGTTTTTTTGTTGTTCTCCCTGAATGATTGAAAGTGTCTGTCAGCAGCTGAGGACTGAGCTTGCAGCTAAAACCCAACAACTCACCTTACAGCTGATGGAACAGCCACAGTGTTTGTCTCATAAATATACAGAGAGTTCAAACTATTGATTAAACAAACAACTAAATTTAATCTGGTTAAACGTTTGCTTAAAATAAAAGGATAACAATTTTAATAATGATACTTCCTGATTTCCTTTACATTACAGGCAACAAAGAAGTTTTAATTTGAGTTCAGTTTAAAAGTATAATAATCTATTAGTCAGTTTTTTTATTTATTTTTTTAATTTATAGTTTCAACTCATAAGCAAATATCAAATCATGTACATAAAAAGAAAAAACTGAGTCAGAGCTAACGCAGTTGAGTACTGTTAAAAATGGCTTGGATGCAGGAAGTCATTTCCAGTGAGTGTGCAAAAAATTACACGAATAATCAGCTTTTTTTCTGTGTATTGTTGAAGACCAACTTTGTTTTCTAACATGTTTTGTAGCATTTTTCACATGATGGGGGACATACATAAAATATTTTGAGATTTAAATGTCATTTTTTAGTATTTGCTGTCCAAATCAGGAGCAGACGAAAACAAATCAGTTGAAAAAGCTTGTAGTTGTGATGTAAAAACTACAAGCAGCTGGCTACAAGCTCCCTTCTCTGATCCATTCTGATGCATAGACAAATAGATCCATGAACGTCTTTGTTTTCCTCATATGAGCTGACATCTGGTTTGGAACTGTGTGACTGGATAGCTTCAATATTATATGCCATTTTTGTTACACTGCTAATGTTAGGTTGGCGGTCTGAGAGGAGTGTAGGTTAGCAGCAGAGAGTAAACAAAAAGATGATGGGAAAAAGACAAGCTTACCCCGCACCAAGAGCCACACCCACAATGCAGAGGGGAATTTCTAATCAACTACTGCCGCTCCGCAGAAACTATGTTTTGGAATTTTGAGCTAGGGTTTGGAGATACTGTACGGAGATACGGACGGACGGACGGATGGATGGAGAACTTTGATTCTGCAGACTGGTGATCCTGTTTAAAAGAACATTGTAGTTTTCAAACTGAAACTAGTCTACTTGAACAAGGAGTTGGGTTTTATAAACTGAAAGTAAGGATCTGATATTGCAGAGGGAGACGTGGAGGAAATGTTTTCTGTACATTTAAAAAAAAATGTAGTCAATGAGAGATTTCTTGCAAAATTTGCGGGATGCTCACTAAAGATCCAAGCTGGGCTTTATGGAAGAATTGGCAGAAAGGACTTCTGTCTTTGAAAGATGTTTTTCATTGGACAGACGACCCTGTCATGTCATCCGCTGGAAAAGGTGAGAACAACTGTGTGTCATCAGCACAGAAGGGTAACAACAACCCCAGAAGTAAACACTGTAGGGGTGCACGGTGGTGTAGTGGTTAGCACTTTCATCTCACATCAAGGGTTTAAATCCCAACTGAGTCCTGGCGTTCTGAGTGGAGTTTGCATGATCTTCCTGTGTATCCCTGAGTTTTCTCCAGGTACTGCGGGTTGCTCTACAGTCTTAAAAAACATGCTTCATTTAATTTGTGACGTTAGCCCTTGTGCTATCCGAAGCATGTTTACATTTAAAGTGGGGTCATAAGAAAGCACGTGGGCTAATTCTGTCCCTCTGGTATGAATGTGAAATAGGTTTAGAAAATGGATGAATGAACAAGATGGTGAATAGAAAGGCAATGAGAGCTAGATTTTCCCACTGCCAAAATACTTTAAAAGTTTTCTTAAATAAAAAGGATGTATGCCAATTGTCCCAGAACTTCCAGAAGTGTGTGTTTTAGAAGAAGAAAAAATCAGGAAGACAGAATTTTCTTTTCTGGTTCAGCTGTGCAGAGAAATTCAACAAGAGAGAAGATCAGTGAAATGTCCATTCATTAAAACCAGCCCGGTTAACAACAGCAAAAGTTGCTCAGACTCAGAAAATTAGAACTTTTGTTGGATGCTGCTTGCACAGCGGGTTAGAGAGAGAAAAAGAGACACAGGTCTATTATTTTCCACAAGTGGGGTTGGGAAGGTCAAGGATGCACCTTTAGCAGTGGTCCAACCCATCGTTATCAGCTTAAACTAGAACAAAGCAAAAAAAAAAAAAAAAATTTGGGATAGAAGTACCTGAACTCTCTTATATTCTATAGCTTCTAATGCAATTCAGAAAACAACTATGAGTGGAAGATCTCACACACACCTGCACCATTTGTTTTAGGTTACTAAAACTTATTTAACGTCAAGTTACTGACATTAATATAAACTGCACCAATTATATGTTTAATTATTCAACATTTTTTCAATACGTTTTCTTTCTTATACTGACAAAAATCATGTAAAAACTAATGAATTCCTTTAAACACCTGTAAGCCACTTGTGTCCACTTCAGGAAAATGACTTTAACCTCATGAGTTATAAAGAGATTTTCTAAGTTTTACACACTATATTACAAAACTATATAGACTTTTCAACATTTAATTTCATTTGTCAAGCTAATGCTCAGTCTGCATTTATATTGATTATTTGTAAACCTATATCTGCTTTTAAAAGTTTAAAATCTATAAAATAAAAAGGAGAGTTTTGTCATTTTTTATGATAGTTTAAATAACAATTAAAAAAAACCTGAACAAAAACCTTTAATATCAAAACAGAATTGGATTTCCAAGGTAGAAAACTACTTGTAAGATATTTCATGTGCGGCTCTCTATATTTCAAGCATCTCACGTTGCCATTTCTCCAGGTGTCCCCTGAGTGCACCCCTGCTCTTCAAGCCTGTCACCATCACAGTCCAACAGGCTTCCTGCTGGGAAAACACACTGAACTCAAACACACTGACCATCTAAAAGTCAAAGCCTCCTTCACCTTATTTGTTTAAGGTCTCCTGTGATCTCTGTGAGGTTCCTCTAACAACAAAAATCCCAGTTTCACCTATTCAACTATAAGCCCAATGATGTCAGGAAAAGATTAAGTGGTTTCTTTTTATCCTCACAGAGACATTTTTACTGTCTTACACACAAATGTGACTGCATGAACTGCAGTAACAAAAATAAAGTTGAATTTAGAGTTTTGTCAAATACCAAAATAAATGCTAGTCTGTCTGCAGCTGTTCTCTTGGGAGTAAATAAGCCAAAAGCTGATTTTTTTTTTCCTTCTGCGCAGCAATCCATGTTCTCACCACAGAAGACCCAGGGGGAGGAGGAAGAACCTCAGGAGCAGCAGCAGCTGCTGGAGTTTGCCAGAGGCTGGCGTTTACTGTGCTGATGCATGTGTGCCATCAGGTTCTGGAGGTGAAGGACAGTGTCAGAGTCACTTCCAAACCTTTTAGATCTTTGACTTTCTGTTCACATTTTCATTTTATATGAGAGAAATGATTCTAAAACCCTATCTATGCGCCTTTACCTGTGATTGGGAGAAAACTAATTTTCATTGAAAACCTTCAGATATTTTTTTATTGTTTTCCATTACAAGTTTGGCTGCACTCACCTTGGTGCGAGCTCCCCGAGTCCGGCAGGACACTTTTCATCAAGAGTAACAGCACGCAGCATTTCCCAACGGAGCACATCGTTGAGTCAGACTCAAGTGCGCCTTGAATTAAAATGCCGCAGAAACGCTTAATACATCCGCACGATGGGAAAAATGACGAGTTTTCTTTGAAGAGGTTCCCGGAATCTGAAACATAAATGCGCGAAGCGACAGTCCTTTCAAATAGATCTTTTTTTCTTCTTCTTCTCCTCCTCTCTCAGCTAAAGATCCAGAATTCCTCTTCTGAAACTAGAAAAACCATCCATGGTGAGCAGGGGTGAAAAGGAGAAGAAAAATAAACTGTGGTGATGTCAAAATAATTGAGAGAACATTGAAAAAAGGCGACCAAGTCGATGCGTAAAGAGTGCCGTAAAGTGTCCTGACGCGCGGCTCCTTGGTGCTCGCTTCAGACAAAGTCCGCTTGTCGGCCACTTTCTTTCTTTTGTTTAATTCCAAAACACCAAAAAGTCAAACAGAAGAGGCATTAAAATCCCAGAGACTTTTACCCAGCCCGTTCCGCTCCTCGCCTCTGTCTGTATCACTGCGTGCATCTCTCCCTGTCTGGATGGGAGAGATGCTGCTGCGCAGGTTAACGGCTCCTCTCTTTTTTATTTTTTTCAGAACTCAACTAGAAACAGTTACATAGAGGGAAAAGCCCCAATTTACACAATAACCCCCCCTGGGCGATGTTTGACCATCTTCCCTTACTTTTTCCAAACGTCAAATGACTTGTTTCCATCAAGCCAAAAGTGCTGCTGGATTATTGAATCCAGTGTGGTGGAGGGAAATCTGAAGCCAGCAGACAGCTGCATGCGGCCAGGGTTGTAGCTTTCTCTTGCATTGCATTATGGTAGTGATAGTGGTGTGTGGCACGTCTCTATGTTCAGTGCAAAGTGAAGAAGAATAGATTGATTGTTTATTACTAATTTGATGAAGAGTATGTTGAGTTCAAGATGGCACCATTTGAAACCGACATCAGCCGGAACATTAGACACTTTTTCGCTCGGGGATGCCTCTGAACATCCTGTGATGAAGACTATAGTGAAGATTATTGATGGGGGTTCTCTAGAAGAGAATGTACAGCCCAGAGTCATCAGAGCTGTGATGCTTGAAACTGTGCTTTTGGTGTTTTTAACATTTTCTTTTAGGATTTTTTTCTGATTATGGTGGACAAATATGAATTAAATTGGGCTCAATCTTATATTTTTTTTTTGTATTGTTCTTATTGAAATTGTTATGAATCAGGAGCAGATGAAAAAATCAGTTGGAAGTAGTGATAGGTGCTATTATCACAAGGTCACAAGTTCCCTGAGCCGCTCCATTCTGATGCATCCACTTAAAAACAATGCAAAATTGTTTTAATGACATCTGGCTCAACATTTTAATGCTGGATAGCTCCAACATCACCAGCCATTTATAGTATGTTGGTAATGTTTGTTGGAGGTGTGGGGGGTTGTAAGCTAGTGGGTAATAGTGTAACCAAAGGATGATGGGAAATGAGGGCAGGTTTAGTCCATGCCAAGGGTCCCACCCACAACTTAAAGGCAATTTTCACTACTGTTGCTCTGCAGGAACTATGTCCTAGAAAACATAAAAGACATCTGAGAACGATTTTAAATAACTCAAATGTGATTGGAGTGGGTCTTTAAAGAGGTGCCATCTAGATTGAACGATTTATTTTTATTATTTGGTTAATGCTGCTATCACCATTATAAAAGTGTTTGTGCATTTAATTAGGTTAAAAGGCTGCACTTTTGAGGCTGCTGATACTATTTACTTTATTTTTACACTTCTAGTAAAAAAAAGAGAAAAAGTGCAGAGACTTGTATTTTGAAAACATGATTTTCACTCTTTAGAAACAGAGTAATAAAGAGTACAAGAAAGGTTAAAATTTAATAATTTTGTCAGTTGGAATGGGAATTATTCTTCTCTAAAAATGGATGTTAAAAGCATTTGATAATTAGTTTTTTGCAGTTAAAAACTTACATTGGACAAAACCGCAATCCATCACATATGGTTGTAGTTTCCCTTTAAGACTGAAAACACATTTAAAATACTCAAAAATGTAAAATACCTTTTTTGCTCTTTAAATGAGTCAAAAAGCAAAAAAAAAAAAAAATGACAACCGATTAGCTTCTCATTACTTGTAAAGTACATGATCCTTTACAAGCATTTGCTAATTTTGTGTGAGGGTCCAAAGCAGCAATAAAAAGAAGAGTAAAACTCACAAATGAAAGTTATCACAGTTAGTCTGAGGTGGAGCGGTCTGTCTAAGGAGAAAATCAACCTCAAAAGAAAAAAAAATAGATTTTTCCTTTGACTTCCATAAGACTTGTGGGACATTTCAGCACCATGGACAGTGACACACATTGCAAAGTGAGGCTTTAAGATGCACACTCCTTCCTCAATTTTTACTTGATTGATTACAAGTAAAATTATCTTTTAGAAGCAAATTATGTGCAAACTAAATATTGTGAACAGTGTGATGCTCTCCCTCACAAAGAGACAGCAAACAGCACCACTCAAAGACTACTCCAGCAGTTCTTGAGTGCAGGTTTTTAATTTGCCAGAACAAATACAAGTATTCTCCTATCAATGCTTTCAGTGTCAGGGGATCGCTTTCATTCTTCAATTAGAGCCTCCAACTTTTACATCAAATGCATATCTTGGTTTAAAATGGATTTTGTTGCAAACAAAATCCATTACGTTTGAGTTATTATGTTTTGGTTTCAGTTTCGTATATTTCATCTGTTTCATCCTCCTTTTACTGCAGTTGGAAGGACTCTTGGCATGCAGTTATTGATTAGGATGGTCAATAGTAAGCCATTTGTTTCCTACTGAGAAAAAAGACAAAAACTGTTCCGTGTATTTCCATGATTCAATTTCTGTCCAAAATGCATTTGGATTAAAGTTATTAGTCCCAGAAAACTTTCATTTCAGTCGTAATATGTACAATTAATCATAACACCAAAACTTTATTTCAAATGAAGTTTACTGTTAGGGATCTATGTCGATTATTTGTACCACAAAGACTCAGATATATTTTCTTGACCTGATCAAATTCCCCCTGATGTTTGGTTGATATTAACACTGGATTTGAAGCCCCCACCAGTTTGTATTCCTACTAACAGAAGGAAAGTGGGTCAAGGAAAATGACATTATCACAAGGTGACAACTCTATTTTTGATTTGTTTGACAAAGTGTGTAGTTTCACAGCAGTGTGTTTAAGATTTTAACATCAGACCCCCTTAAAAGACAAAGTCTTAAAGTTTTTATCATGAGTGGACCTTCAGAAAGCCTCTCATTGCTTCAAGACAGAAAGAAACATTGACAGTATATTAGAACTGGACTGAGTGACCCCTTCTTTTTTGTGTTCCAAACAGGAAGTACACACTGGTTCCAAGATGCCAAAATCTCATAGATTTATGTTAAAAAATAAACAGCTTTTACTCAGTCATTATATTTGTCAGAAAACACATTCTTGCTCTACTGGCTTCTATTAACATTTTTCTTGCTAATTCTGTTTTATTTTCTCCTCATGATATTTTTTTTTCTTTATTGCAAGTTAAGTTATTAACTGACCAATCTCTATAAAAGTATGTGGTGGCATATTCTTTGGAGCCTGCTTTAGAGTATTAGAAGTGTGAACATCTAACAAGCTCACTCCTGATTGGTGAGAATGGTTGCCATAGAAACGTTGACTCAGACCAATCGCGACTTACTGACATTGTCTGGCTCCAACATGGCATCCTCCATATCCCCGAAAAATGGCAGCTGAATTGACTTCACTTCATTAAAAGTGGTAATAAGTCATTTTCTATGGTCACACTCACTCTGTCCAGTTCTCATGTACAGTCAGTGGAAAGACTTCTTACAAATGAATGTCCATCTGAACAGTCAGAATATTTACATTATTTATTTGGATTTTGGTTTTGTGTTGAATCCCTATTTTTTTAAAATCTTTTTTTAATCCTTAATCATTTCTTTTAATCTTTGACTTGTATTTGATTTTACCTTTTGCCTCAGCAGTTTATCACCTTGTATGGATCTTTTTCTTGTTCACAGTCTGTTTTGTTTTTTGTTTTTTTATGGCAACACAGTGGCACAAAACATCTCCTCTACTATCACATTACTGAGCAACACCTACAGGATGATTAAATAAATTTGTAAATTATTAACACTTAGCTGTTGGCTGTACTCAAAGTGTTTTCTAAAGGTAATGTTTCAAATTGAATATTTAATTGTTTGAGAAGCATAAATCACCTGGAAGGGGAAACAAACAAGCAGAGCCAGGTCTCTAGGTTGCAGTGTAGATGGATTATTAGGAGAGATTAACCATTACAAGGAGAGACTTCTGCGGCATTCATGTCCTACATTTAGTTTAATATTTTTTTATTAAGTCATTTTTTAAAATGCCAATATAGGTAGTTAACAACTGTGAAAACTGCATATGAATTTCTCAATCTTGCATTCACTTAGACCGAGAAGGTGAAACTCTCAAAAGTTCAGTGTTGGAAAAAATAGCTATAGGGAATACAGAATGAAGAGTTTGACTCATTTTAAAACATGTTCTTGGTAAAGCTGGTGGACTTGCTGCCCAAAATGTATGCAATACACAGGAAACTATCAGAATTAGAAAAAAAAAAAAACAGATAAAAATTTTTTAAAAAGCTCAAATGAAACACTTGAGCAGCTGGTGAAAGTCTTAAAGATTCACTCTTAATGAGTGCTGTTTTTTGGCCATTTTTAACATGTTTTTGTGGTATTTTCCTATGATACAGGACACATAAAATAAAATTATGCTTCAAATAATTACATTTTTTAGTATGTCTTTATTTAAATCACTGTGAAACAGGAGCAGATGATGAAGTGCTGTTGGAAATAGCTTGTAACATAGAAATTGGCTCTAAGCTCCCTGCTCTGCTCCATTCTGATGCATCTTCTTGTAGACGACTAGATTCATGTACATCTTTGTTTTTCCCATCTGGCTTAAAACTCTATGACTGTATAGCTCTGATATTGCTCACCATTTTTATTGTAATGTAAGTTTGGGATTGTGAGGGGCTGTAAGCTAGTGGGAGAGTGTAAGTAGAGGAATGATGGGAAGGGGGGCGGGCCTACCTCCACACCAACAGTCAACGCAGTCACAACTCAGAGGGGAATTTCTAATGAACTACTGCCGCTCTGCAGAAACTAAGTCCTGTAACAATACAGTTTTTTTATTTTATTTTATCCAAAAACTGCACAATCATAATTAAAAGACCACTGGGAGGGCTTTTAAAATGGATCAAAAGATGATCAAAGTGCACTTTACAATAGAAGTGAACGCATGAGCTTTAACAGTGAGGGGTCTTTAAAAATCCCAGGACAGAATGATCTGAGAAAAAAGACGCCCTCATTAAACTCTGTGGGCAGGGATTATCACTCTTAACCCGCAGACTTACTGGGACCATTAAAAGCTTTGGAGCATCACTCCCTGCAGTCCATTTACTTGTCTCCTCACTTTCAAAGACACGACGCGTCATGCAGTTTTATCGTTTCCAATATTGCTTGGCTGTTGTATTTGCTTGCACATTCACCTTTCCTTTCATCCTCTCTGAATTTCTTCTTCGTTCTCACCAAAAAAGTCAATTCCCTGACATCTCATAGTCCACTATTATCAGAGCTACCTAGCATCTCAATCTTCCCCTGTCGTCTGTCTTTCTTGGTTATGTGTGACCTACCTCTTTTTTCCCTCTTTCCTTTCTCACTCTATCATTTTCTGCCCGGCTCCCATTCCTCTCGTTCTGAATATTTCATGATTTGGTGGCACACTGCTGAGGTGAGGAACCTTCCTCTGCCTGGAACTTGCACAGCACAAATATTTACTCTCCAGTTGAGCCGAGCTGAGTGTTAACAGTGTGTGTATCTGTGTGCGTGTTTTTGTTGTATAAGTGACAATAATTTTATGTGACATGGGCCCCAGAGGGTTAGGATGGTCTTTGGCTTCACAATGATGTTGCTGCCCCCTTTGATGGACGGACGGACGAAGGAATGGACTAACGATAGATGGATGGATAGCTGGATAAAAATTAGAGAAGAAAAGGGCAAAACGCACAGCAGGTTATAGGAGATGAATGAAGCGCAACTGCAAAAAATATGGTGGAGTGGTAAACCTCACAGCGCCTGTGCATTGATAAATGTCCGCTCTGTTTGGGCTGGCAAGAATGGAGCTCAATTGCAGGTCTGGAAGAACATCAAAACACAATTAAGGGCTGACATGGAACTGGTCATGCAGAAGAGTGAGGACAGGGTAAGAATAAGTCGAGCTGGGGAAAGGAGGAGCACTCAGCAAAGAAGCGAAGACATGCATGTGATGTTTTGAAAGCACAAACAGAAAAACTGAGTCGTATTTTTATCCTTTAAGGTGGAAGAGAAATTATATATTTAGAAGGGATGTGTGGGCTATGCACACGAGAGAAGCTATAGCTATAGGATTGTTAGTTTATTTATTACTTTCTATGAAAACTGACTCAGTTTTTTAGATTATTTGGTCATAAGAATTTATTGAAATGTTAACTAAGAAAGAAAGATTATTTAAGGTGTCAAAAGCACAAACTACAAATAGATCTTAAGATTAAAAAATACATTTTTTGTACCCTCAGAACTCAGAAAAGTATAAAAAAAAAAAGCATACAATTTTTTTTTTTCTGTCCAGTGTCTGAAGCCCTAAAAATCCTCGTCTGAGAACAATATTCTCAAATGTAAGTTGTTGTAACTTGATAAGCAAAAATGTGTGCAAAAACACTGCTTATAACAATAAAGATTGATGAGACAGCTAAGGAGGATGGTTTTATTCTGCGTTGTCCTTCTTACCAGTAGAGAATACGTCAAAGATACTGATCCACAGTTCAGTTTGTGAAGGTTTTAACTGAAAATGCTTCACTCACATCAGAGTGCTAATGTTAGAAAGAAGGTCATCGTTCAATCTGCTCTGAAAACCAAAGTCATGTCTGCTTACAGAAAAGCAGAAACAAACAATATGAAATAAACAAGCGTAGCAAAAGAAATCTGTTGACCCAACTTGACTGAACATTCTCACCAACATTAAACTGAAAGATAGCACGAACCCTTCTGTTGTTAGAACTAAATTCCCTTCTGCAAACATAAAGCACGCATGAATGTCTCTGACATGAAAGTTGTGTAAATAAACTCATGTATTAGGTTTAAGATAAGATTTGGATGATTAATCCAGAAAGTTTTCTTTGTAGTTCATCAAACACACACAAAAGCATCTATAGATCTATATGTTCTGTAGATGTACGGTCATTGTGTATTACTTATTTAAAGGCAGAGAGCTGAGCAGAAAGAAGGCCGGCCTTATAGATTGAGCTGAGAGAGGATTGATCTAAAACTTCTGTTACCTAGAAAGATAACGGTTCATATAAAATGTATGTTTGGTATATGTATAAATGTTAATATTGTTATTTATCATCGGGGGGTTCGGTCCTTTAGTAATTTTGCCATATTTGATTGATGAGTCCTAATTCCCTTCAGGGGGAAATTTCATTTTAGTTAAAACCAAAAAGGTCATAATTACCATTTCTTCTTATGTTTAAGTGATCCTCAAGAACCGTGAAACTTCAGATACGGTTGAATATTACACATAACATGCATTACAACTTTTTTGGATGTGTAAAAGATTAAAATGGTAGTTAGTGTATCTGTTACCATGACATCCTCATGGTTAAAACAATGCTCAAGCACAATGCTCTGAGTGTGTCCTTGTTTTTTTTATTGGGTGACATAAAACAGTAACATTAGTAATGTGTGGAAGTGAAGAATTGGTTTTTCAGGAACACCATTCAGTGCATACAAAATGATTCCTTTCAACATTAAAAAATGTATAAAAAGAGATTATTTTCAAAGTTGAGGGACAACTGAAACAGAATCTGTGCACTGACTGAGTTTTCTCCATATACGAGTGTGAATTCCCTCACATCAGAGGAGATTTTAGGTATTCAACCCAGCAATTCAAGGTCAAAGACAAGGTGAAACATCAAACATATACAGAGGACGGCACATAAAGTGGAATTCTTTCTCTCTTCCTAGCTGCCTACTGAGCCCATTGCCAAAGCATTTGCTTGATTTGTGGTCACATTTGAACACCTGGGAAAAACCTATTGTTATAAAAATCGATTGCAGTCGCAGGAGGCAAATCCTAAATCTGTGGTTTAGGAATTGAATTGAAGCTGTGTCTAAGAGGCCCAGTGGGATGCAGGATCCTCTGAGTGATTAAGGGATGTGGAGGGATTTATGTCCTTTGGAGGTGTTTGACAGCAACATGTCGGCTGTTACCGCACACCTTAAAAACTTTGACTGCAGGTTTCTGGGTAATCTGTATGGCTGATCATAGAGCTATGTATTTCTTATTTATCTGAGTAAATAATTATTTTTTTTATTGGGTGCTCCTTATTTTACTGCAAAAAATAATAACGTAGCAGGATTCCACATTAGAATCTAAAAAATATATGCAGTACTATGACCTACAGAGAGGTGGAGCCACATGCAGCTTCCATAACACCATGAATGCATTGATTTTCTGTTTACCAGAGCGCTACTAAATATTGATTCTCGAATACAAAAAAAGTTAATACACCTCAAGGCCTAACTTATACTTTAAATTGTAAAATATTATAGAAAATCAGCAGGAGGTTTCTTCGTACAGAACAGCCTCACATAAAGAAGGCTGAGATGAGCATTACTCTAGTAATGGATTTAAAAGCATCGCCCATTTGCCAAAGGTCTGCACCTGGTTAATTACTTGATTCAAATTTTCCATATGACCAACTACACATCTAAAATTAGACCACTTTAAAATAAGAGAGAGCATAGTGCTGAAAGTCATGTTCATGGTTGTTTCAGGTCATGTCTGCTTAGATCTTTTCCTCTGTCACATCCGTCGCTTATTGTGACAAGTTTGAAGTAGTAAACACTTATATAGCGCATCAGGGGGAAGTTGGTGTTGTAAGAATGGTTCCTTTTTTCAAACCCTGTCCTTTGCACAAGGAGCCTGTTAGTGCTGTTCAAGTGGTAATTGTTTGCTTATGTTGCACTCTGTGTATGCAGCCTGACTGTTAGAAATTAGGATATTAGACATTTAAAGCACGCTTTGTGTGGTCGTTCTTTGGGCGTCATTCTTGGTGCCTATCACCTCCACACCCCATGTGTCCAGCATTAGCATTTGGTCAGTAAAGGGCCAGTACGCGCACCTTACAAATGACTGGAGTGGAGTTCAAAAAGACTGTACAACAGCATCACAGATGTACCATCATTTAGTGCTTCTGCCTCACAGCGATGAGGCCTTGGTTCAATTTCCGGGTGGGACCTTTTGGTGTGGAGTTTGCATGTTCTCCTGGTGCATGAGTGGGTTTTCTTTGGCACTCTGGCTTCCTCCCACAGTCCAAAAACATGCTCTGATTACTCTAATTTGATTGTGTTACTCAGTGATACGAGTCACACAATGGCGATCTGTCCAGGACGCCCTGCATTTGCCCAACAGTAGCTAGGAAAGGCTCGGTGACCCCGAAAGGGATAAATGGAGTCAAGAAGATGGATGGACATTTACCACACACGAAAATGGTATGTTCCATTTTCATGACGTCCCTTAAGGTGGCCGCATGAGCCTCTGGGGAACTGCAAGACACACCTGGACTCCCTTGAAAAACTGCAGCATATGCACAAGTAAACCCTACATATGGATGCATGTGACTAAGGCCTTAGTTAGTTAACATGCAGAAAGAAAGGACTGGCTAAAACGCAACAATGTTTAAAAGAACCAAAATTGAAGGACTAATGAATAAAGGATTTGCTGCGTTCCAAGTACAAACAGCTGCTTAGAGATTGGAGCTTTTGAAATGTAATTGAGCTGATTCTAGAATGCATTTATTCAGGGTTTCTTTAGGAAGGTCTCAATATAAAACATAAATGATAACCATTACAAAAGAGCTGCAAATTTGGAGTTTTATTCATTCTAAAGATGCATTTAGGCTGAAATCCACAGCTAAAGACAGTATAAAGCAAAAGTTTGAGAAAAGTAAAGCCTGGTCTTTAAAAAAAAAAAAAAAAAAAAAGTGGGATTATGCTTAAAAATACCTCTGCAGAATGGAGCAGCATAGCACGCTCCCAAGACACAAAGCATCTAGGGAAAAACAAAAAGCACACAGGCAGCCCACACACTTCCAAATGGCCCACAGGCACTGGTCGGACGGCCTCTTCTGGCTTTTATACCCTTCCTCTGATGAGCAGATTAAAAGAGGAAGAAAATGCAGTTTATTACAGATATGATGGAAAACTGGGCTGCAGTCACAGGAGACGAGCTAATGTTTGATGTTTTTTCAGTCTTCAGCTTTAATGCTTTTACATTACAGAGATTCAACCAGCGATGTTTCTGTGGTGTTGCAGCAACTTATGGAAATAGTTTAGCACATAGGAGTTCAGCTTGCACTAACATTTTTGTAATCCTATTATACCATTATGTTACTTTGATATTTACAGTTATGCAGTCATGTTAAAAAAGTAGCATTTGGTTCAGTCTTTCCCAAAACCTGTTTATTTACAATCATTTCAGAAAGCTTTTTTTAAGGATTTTTCCTTGGATTGACCTTTAAATTGACTTGCATAGTAAAATACCAAAATATAGGCCCTGACTGGTACTTTTGTACTTTTCTGTGAATCATCAAACTGTGCTAATTTTGTATAAACCACATTTTTACTTAATGCCAAATAATATCCAGAAATTATTTATGGTAGGGGAAAATTCCTATTATCTAAGAGGAACAGGAACATTGAAATTACCAATGGAATAAACCAACTGTGGGGATTTGTGTGTCTGTGTGTGCAACAAAATCTGAAATAGTCTGGGATTTGAACAAAAATGTAAAAATATTCTAAAGTTTAAAAGTAGCTACAAGCACATGTACATGTGCACAAGAATATAGGATTAATACTAGAATATATATAAAAATATGGACATTATTCTCACTATTATTATTGTATGTTTATGATTGTTGATGAACACAATTGTAAATTATAATAAAATTATTATTTTATCCTGAAAGTAAAATTAGATCTTTTTTAAAGGTCAGGCTTCATCAACCCAAACCTCCACCTACTTCTTTTCAAACATGTTTTGCTTTGTTACTATTCATATTTAGGTTGTTGTTTTGTTTAATATAATTTGTCAGTTTGTACCATATAGATTGTATTCTAATGTTTTAAAGAAATGTAACTTGAAAAGAACATGAAAAACACTAATGCTTTGATCTGCTGGATCATGAGTCTTAATCCAAAAACAGAGACAAATAAAATAAAAGAAAATATTGACTAACATAAAGAGAGTAAGGACACACGTTACTTGATACACTTGATAAGCATTCGTCACCTGTAGGAGGTGAGCTCATGGAGCAATGTCAGGAGAAATAAATTCATGAAGCTGGAAGATTTCAAATGATCACTTTTTATATTCAGTAGTGTGCCAGGGGACCTGCAATTGCCAGCTTGCACTCTGAGGGAACAGGTGAAGAAATATGTATAATTTGAACTACTGTGTGTGTATGTGTAGCTGCTAGTGCTGGAAAGAACTGATTTGCTTTATGTTGTGATCTTTTTTTCTTAACTCCAGATCAACCTTTTCAGTTCTTTTTCTGTCCTTTCTTTTGACTTAACCTATGTTTGTTTTAATTTTTCTAAGAGAATTTGGCAATACAATGATACTATGCAGTAAAAGACACAATGTGTGTAACTTTCCACTGCAATAAACTCCATCTACTCACTCAGGGGCATTTTTTTCTTTGTAATGACAACAGCACAATGCTGAAATCAAAGGAGAAATTTCCTTTGATGCCAATTCATTTATATTTATTTCACGTATTGTCAAACGCCGTCATAAGAACACAACAAAGCTAACAGTGTTATGCACAGATGTCAAGACAGCAGAGGCAAGCAAAGGAAAGTGGGGGCACTCATCACAAGCAAACGCTTTTTGCTGTAATTTTACATCAGAAACATCTTTATGTCGTCTTTCATGTATGCAAGGATCCTAAAAGGATATTTAGATCTTCAGAGAGGAGCAGCGCTGCTTAATGAAGATAAAGAAGGCTGGGATACAGATATCATGTCTCCAGCAGCTGCTTGATGCATTCACTTTAACTTAGTTTCAGAAAAATAAAAAAATATCTGTGTCCTTGAGGTATTAGGCAAAACCTATGAGGTTACAGGATTTTTACATTCATATATTTTCTCTTCATTAAATATAATTATAAATTCTGGTCAACCCATCATCAACCAGTGTCTGTTTTGTCATGAATATCCTAATGGACAGTTGGTGAAGGTTGTAGTTGGCAGCTTTTGAGATATGACCGTACTAAAAAACTTTTTCACCAAGTCCAGGAGCCAAAGGCATAAAACATCCAAAGAATTTCACAATCTCCTAATATTATTCATAAAGGACCCGTAACTGTGTCTCCCTTCGATAAATCTTAACTAAAAACCCCTATAAAAGTAAGTTATTGTTAAAGTTAGGAATTTTCTGACAACTCGTTTTTTCAAGTACAATATGACCTCAAAAAAGGCAAAGAAAAAAGTAACTTTTAATTTGTATTTCTTTTATTTACTGTTTAATCAGAAAAAGAGCAAGCTTACAAAAGGTTTGCACAACGACGGCTGATAAATAATACCTGGACAATTTGAAGAGAAAAAAAAATTACTTTTTTATTTATTTAAGACAAAAACTTTTAGTATTTTAGAAGAGTGCCTCTTTCTTTTAAAAATAAAACTTCCATATTGTTTAGTGGTTCTGTAGTCAATAAACATTTTATTTATTTATTATTATTTTTAGGAGATATAAGAAAAAAATTTGCAATCCAATGTTTAGTTTTAAGAAAAGAAAGATAAAAACAAATGATCCCAACAAATATTTCCAGCTATGAAGAAAAGTTTTTGCCTTCACATAGATGCTAAATTTAGGTAATTTTGGACTAGAAGTGGTTTGATTGATGTTTGCATTAATACATTTAAAAAATATATATATTTTTGAAAATCTATAGAAGAAAACAAAATGAATTTATATGATTTTTTTAAGCCAGGCATTATGTGTTGGAATCCGTTCTATATTTAGTCAGCTGCAGGTGTTTATTGTGCTTACGACAGTAATGGTAAATAATCCTTCTTTCCCCCTGAGCGCTTTTCCTCTGAGTCTGGAAAATGTATGTTGTGGGTCTGAAAGCTGAGTGTTCTTGCACCAGAACATCAAAACACAATTGAGTTGTGTGGATCCCTGACGCTCAGGGGACGAAAGCTAAAGCACTCAGGGAAACGGAGCATCAAGTGTGTGTGTGTGAGTTAGGAGGAGGTAGTGCCCATTTGTGGAGAGGAAGAAGTTGTGAAGTTAAAGGTGTTGAAAAAACAATATTACATTTGAAATGTTATCATTTGAAACAAAAATATTTTTTTTGACAAATTGATTTTTTGGTTACATCTTAATCTTTTACACAAGCACAGAACTGAGCAGCTTGATCCACTATTCAGCTCCAGCCAAGAACTCCTTTAAATTGACCGCTGTTTCAGTTCACTGCTGAGGCGAGAGCACTCTTACAGCACCTGAAAGGTAGTAAAAAATTAAAAATCTCTTTTTTTCTGGCTGTCTTTGTTTTCCTGGTTGAGAAATCCTGCTCCATTTTGTTCTCTTTTGAAGCCTGACTGTGAGGAATGGTAATTGAGCCATCACTCCAGAAAAAAAGGATGAGGAGACAGAGTGGGAGAGGGAAAGAGAAGTGGAAGTGAAAATGAAAAATGAGTGACATAAGACTGGCTCACAGACACAGATCGGATCAAAGCAAACTTGTCTGCACTGAATGTTGATTATTTGGAGGATTTGTTTTATAAAATCTCAACATTCAACCTCAAACTGCTAAAAAATAAGTGATTTGCTTAAATGACTTTTAAAGGCGGAGTGTTGTAAACATTTATTGATAGTATTTATTGAGTCATGCCAAAAACGGCGCTAATAATGAAAGTTTCAGTGGTCCCTTGATGCTAATTAAAATTATTTGGCATAGGAAAAGCCCCTTTGATAGCTGAATGCTTGTTGGAGAATTAGAAAAAATAATGTAGAGTAAGATTAAACAGCATAGTTTAAAGCTTCACATGATAAAGATTTATCATTTCTTCTTTCTGCATAGGAATTTAATTTAAACATCTCAAAGAAATTTATATATAAAAAAACAAAATCTGGAGAAACCAGAAATACAACATCAGAAAAAGATTAATTAACAAAAATATAAATTAAAGCAAGCAGCATGATAAGAAAGCATAAAGTCAGTAACTTAAAATAATTGCTGCGAAATTCAATTGGCTGCATTGTTTTTGAAGTTTAGTCATTAATCTTTATTAAACATTTTTAGAAATGATGAATAATTTCATGTAATAAACAGAAAAGTTGCTAAAACATAGGTTATATATATATATATCTACAGTTTGTTTGGATATAAGGATTAAGTTCATGTTAATATTTCTTAAACATTTATATAAATGTTAATTCAATGTCATCTTGTTTTGTTGCAGCAGAAGTGTCTGGAGTAAAACACCAAAACATTATAGAGTAGGAAGGAGTTAAACTGTATAGGGTTTAGAGGTCTACTACTTAAATCAATCAATCAGTCAATCAATCAATCAATCAACCAATAAATCAACCAATAAATCCAATATAGATTAAAAATAAATTAAACCAAACCAAATCCAACCAAATCAAATCAAACCAAAACCAACCAAATCAAATCAAACCAAAATAAAACAAATCCAACCAAACCAAACCAAAACCAACCAAATCAAATCAAACCAAACCAAACCAAACCAAATCCAACCAAACCAAACAAAAACCAAACCAAAACAAACCAAACCAAATCAAATCAAATCAAATCAAACCAAACCAAGCTAAACTAAAATCAAATCAACCCAAATTTAAAGGCAAATCAAATTTAAAATAAATTGAACTTTATTTATTAAAAAGTAACTTTTCATGCTGCAAGCAGCTCAAAGTGCTGTCAGTTGGTAAAAATATAAAGGAAATAAATGGAACAAAAAATAAAATAAATACCATTTAATTCATTAAATTAAAACAAACTCTATACCCCTCCACTCTTGACGTATACACACCTTTACCCAAAATACAACAAATACGGGCAGAAAAACAGGACTTCAAAAATAAGCTCTTCCTAACTATTACTATTCCTTAAACAATGCCTGATCCAGTTGATTCTCACAAGCTAATATTTATTCTACTTTATCTTATACTCTTGGTGGAGAAATTCACACAATCTGTTTTCAGCTGTATTCCTAATTCACATTCAAAAATCTTTATTGATTCCTGAAGAACAATAAAACTTTTAGTTTGTGCAAAAAAATAAATCCCTCTAAAGAATCAATCTGGGTTTGAAGACCTGCAGGAAAGATCTTCTGGTTCAATGAGACCTTTGGAGGCTTTTGACTCTTTTTTTTCTCATACTTTGTGCAGAGATTTAAAGCATTGTCTTTCATATCGCTCATCTTATGCAACAAGTTCAGAGATTTCCGACATTTCCAGCACACCGTCAGCCTTCTCCTTCATCGGTTTCTGTGAGTTGCTGGCTACAATGTTTTTACAATTGTTGTAAAACAATTAAACTCATTCCAGAAGTGGATCTATGCAGACAATATAAAGTAAAAATCACACTCTATGGAGTTGAGGAAATAAGCCTTAAAGCATAATCACAGACAAATAAAAAATATTACTGGGATGATTATTTTTTTTATTTTTCTTTGACCTTTTCCTCGTCTTAATAATGGAAACATAAAGCACTAAAAAATCCATAGTGAAACCTTGAATCAAAATTAAGATATTTAAGCTGCATTTTGACAGGGAAAATGTGAGGAATAAAATAAAGGCAGAGGTCTACTTAAAGTTAATATATAGAGTAGCTATTCGCAGAAAAGACATATTTACCTACAGCATCACATTTCAATATGCAGCTTCCTGCTAAAGTTTGTGTTTTCTTTATGCCATTTAATGGCATGTCAGAGTGGGAGGGTATTTTTTCTGGAGCTATTGCAATAAATCTTCAAGTCTCAAAGGTGTTTTCCTGGCTGTGTTTAATCGTTGGAAAACTACTTTTGAATCCTCTGTGATGGTTATTCATCTTAATTTACCTGCTCACTTTATTGCCACAGTTGAATTTGTTTTCTCCGCTTTCCTGGAGCAAAAATCCAAATCCGTCTCCAAAGGAGGAAACAGTGATGCATTATAGTTGGGAATAAATATTGAACCTAGATGAAAGCTCATCACTGACTAAATATTTTAGGATGTGTTTCATTGTCTGCATCAAGATCATTTTTTCGGATCATCTTTTTTTTTTGTATATTTTAAACCTTCACCCCCCCGTCCTCATTTTAATCTACCTCACTTCTCCATCTCCCACCGACACAGGCTCACAGTATGCGTGTGATTAAGGGTGTCATCACTCAGCGTGGTGGGGAAATGATGTCTCAGTAGACCTCTTGCACCAGGCAGAGCAAGAGTTAAGACAGTAATAGGCAGTGAACGGTCATACAGCATCACTGTCTACCTGTGCACAGGCACTGGTGAGATCAAAGGCTGACTCCGACAGAGGGATGGGGATGAGGGAGCAGCCGGCACAGAGAGGGGAGGGAGAGGCAGAAAAAGAGTCATCCAGTGACAATACAGAGAGAATAGCAAGTTCTAAAGGCACTGAAGGAACAGAGAGGCAGCTGAAGACAAAATCGACTGGGAGAAAACATTTCATTTCTGCCAAATGGCTTATTGGGTAGCGCGGGCTGGATTCTAAAGCGGTACCCTGAAATTACCCGTTCAGCACACTGAGCACCGAGTCCTCCTAGAGCATGCAGGGAGATTGCTGTATTTTATCCACGGAGTGGTAGTGAGCAATCCCTGCATGTGTTTGTACAGTGGATGACCACATCCCTGAATTGAGTCATCCACTATAGGCTAACAGCGAGTTAGCCTATTTTACAGAATATGATTTTTGAATATTTTTACCAATGCACAGAGAGTAGTCAGAATCTGGATGAAAATAAATAAATAATCAACCTTGCTGTATGAATGAACTCACTGACCTTTTTTACTCTCTGAATGTGAATCTATCTGCTGCTATTATTCTCTGTAGTGAGAAAAATACAAAATGCTTCAGTATCTACAAAACAATCCTACTTTTAAACAACCACTTCAATTAAAAAAAGTGTTTTTAACATGTTCCTGTGAAATTTTTCTGATGATGGAGGACATAAATTAAGAAAATGAAGAATTTATTTGTTCAAATCTTTGTAAATCAGGAGCAGACAAAAAAGTGGAGTTGAAAAAGTCTGAGAGTGTGACTTAGAGGCTATAATCGGCAGACTACAAGCTCCGTTCTGTTCTGATGCATCCACTTGAAAACAAATAGATCCATGAACGTCTTTGTTTTCCTCTTCCGAACTGCCATCACAGTTGGATGGCTTCAATATGGCTCAACATTTTTGTTGCACCACTGATGTTAGTTTGTGAGGGGCTGAAATTTTAAGCAAAAGGATGATGGGAAATGAGGACAGGCTTTCCCCCTGGTCCCACAGCAAGCGTTAAAGTTAAAGTGAATGCTATGGAAGATGATTCTTTTCTACAGAAAGGTTGCACCCACAGGCTCTGCTGCCGACCTCGCGAAACTGCAAACTCATGCAGGTTAACGCAATAACCCGCCATTTTGTTAGGATTTCGGTTCGTTAATAGTCCCAACTTCACAAAAAGGGCTGCGATTCAGCTTCAGCGTTCCTCAAAATCCAACAAAATGGATTTGGAGCACCTGTTTACCTATTTATTTGAATTATTTACTAATATTACTATTTTATTGATTTTACAGTGATTGTGTCTGCTCTGTGTTCCCACCAGCAAAGAAAGTTCCTACTGTAAAAAAGGAAGTAACTTTGACTTTGACAGGTGATTGTAGGCAGTGGAGGTTACAGTCGCGCTTTCAAAGTTACATAAAGGCTCTGCCAGTTGCATTGGAGCTGTAACGCTGCCCGGGGTTACACTGTACCAACAGTCTCGCCCACAACTCAGAACCAAACTTCTAATGATCTATGGGCGCTCTGCAGAAACTATGTCCAAGAAAAGGACATAGGTTTTTAGATTTTGCCCAAAAACAGAATAATCCTAATAAAAAGACCACTGAGAACGCTTTTACAATTAATCAAAAGATGGACAGAGTAGGACTTCAATGAATGCATGCTTTAAATTCAAACCAGGTATTTAAGACTGTGAAAAAAATAAGAAAGATAATTGTACTACTTAACATGAAAAAAGCCTGTTTGGGGATTAAAATAATAATAATAATAATCAGAATACTTTATTTATTTTAGAGGGAAATTGTTTTTTTCAGCAATCACCAAATTTCAACATGGACAAGAACAAAAGCTTTGTTCTAAATACAGTGCAGCACAAATTAAGAGTGTGTAAAATTAAATATATAATCCCGTCTGACAGAAAGTGTGATTATGGATCAATAATCACGCTGTCAGGCGAAGTTTTGAATTTTATCACCATCAGATATCAAATCCAAACTTCCCAACCTTTTATCGAAACACAACAGTGTGAAAACATTATGATGCCAGAGTCACTACTGCAACACTTTACAGCTGAGTTCACTCTCGTTCTGACTGGTCTATTATGAATAATAAATGGATTACTGGTAAGTGCTTAAGTAATGACATAAAATGTGATAAATAGGCTTTTATATTTTGGGGGTGACCATTTTAAAGGTAAGCTTTAGAGGAGTTGCATTACCTCAAACCTCTCCGTGAATGTGCTTGTCATTTACGTAAGTGAAACCCATTTGTTCCTTTGATTAAGATCCCCGACTAACTTTTATAACAATTGCATTAAAGGAGTAAGGAAGAAATCCACTGGCTTCAAATGGCCTACTTTTTTTCCTTTTTGACTTCCTCTTTTGCTGCCTGTCCTCAGGGTGCACAGCTTTTACACATTTACATTGATTTTATTCAATCCTTCATTCAGCCCTTCTCTTTTTTTGAGGTGCTTTCAATTCAGCGAGGTTTAGGGGGTGGAAAGTTCAGCTGAAGTGACGTCAAGCTAAAATGAGGAAACTCAGTCTTTTGTGTGTGCATCACAGGGATCCATGAGAGAATCAAATAAGGATTAATACTAGGTCACTGCGTGAGCTCATTTAAGTAAAATCACCTAAATTATGAGCGACAAAATTATTATTATTATTGTTATTACATGATGAAAGAGCAGACATTCATTAAATGGAAAATGGAGACCCGATGGTTCTACATCAAATACTGTTATAGTATCAGATCCTAATGAAATAAGGCAACATTTTCACACTACTTTCTTAATTAAAAACATCGCTCATTTACATCTATTATGAGATTATTGTTTTAATATAGGGATTATTTAATATATTTGATCCTAATAACAATTAAACAATTAAATTAAAAAAAATTAAAATTAAAAAAAATCCAGAGAAAGTTATACTTCCAATCATTAGACATCATATAATATCACTTGCTTTGGCTGATCTATGAAGCTCAACTATCTAATAAGCTGTTAGTAAATTATGGTCAAAGTTACTTTTAAAGTTTGAAGTAATCCTTTAGTTTGTAATAATGATGTCACAGAATTGTAATGCATTATATGACCTCTGGATTACTTTCAGGGGACATTCTTTATACACCTCCAAAAGTAGAGCTCTAATGTACCCAGTAGTATTTTACATTTACATGATGGGCATTGTTGTGTTGTACTGACAAACAGTTCATTTTAGGTGAAGTAAAACGCACAATTGAAGGACAATTTCTCATTTTTAGTCAGTTTAGTCCATAGTTACTGAACATGTAATGAATGAAATTCTACCAAAAATTATTTTGCAATGCCTTCCAGTACTTTATGGATGCCAAAAATGACCTGTCCTATCTTTTATTTTATTTTTTAACTGCTTTCTCAACATTAGTTTTAAAGAATAACATCCTAGAAAAGAATAGTACGACATTCTTTACTTTTTACATAAATACGTATTTTTTTGCAATAGAAAAGCAATGGGTTCTGTATGAGTCCCCAAGTGAAGTAAATGTAGCTTTCACTTTTCTGTTTGTCACAGTGCAGATCGAATTTTTTTTTAAATGGAAGAAAAGTTAAAGTTGTAAGCTTTTGAACGTTTGATTTTGTGTGTGTTCATTTTTTTTCTCTTTCTTTTGGGAGACAAAAAAATGATTTGAAAACCTGCATACGCTGGAATGGTAAATCTTTCATCAGTTAGTGGAATTAAATCATCCTAAAATGGCATAAATTCCAGTCCGGGATCATTGATCCACCTTTTTTCATTTTAATCTAATTTGAGGAGCGATAAGACATAGCTGAAGTCTCAGAAGAGCTGGTTGTATCCTTTTAAATCCCATTTTGCTGCAGTACTGTCCGGGGCTTTGGGTTTATATCTCCCGATCAATTCTGTCTTTTCTTCAAAGGATGAATGAATGTCTGGGTCAAAGCAATATGTCCCGCCTGCACTCTGTTAAGCCTGCGCTTTGTCTTCAGGTGCAGAGGCCTCCTTACTTTGGAGCTGCAGAGGAGGAACAGGAACATATCTCCTTTTGCATAAATGCAATGCTGCTCACAGACTTGATATGCCTTTTTTATTTTGAATGTCTATCTGTAGGCATGTTATCTGACACATTCTACTGGGACTTTTTCCTCATCATTTCAGTCATCATTTCTGGTTTATCCGTTTTGGGCCAAACATCCCACAAAGATTTATGAGTAAAAAAAGGAAAAAGTGTTTTTGTTTGTAGAGGAAACAGGAATAAATAAATTGGTTGTGTTTTTATTGTCTTTTTCTTTTGTTCAAGCTATCTATCATTTAGTCTTTTATTAATTTTCATCAGGAGGATTCTGTCAGATGTATTGTATCTTTGGGCCAAAACAGACAGTTTTCTTTGAAAGAAAAGTCTTTAAGCATTTTTGATTTGTTTTTAAAGCAGCGATTAGCTCAAACAACTTGACAAGTTGATCATTGCTCAATAATAGATGTAAAAAAAAACTTCAAGTATTTGATCTTCATCTGCATATTTTTGGGTGCAGCTAAGTAAAGCTATAGTCCAAGAATTTTAACAAGTATTTGTGATGTTTTAGAGACTTTTTATCCCACACTGATGGTGAAAACAAATGACAGTAGGCTGCCCTGCTCTCTTTCACTGATGGAATACAGGCAAATGACTGCATTTGAAATGAGCGAAGAAGACCCTAAAAGGCAGTAAATCTATAAACCCACTTGTTGCCCGTCCACACCAGTCAGCGTGATGTTTTCAGGTCAGAACTTATTGTGGAATATAAAAAAAAATGTCTGTTTTCTAGTTTATTTTTGTCTTACAACCATTTGTACAGATAAGAGACAATCTTCCTAGAGTTGGCAGTATGTAGTGCATGCAAATATTAGGTTTTTATATCTCTGGTCCAAGCTTCCCCCATCTGCCCACAGCCTATAACCGCCCAAAGACTATGGACAAAATAAATCTTTATTTGTATTACTAAGATCTCTCCTTAGTAAAATGCTATTCAAGCATTTGTTTATTATGTTTCTTTTCTGGATTATATTGGTGTTTCCAATGCTATTCACATGTTATATCACATAAGCATGTGACACTAAAATTAATTCCTTATTTGATTAAATGTTGAACATAGTGAACTCAAAAGTAAGCTCTTAAAACATACAAAGGGAGCTTTCACAGCCTTGCAAAAACAAGCAAAAAATGTAGGAAATGAGGATGCATGATGCTGTTATAAAGTGTGAAGTGGGTACATCACCTACAAGTGGCAGAGCGAAGTTATCAGTCGGTGTCTCTAGACTCCTGAGGACGCAGGTGGGGAAGAATCTTTAAGTTATAACCGCAAAGCCGCGGCATCAGGACATAGTGCCAGTAGGCAGTGGGGTTTCACTTTGCACAGTGAGTTGCATACGTAACGATGAACACCGCAACTGACCCAAAAGTATAAGAAAAGTTGGCTCCAACATACTTAAACTTTAAAATAGGCCACAGGAGTTTTAGATTTCTGTTCTGGAGATGGATGAAACAAAACTGTAACTCTTTGGATCAATGAGATGTCTGTAAAAAGGAAGAGGGAAACTGAAATGACAGGCTGCTTTGTTTCAATGCAGCAAGCAGAGGACGGAGAAGACTATCAGGATTTAATTAGGTATTTTTCTTCAGTCAAGTCAATTATTCTATTAGGCTTTGCCACTTGTGATGGAGATGACACAGTCATGAAAAGCCCAAAAGATCTGCTTCAATAAAAATCTGTTTTTTGGTGTTTTTAACATGTTCTTGTAGGATATTTGTCATGATAAGAGGACATATATAAGGCAAATGAAGCTTAAAATCGTTTTTTAGTGATTCTTAAGTATTTCTGTATTCAAATCGTTATGAACTAGGAGCGGACAAAAAATGCTGAGCTCATCTGTGATGACAAAAATACACTGGCGGGCCACAGGTTCCCTGTTGTGTTCCGCAATGGGGAAGGGGTGCAGGGTCTATCAGTACCAATAGTCCAGCCATCACCTGAGAGGCAAATTTTTAATGAACTCCCACAGCTTTTTGCAAAAAATTTGTCCTAGAAAATAACAGGTTTTTGATTCAAGCTTATAATGACAAGTTCAAAGACCACAGGGAACGCTTTGAAAATACATCAAAAGATGATGAGTGGGACTTTAAGCTAGCAGTGGTCATTAAAAGTTTAGGGTTTTATTGCATTTAGATGAAAACAATTAATAGTACAGGATTTACATTTATAAATGTAGAAACCTAGCATGCAGTATAAACTAAATGAGTCTGAAATGTGCAAGATAAAGTTATAAAACAAGCAAAGTATACTCCAGTGACCTTATATCAAGGGCATTTGAAGCTCTGTTAAGAGTGAAACATTGTCATAGCATTAAATGCAAATGAACTATTTAATGATTTTTTTTTTTTTTGCTTTGGGATGCTTTTCTTTCTTTTTTCTGCCTCTCAGTCACGTGCCAGGCAAACATTTGAAAACTTTTGCTTTGTCTCGATACAAGCGTTCTCCACCATTATCACCACTCGGTCTTTCATAAATTCACTGTCAGGATTTGCAGGACTTGGTAATCTGTTTTGCAACCTAAAATCTTGCTTTTGTGGCATTTTTCAATTGGCTTAAAGGTTATTGTGAGAAAAATGCTGCTGTGCTGTTGAAACGTATTCCGATTGTTTCCTTTTTATTAGCACCTTTCATTCCTAGTTAGCTTGTCGAATATTCGCATATTGAACCCCCTGAAAACAGCTGGGATTCTTTGATATACCAGGCAGACACATTTGTTTTGAATTTCCTAGAAATGGTAGCTCTTGTGGTCAACTTTCATTTTGTCGTTTACAGTTGACATTTTAGAAATGGACAAGAACATTTCACAGAGGGGTCCTGCGACAGTATTGCCACAGATTTACAACAGCTTAATAAGGAATTTGGGAAATCACAATCAAGAAATCTTACCCACAATTTTTGGAAAGTACAGAATTGATTTTATAATTTTTGGGGGAATATGGCTGTATTTGGACTACAGGCCAGACTTTGGACAAGCCTGCCCTACATAAAAGTATAAAAAAATGGTTACTAAAAAACTGGTAAAATCTCAGTTTGTTCAGCATTTTTCATTTGATTCCTACAATAGTCCTCAAAACAAGACAAAAATATATTTTTGTGTTTGTGAAAACTATATTTGGGAGAATAAAGTGAAGTGACAGCTCTTTCAAAAATCCTGATGTGATGCGGCTTTGTCACTGTGTCTGGAGCTGTGTGGGAATCATCTCTCAGAGAAATTGCAGGGTGACGCTACATCCCAGGGCCAGAACAGAGGGGAACTGCTTAAGCCCCTTACTTTTGTCTTTACACCATTTCAAATCAAACTCTGAAAAATAGCATAAAGCTGTTCTATCAAGAGGGCGGAGGATTGGCTCGCTCCATCCCCTGACTGCTATAAACAGAGACATAAAGCTAGCTTTTGCACTATCTTTCCTGCTTTATTTTGAAGAAATGGTGTCAACCTTCGGAAAAATGTTTACTTCCTATTTCAAATCCTATTTTCATGATGTGTTTCATTACTTTGTTAAGCAACTGAGCTGATGAAATACACAAAATGCATTGCTAAAAAACTATGGATTAACTCCACAGAGATGTGCAACGCAGAGTGACAGAGCAGAGCATTACCAGAACCTAAAAATGCCTTCCCAGCTCAGGATGGATTAGTCTGAGTTGCATTGTGTCTTCTGGCATTTAGGACCACTCTGTGGTACACATTTATGCTCCCCTACTTCCTGTTCAACAGTTCCTCTTCTAATTTCCCCTCCTCCTCTTCCTTTATTGTCAAAGATCAGGGTATTAGTGATTACATCTGGCAGTGCCACAAATTAATTCCTGCCTCTATGGCAAAAAGCTGTTCTCCACCTGATTATGCAAAGCAGGCCTAGATTCGCTCCCTTTGAAGTGAAGGGGAAGCTGCTTAGAAATTCTCCCCTTGAGGAAACACTTCAATATGGAGGAACATCAACAAACCAGAGTTCACCGAAAGGTCAGCAGTATAGTTAACCCTAATAAAGCTGCATTTTATCTCCATATCGTGGAACTTTTTAAGGTTTCCGGTGTTGTGGTGGGGTTATGACGCATTCCTATTCGACTGGAGCCATTTTTTTTTTTGAGCCGTTTGAATCCGGAGCAAAAGTAGGGCATTCCACAAAAATAGAAGTATAAGTGCACCAAATGATGCTTGTGCCTATACGGCCAAAGTAGCTGGATGAGCAGAAGGCACTCGCAGCTTTCCTATTTCAGCAATCACGCCGCAGATCGTCTTAGGCAGTCTCATGGGTTCCCTGAGAAGCATCAACCTTTTATGTTTTTGAAGAAGAGCGGAGTTTCCACGCATAACTACCTCTGCAACAGCTCTCTTTTTTCTCTCTCCTGCAATGCTCAGAAGAGAAAAATGTATGCATTCCTGTGTATTATCATGAACATTTACTTTAAATACACCTGCACTTGTGACTGGAGCAATCACAGACTTTTATGACAGGCTGCAATACAGCAATGAAACAGAGTCTACCCGGCACAAGCCCCACACAATAACAGTCATTCAAGGTAATGAGCCCCTACAAGACATGAAGCAGCCATCTCAATCACACCAAACGAGGCAATATGTCATAAAGACCTGCACAGATTTAAGACTATTTTCACTCGGGTTATACGCAGTTGCCAATGAGACAAATAGAACGGTAAAGAAATCGCTGCAGCATAAATGTTTTCATTACTTATGTTTTTGCTGTTCTGGTATTTAGCTTGTTAATGAGGGAAAAACCCTTACAAGCTATCGGTGTAGACTTAAAAATGTATTTTAATGTGTTATTTAAAAAAAAAACTGAGAAAAAAAGAGAAGAGTAGGCTTCCCACCAATAAATAAATGTAAAAAAGTAAGATTTTTTAATGAAATTAGAAATTAAAGGATCCAAAATTTTGAATTATTACAACAAATGTTTTGTTTTTTTTTCCCATGGAAACCTCATTTTGATTAATCAACATACCAAAGACTTGGTCTGCAGAAATGAGGTTTTCCTCACTTCGCTTTTGGGCAGTAAAAGCACGCACAAGTCATTTTTATGACCAAAAAAAGACCAAGTTACAGTAGAGGGATGGCAGGGACATCCGTTTTCTTTTATTAGCTCTCACCAGATTGGCTTTAGTGAGCGAAGCTCAAGAGGATCCATATGGACCCCTCAGGATTCTTGTCTACACTTCAAAGTGTGCACACATGATTTATCTCACCTGAAGGGGAAAAAAAGGATTTGAAGGAAAACTAGTGTTTGAAAACTCAAATCACTATGATAAAACTCATCTTACTAAAATAATTTCACTGTAATTAAAAAAACAAAACAAAATGACTTGATTTTGGCTTCCAGTTAGCACTTTCTCAAAAGACAGAGAGCAAATTTCTTATTACTGGTATTTAGAATTTTTCAAAGTTGTAAATTTTGCCAAATTAGTTAAGATGTCTAAAAAAAAATAAAAAAAAAAGTTTCTAAAGTAAAATGTTAAATTATTGCAAATTTAGAGTGATACTAACTATAAGGTTGTGTCTTATTTGTGTTGTTAGAAAATCTTTGGTCCATCAAACTATTTTAGAACCTAAAGTAAAAGATAAGTGACAAAAGTAACAGCACTTTTAAAAAGCCGGAGAATATGGCTAGAAGTACAGGTGTATTGGCAACTCTGGCGATGTGGTATGTATCGCAATACGCGTCTCACGATACGATATGTATCCTGGTATATTTCAATACTGCACCTGGACAATTTTTCAATTACTTTTTAAAGAGTATGACTACAAAAAAGGTAAAACTTTACATGAATATTAATACAAGTTTTAATGGGAATAAAATGGTCAAATGTAATTTATTTAATGATCACAGCGTTAAGCACTGCAAATGTATCTCATATACAAGTTGCTTTTACCCAAGCAAATTCATAAAATTAATTAAATTAGGAAATATTTGTTCTTAAAGGGAGAAGCCAGTATGGTCTGATTTCCACAAAAAAAAAAAAAAACACTAGGAAATATATATATATATAATATATGTGCCTTAACCAGTAAGGTTCTAAAAGTATGATTGATGAAATAAAATGCTGTCAGTTTCCCAAATTGTTAAATGTAGCTTCTCCAGTACTTTAAAATGATTGCTGTTGTTTTGGTGAGTTGTGGAGCTGCTCCAAGAGGTTCACTGTTCTGCTATTGGGGGTTTAAGTGGAACAAAAAAGTCAAATACTGAACTACATTTGCTCATAAATAATTAATTAAATATTTTCTTGTCACCATTTTGTATCGAAACAAATATTGCCAAATGTAATATCGCGATATATCACCAAATGTTTCTGCACCCCTACCTGAAAGTTATTATTCTATAACATTTACTTAAATAGAAAAAAAAATAAAAAAATAAAGGCAGAAATAAAAATTAAAAAACACTTTATGAATGAAAGTAAACAGGAGCAGAAATAAGTGAACTGTTTATCTAGTTTTTTTTTTTCAATTTAAAATTTTAAAAAGTACATTTTTGCTGATTTAAAAAAATAATAATAAATCTTAATCATGGTTAAGTCACTTGTTTCTATTTGCCAGTTGAAGTTTTTTTTCAAACTCCAAGACATGATTGGCTAAACTGAAAGAAAGAATTCATACTCCAGGACTTCTGTCATGTTTCTCTGGGATCACTAAGACACTTTTAACAATCATAAACAATATAGGATCTCTTCGAAGGAGAATACTTGAGGTTAATAAAAAATAATGTCAGCTATTTTTATTCCCTACGTTAATGTAAACTCTCAACTCCCCTCCACAGAAACCAGCAGCTATAAAACATTGAAACACACACTGCAGAAGGTTAGTGCTGCAGCGTTAAAACAGCATCATTTATGACTTTCTGGAAGCTCTATGCGTTGACATGTTTACATTCACATATCAAAAGTGCCGTTTCTGCCCCCTCTGCATATTGCACACTCTGACACTTTGTGTGCAGAATTATAAACAGTGCTCCATATAGAGGTAATATGCAAGTTTAGCAGCTCAGTTTCACATATTTTTTTAGGGAGATGGACGAAAACACTATTCTTTTCTTCTTATTCGAGACACAAACATCGGCCCCCACATCTTCCCGTTCTGAGGAACCACTAGTAGGCCAAGTCTGTGGTGACGAGTGCTGTCCAGTGTTAGCGCATATTTCTTTGGATGTGCATGTTTTTGATTAGGGGGAGGACTAAATGTGAAATAGTTTGATAAGGGAAAGGCAATTTCCTCCCAGAGATCTTCAGGTTCAGCCTGAGGAAAGTCTTCTAGGATCTTCTCAACAACGGCCCAGTTCTCATAGCTTGAGAGTGTGCAGGTTGAATAGACCACAACGCCCCCTGGACGTACCGCAGATAGTGCAGACCTATGGAAAAAGGGCAGGAACAAATAACTCGAGACTTTAAGACCATTTTATGACAATAATGCTCGACCAACAGATAGCATTTACATTTTAATTAAAGTTATTACATCCAAATTACTATTATTTTGCTCTCCTTTTACTCACTATTCAAGCTCATAGTAAGCCCCTCTGCATAATACATACACACATTTCTTCATATACAAACTGTATTTACCTAAGCAGCTGAGCTTGAATCAGAGGCAGCTTTTCTCTGTCCTTTAGTCTCTGCGCCCCCTGCTGGATACTGCTGGAATACAACCAGCTCCTGTCGTTAGAGCATGGAGCATCCACCAGAACCTGTCCGTTCAAACGTGTAACAAACATTTAAGGGAACATCTTAGAAAACTTTAACACTTCCACTCACTTCAGTTTACTGAGAGCCACTGCAAAGCTGATGTTGTAGCAAAGTCATGAAAAACACCAACACTGACCTGCATGAATTACCATTACTTTAACCTACAATTTTTCAAAGTTTTTCTTGAAAGTCAGCCATATTACAGATGCTGTATAATTATCTGGACTAATAATCCTTATAATTAACCTCGTTTATTATATGTCATCATTGCAAAAAATGTTTTCTGTTTCGGTTTAATGCTTTCCTATTTTGAATTCTCTCCACTTCCTGCAGGGTTTATTACTAACACTAAAGAGACATTTATCCTTATCCACTTATCATATTAATTTTGAAGAAAAAATAATATGTTTCATGCTCTTCAAACTATTGGACAGTTTAGACCTATTGTCTTGCAAGCAGTTGTAAGCATAAACAAGAATAAACATAAACGACAGAGGTTCTGTTGCCCACCTTGTCATAAAATCCAGCTTCAGTTTGTCCGAGTAAGCGACCATCCTGTCCAGATACGGTAACTCTGCTGCTGAGGCAGTGAGGCAGAAAAGACTCCAGAGTCTTGGTCAGCCATTCACGTCTGTGAGGATCTGGTTCATTACAGCAGAGAAATGCTGGAACAAAGCAGGTAAAACAAATGTATTACACAAAGGCTGAAAAACTGCAGAAAAAAGCCTTCCCTTTGAATCATAAACAGCTATTCAGACTTAAAGTAATAGAGTTTTTACATATAGGTAAACCATATTTTACACCAAAAAAAATAAAAACTTTTCAAAAAGTTATATCACACTGAAAAAATCCAGTGTTAAAATTAATAAAATGTGTAGCATTATTTTGATTTATTAAGTAAGATTGTACCACAGCTGCAATATATATCTTTTTTTCTTTAAAAATCCGACTTTAAAAATCAATGGAGATTTTTTTTACAAAGTTTTAATAATTTTGATTTTATTAATGTTGGGGCAGAGATAGAGGAAAAAGGCCATTTTTAGTGCCAGGACCACGGTTATGTCCTATATTCAAGTGAAGAAAAATAATGTGTAGAAAAAAAAGGTGGGGAACAAACACTGTAAATGGTTCCTGAACGCCTCATTGACACATGCTGATGTTTCTGCAAAAAAACTTTGTTTTTTTTGTTTTATGATTTCCATTGACATTGTATTTTTTAAACTAATAAAATGAATTGATTCCACAAATGTTCAACACAATGACTGAATACTGATATTTTTTTTTACATACAACAGCTGTTATCTTTAGTTAAAAAAAAAACACAAAAATATACATTTCCATTTATTTAAATCATCTGCAACTTTACCCAGAACCATTTGCCACACCCCTTTTACCCCCTCATTTAGTTTTCTGAATTTGTCCCTGCTACATTACACTAAAAACGGCATATAAATAGAAAATAAAAAATAGACATTTTACACATAAGTAGATGCATCTTAGTGTCAAATAACAACACAGATGACTTAATACGCCTTTTTCTTCTGCCTACTCCTTTTCAACTGTTTCACTGACTTTAAAAAACACTGACTTTCTATATTTTAATTCTAGTTGTTTTCTTCTTTTGTTTTTTATGTTGATTTCACATGTCTAAAACAACTCGATGAAAACACATAGTTTGATTACCCGGAGTTGCACTCTGCATTATGGCTACGGCTTTGCCCCCTGGAGCAGAGCAAAGATCCAAAACTCTGTCTTCATCTCTGACCTGCAGAGCCAGAACTGGAAGCAGAGAGGCAGCATTGATGAGATAGTACTGCTTCAACCGGCCTGGCCTGTGAGCCTGAGAGGGAAATCGCAGTGAAAGTGGGTGGATGTAACACTGCAGTGAGGGCTTTGACTGAAGGTAGTGATGGAGTTCATGAGGTGTCAACATCAAGTCTCTTTCTTCAGTGGATGATGGGTTATTAGCACAAAGCGATGCTGAACTGTTTGTTTGTGGAAGTAATGCTGAAAAGCCCTGAGACTGAAGCTTCTGTGTGATGTCAGTTAAAACACTGAAGCGGTTGAGCATGACCCCATACTGCCAGGACCGGGGGTCCAGGAGCGCTGTCCTGCAGGAAAGAAAGCAAAAGAAAATGTATGAAAGGAGAGAAAGCACCACTATAACAAGAGTTTAAAGGATGTGATACCTGGCAGATGTCCACAATTCTCCAAGTTCCTCACCATACTGTCTGTCGAAGTGATCAAGGACTGCTGGGCATGAAGGTCTCTTTCTTTGACATTTCTTTTTAATCTAGGAAAAAAAGCATGCACCATGTAAAAATGTAGAATAAAACTGAAAAGGGGAAAAAAAACCTGCAATAATGCATTAAGGAATGTTGACATCTGACACAGGCTACTAAAGTAACTTTACAGGAAATTTAGAAGACCATGACACATACTGAGAAGTTCAAGTTACCTGCTTGATGTTAAATAAGCTGAGAAAGATAATTGTTGCAAACCCTGAGAACTAGAGAACTGCACACTTAAATCAGGGGTGATGGTTGTTGTGGAGCAGGAGGTTGAAAAAAGAATTTAATTGATAGTAAATGTGAAACAAATATTCCAAGATGTGCCAAAACTGCAAAAATAAACGTTTATTTAATTAAGTGAAAAATGAAAAAGCTGGAATGTTTATAATGTTCTGATGCCACAATAATTAAAATGGCTAAAAGAAAATAATGAAAACAACTGAAGACAATCTGAATTGAATTAATGCTACTAAACATTTACACTGAAACTTTATGAAACACAGAAAATATAATATACATACTATTTTAAAAAACTGTATTTAACAATTAACAATTGTATTATTACTTGTGATGTTTAGTTATTAGGGGGTTTGCGTTAACACTTTGCTTTATGTAAATATAAGAATGAAGAATACACACGTTCTCCTACAATCTCAAACTCAAACGTACACCAGAACAAAAATATTTTTAAGTTCACCTTGTTTTGGATTTGTCCTCCCCCCTCAGATTGCTGTACAGCAGCCTCAGAACCGGTGTGACACCTACATGAGCAAAGCTTCCAAACAGGTTTTGGTAACAGTGGTGTAAACCGGATTATTTTTCGCATAGTTATAAACTACGGACTGTGAAATAAACCTGCACAGTTCCCATCCTCTTTATTTCTTACTTGAACTCGGAGAAATGTTTAATAAATGGATGTTTTTGGCGGTCCGTCGCTAAATTCTTTCCCCCGGAAAAAGCCTCCGTGCTTTGGTTCCACTTGGGCAATTGTGTCACATCGGTAAAGAGTGAAAACACTCACACCCTTCTGTTTATTCACATAATAATAATAATAATAATAATAATAATATTAATAATAATAATAATGATAATAATAATAATAATAATAATAATAATAATAATAATAATAATAATGATAATAATAATAATAGCAATAGCAATAATAATAATAATAACAATAATAATGTTATTATTGTTATTATTATTATTATTATTAGTAGTAGTAGTGGTATTATCATCATTATTATTATTTATGTGTTTATTTTTTACATGTTTTTATCCTTTCCTACACTGTTAGAGGTGGCAAAAATCCAAAAACATTTCTAATTTCAAGAAGCCAATTTCACATTTCTTATTAAAGCAGGTGCATTGACTTCACATGTGTTATAGTATGCAGCCTCTTACCTACTACCATCCACCCAACACCCCAATGAAGCTGCCTCTATATAAAATTTAACACAAGGCAACAATAAAAGAAGTAAACAGAAAATCTCAGAAAAACAGTCTCTCTCAGGAGTTAGCAGATGTGATCACGTTTTATATGGGAGCAAAAAGGCACATCGGTAATCTTGGTATGTTGCAAATGTCATCATTTAGGATGCCAACCTTTCTAAACTGAGAGCAGTAGTTTATTGCGTTTGAAAGGGGTAACCATAGTGCCCAGGGAAAATCCACTTCTGGGTGTTAATGCTCCAACTTTATCTTGGTGTCAAAAACTTGAACAACCTAGAAAATATATTCTAACTCATTGGCTTCACTTCATCCTTTTTAAGGTTCATCTTGTTCTTTCTTGCAGAAGGAGATTCTATCTGTAGTGTGAGTCTCTAAGAAGCCAGCAGATTTCTCGTGTGTGGTAGTTCCTCTTCAAAATAAGGATCTGGCACATTTGGAATATTTGTGTCTCTAGGTAAGTTGGTGACTCACTTTCAGGTGTTGTAAATGTAACGTGTTCAGCAGTTTCGGGATAATCAGAAACATTTCAGTCTGACTCCCTCAGCTTTCAGATGTTCTTACACACTTTTTGTGATACTGTTTTTTTAACTCCATCAGGCTGAACAAATAGATGTTTGATTTAAATGGCTCCTGCACACACAGCTGGAGATCTGCAGGAAGTTTCCAAACTGTCCTCTGATTCCTGCTACAGTTGGACCTCATCCACAATTTGATTAGTATCTGTACTGTTATCAGTCTGCAGGATTGTGTTGTGTAAAAAGGATGCTTGAGAGCTTCATTTGTGCTGCATTTATTTAGATCAATAAGCAGCATCTGCTTGAGAAAGTTCACAAATTGCTGCACTTCCTTTTTATAAGTGTGATCATGATAGGAGTGTACAAGTTCCTCTAAGCTCTTAAGTGTATAAACTATCCAGTTTGACCCCCTTATCATTTTTTAAAATATTGCTCAGTTATGTCAAGTTTGCAGATCATGTCAGATCTCTGTTGGATTATGATAGAAAGCTTTCTGGAGTAAATTATTTTATTAAAAACATTATTTCCCTACATATTCACAAGAGTACTGATAGTACTACACTTCATGTCATATAGATGTGTGGTAGAACAATGCAGCCAAAACATTACAAAGTGCTCCCATATCAGCTCATTCATACAGTGGTGGGAGATGATTTTGGTAGCTTAAAATGAACCGTCTGACTAATGAATGCAGTTTTCAACTGCCAAAGACGATCAATTTTGTGATTTATAGTCAGCCAGCATATTATCTAGTTTAACGTCAGTGTGGGATAAACCAATGCTCTTTAGGGCAACAAGAAACGACTCTGATTTTGGATGTACTTAAAGAATAGGAGTCATTATTAGACATGAAATGATCCAGCCTGTGATGCAGCGTTTCAAAACTACTCATGAACAGATTATATAATGAAAGCTATCAATGCACTTGACCTAGAGGTTTTATTTTACAAATTAAACAAGTTTACATTAATGCTGTGATATTGTTTTTACCTAAATCTGTGATTTTTTTTTATTGGTTATTTTAACTTGCAAATCATTTTTTTCTTACCTTTTGCCTGAAATTTCTCCAGAATTTCATTCTAAGCACTTTTCAAATTGATACACTCCTTTGTGATATAGAATGAAATCATCCTTATAAATTGTCCTTATTCTGTTATTCTATAACTAAATTTGCCTTGAAAAATTGTTGTGAAAGTTTCTGACATCAGAATTTCTTCCTGAGGATAGAGTCATAAAGTCAAAGCAGTCTGAGCTCAACGCCTGCTGGAAAGTTTCACCCACAGAGAACATTACCTTAGACTGCTGTGAGCTGTAGAGGAGGCTGTCATAACAAACGTCTCTGTTTTCCACATCGCTGTGCATTCTAGAGGATTCTGGGCTTGTTTTCTCAAGTCCAATTTGGAAAAATATATTTATGATGTATTAATCTGGACCGTCACATTTCTGAAATATATTTGAAATATTTTATATTGCTATCAGCCTATATTTTATCTTTGAGAATGAAAAGAAATGCTGAATAAATTAGGTTTTCCAGACGGTTGTGATTGCTTTGAAACATTTCATTTCAGCTGCAGCCCAGAATAAAACCTTGGGTTTTCAGTTATATAATAAACAATAGTGTTTTCTTTTTATTCATAATGTGAGCTCCAATTGAAGACGGTCTGAAAAGGAAATACTCTAAAAGATATTACTTACCTTAGTTGCATTGTGATCATACATGATTACCTCCATTAAGAAAGGGGGATTTTTTTATTGCTAATCAGAATATTTCAAAATACCAAAATATTATAAAAATATACCTGTTTTAAAACAAAAGATAGTGTGTTACATTGTAGCACTATTAGTGTTTAAAAAAATAAACTATTCTAAAAATATATATCATTTTGATATTTTTCCACACACTTTGGTTAATTATTTGCTTTTTTAATTTAAAAAATAGCAATATTTAATTTTTAATAGCAAATTGTTTCATTACCTATTATGTTTTGGAGCAGAATTATACAAAATCCATCATGACCATCAATGAATAGTTCCATAAAGCTTGTTAATTGGTGTAAATTATATACATTCATACAAAAAACTTTGCTACATGTCAAACTTTATAATATTTTCAGGTTCTTCACATGATATGTTAGACAAAACTGATGTTGGAGCTTGAAGACATTTGATTGGGACTTTCTGTCTTACAGGACTGTTAAATGGATGACTTAAATTATATAAAATGATTTTGTGATCTGAAGAGAGGCGGTTATATTTCTACAAAACTAAATGAATGTTCTAAAGTTATATGAGGTTAAAAAAATGTCTAACTTAGTTGTTTTTAACTTGACATAATGCTAAACTAATCCTAATGAATTTTTAGTTATTAGAAAAAGAAAAACTAAACTTAACACAAAGGGGGAAAAAAAGACAGAATCAAACAAGAAATGTACAGAATTAAATGTTTTACTTGTGGTACTGGTTGCATGTTAACAAAAATGATTAAATATACAATACTTCAGGAGCCATTTTTAAAATGTTTAAAGTTTAGCTGAGATCTTTACACCGCTAGAATCCCTTTTCTTCAAAGAGACGTTGACAAGAATGAGCAACGTGGAGCTGAAATCATCCAGCTGTTCAGACTCTTGCTGACATTGTGCTGCCAAACTGGTTTACATGGCGAAGAGAATAAGGAAAGCAACCATCAGACAGAAGAGACCCATAGCTTCAGACAGAGCGAAGCCCAAGATGGCGTAAGAGAAGAGCTGCTGCTTCAGGGAGGGGTTCCTGTAGAGAAAACAAAGACAAGTTTTTGATATTTCTTTGGGAAAACAGCTCTAATAAAGCTTAGAGAAATGGGAGACACATCAAGCTTTGGAACAAACTGAAATTGTTTGTTAAAGATAACAAAAAACAGTCATTTTAGAGAGAGAGAGATTAGATTTCATAGTAAAAAAAGGTTGCACAGACACACTAGATGTGAAGAATAATCCAAAAATCTCCACGAGACAAAACATAGTTATAAAAAAATAAAAAAAAGTATACATTTCCTGAATCAAATTCTCACCTGGCATATCCGATGATGAGGCTGCCGAAAACCGTTCCGATTCCAGCTCCAGACCCAGCTACTCCCACAGTAGCAGCTCCGGCTCCGATGAATTTCGCGGCTGTGTCAATATCTCGGCTCACGGCGCTGGTCTGGAAAGCTCGCACCGCCACCTGCTGCTGGGAGGCTGCGATGCTCTGGGGTGCCAGCAGTGGAGCAGTCTGAAACACAAACCGGATTGGACCAAAAAATGACTATGCATCAAAAATCAGTCCAGAAAAATAGTTTAATCTTAATGCAAGACTTTATTATTTTTTTTTAAAGCTGTATAAAGCATATGTGATCTTTTATCTTGGGAATTACCTTAAATTCCTTCAGGATCTTTCTGACACTCTAAAGGAAGTGTGTCTGTGTCTGACTAATATGAGACCGGTAATATATTTCCAACAGGGGGCAGATTTGGTACAAAAGCTAACACAAAGAATCATTGTCATATATTTGCAAGGTTTTTTGTGTAGTGGATGTGTTAATGAGGTATGTCTTAGAGAGTAACAACCCTTAGGAAATTCAAAATGAAAACAAATCACTTTCTCAATGTGAATCAAACAAGATTAAACATGGATTTAAAATGGAAAATGTTTAATTAAAACCATATCTTGTAATTTATGATGAGATAAACTGCTTTTCTGTTTTTTGTTTGGAGGATTTCATTTTATTTATTCATCCAAGTTAGATTTTTAATTCAGTCTAAACCCTTTGTTATATCAAAACTGTTATAACCAAACTAATTGTTTGTAAAATGAAAAAAATAATAATATTATCAATAAGACATTTATAGATCTTTATGGAATCAGTAACTTCTGTATCAAAATGCAATACATTTAGGGTTTTTCTCAGTAATATGCAACAATTCACTGCAATTTGAGTTTAACATTTCCTGCTGGCAGTGTTTGTCCAAACCAAAAACGCAGAAGGCAACTAAGAAATTATGACACTTTCAGGTATATTTATGGGGAAAAATGCAGGCAGTTTCTTGAATGAGATGCTCACCTCTGCTCTCCAGGTGTCCGACAGGACTGATGCTGAAACCGGTCTGGAAAGGGCCCGAGATCCAGCACGGATCTGTCGTAAGAAAAAGAAAAGTCATAAATGTCTATTATATTCTGATCGCTTTCTTCTGACATGTTCATAAACACTAAATCAATGTATTAAGCAAAACAAACAACAGGTGGTCTGATCTACAGTAACCTTTATTTTTAAAACAAAAACACGATCCACTGAGAAGTGGCTTAAATAATTCAGCTTTAACAACTCAGTTTGTGATCTGAGTGGACTGCTTTGTGTTATATTTATCTAATTCTGATATTGTGTTATAAAACTCAATGATTTCTGGACCACAGAGTCTGCCTGTCAGACTGTCCTTGCAGGAGTGAGCTGACTTTAGCAGAGGGTCAAAGACGGCTAGTCTCACTGCTAGCTCACAGCTAGCAGCCAACAGATTTGTTTCAATTTTTTTATTTAAATTAACGTTGTAGCTTCCTGAACATGCTCGTGCTGCCTGTTCTGCTGTCGGACACGCACAGATTAAAAGCAGCCGGTTAACATTTGCTCAGTCATTCATTCAAACTTACCAGAGAGGGCGTGGAGACGAACTTAGCACAGGCATACATCACGAAGGAGCTCCTCGGTCAGGTCAACCGCCGCAGAAAACTTACACTAATGTCTGAATTTAAAAACACAACAACAAAACACGTCAATAATATTATCATGCGAGTGAAGAAGACAACAGGAAGCCGCCGAGTCGAGTTTAACTAAGGTCAAAATCAGCTACAACACTAGCTAAATTGTGTCAAACAAGCTAACAGCAAACCAGAAAAAAAGTACAAACTTTCAATAAATCTGTACAAAAAGATGTACATTAATAAATAAAAAATTTGCAGCTGCATATTGGATTAAAACGTTAGTTTGGAGAGGAGAAAGCTAGCTCTCACCGGGTCTGAAGTAGAGGTCGAACACACTACAGACGTGCGCATGCGCGTTGACAACGTACAGCGAGGATTTCCGGTTCTTTACGTGGAAGCACCTGCGAGGATTAGCGCTTCCATGAAAATGATGTTTAAACCTCCTGCAAGCGAGCCAACGACTAAATAGAAATGCTTAAAAAGACAGAACTCTGTCATAAAAAATGGAGAAGAAAAACACAAATGACACGTGGATTTTTATGTAATAAAATTGTTTTACACCTGCTAGCATGGACAGTTTTAGCGTCCTTTCAGCAGTGGGTCAAAGTTCACAAGGTGTGAGTGTAATACAAGATAAATCCACAGGGGGGCAGCAACGCACAATGCACTTTCTTTTCCAGACTGAACTTGCCAAACACTGAAAGGGTGAGGGTGTCCTGCTGTAGGTCAGACTCTGCAGGGAAATTTATTCGAAACATCGGCCTGCTGGAGCCAAAATTAGAAGCCCACACGCGCACAGATGCACGCGGAGGAGGAGGAAACCTGACATGGGCCAGCTTTCTTCTATTACACAGCCCAGACGACTTAAACGACGTTCATTCCGAGCATGGACCAGGAAGCCAATAATTCTGAGTAGCACCATGAGGTCAGACGTGTAACCTTAGAATTGGGTTGAGTTTGCATAAATGGTAAGGGATGATGCTCATGGGGATGAATGACAATCAGATGCTGCGTGTGCTGAAGCAACAATGATGCGTAAAGCTCCATCCAGATAATACAAATTGACTGTTCATTGACTGTCATTTAAATGTTAAATGAATAAATAACCTAAATGTAATTTTAAGATTGAATAATTTATCCATGTATTATGCATTTTACTCCATTCTTACATAGTACAAAATCAACAAAAAAGACTCGTGCGCCCTCAGACGTCTTGCTGGTTTTGTTGGTTCATCAAATTATAAAATATTACATATTTATGTGGCAGCAGCATTGGGCTTTCCCTCCTCGAAGATTCTCGTCCAGCCGCCCCCTCAGTGCGCTCCATTTGGCGATGCGGAAGGGAGATTCCTCTGCTCTTCCAGTCATGTCCCCCCGCCCCTCCTCTATGATGTTACCGTTACGCACCACTGCAATAAACGGAGAGCTGACTCTCCGGGGCGAATCCCTGCCGACGTCACTCCGGCGCTTTATAAAAAGGCTGAGCAGTGACTCTGATCAGACTAAAGCAAACCTGCCTTTTCCACTACAATCGTTTTTTACTTCAAGGATTACTGCCTTCGTTGGATTTATTTGCCAGCATCTAGTAAGTGTTTTTATGATTGGATTTTAACTTTCTGTTTTAAAGTTGAGTTTATAGAAGAGACAAATTCAACAATTCATTTTTATGTCAGAACGTTTGGGTTATTATATGTTTCATGGATGTGATTTGGGAGATTTACGCACGGCTCATCTGCCCACAGATAAGCACAATGACTTTAAACAAGGGTGACAAATTGCGGAATATGGACAAGAGAAGAGGGAGCGTCCCGTTTCCAGTCAACCTCCCCAACCTGCACAGGAGGAGCATGCCGGTGGATGACCGGGACCTGCGCGCCACGACGCCGCAGACGGGACAAACGGACGAGCTGTCCAACCTCCTGCGCTGCTCGTCCTACTCCCCCAGCGAGGAGCACCGAGGCAGCTGCGCCTCGGACTCCTCCGACTCTGTCATCTCCACCGGCAGCGAGGCGGAATCCCAAGTGTACAAAGTGGTTCTTCTCGGGGAGCACGGCGTCGGCAAATCCAGTCTGGCGCGCGTTTTTGGAGGAGTTGAGGATGTCGGTCACGACTATGATGAAGCAGGTAGGCTGCTGAAAAATGAGTCATCAGACTAAACATCCTACACAGAAAAATACTCACAAACTGAAGTCTGTGCAATTATTTCACTAGTGTGTAGGGATTTAGTCTGTGCACTTTTGGAAAGGGCCAAAATTCTATGAAGTTCTATTTTTTAAATATTTTTAATATTCTCTAACAAAACAATTTTTTTCAAATAATATAGTATCATGTTTTAAAGAGAAAAACAGGTTTGATGTTAAAAAAAACCCCAAAGAACTCTATACGTTTTTGCTAACAAAAATGTGCCAAAATGCAGACAAAAGAAAAACACCAGCAAATATGTCACAATTACGCCTTCATCAAAAATTTATAAAACAATATCTATTTTTCCCTCCCCAGGAAACACCTATGATAGATCTCTTGTGGTGGATGAAGAAGAGGCTTCTATTCTGTTGTATGACATCTGGGAGCAGGTGAGTGTCATACATTATTTACACAGTGTTACCCACTGATGGACAATACATTTACTTAAAACGCTTTGGGTCAATGATCCATCTGGGATTTGTTCTTAAGTGTTTTCCTCTCTGTTTTAAAGGATAACAGCCAGTGGCTGAAGGATCAGTGCATGAGGATGGGCGACGCCTACATCATTGTGTATTCGGTGACAGATAAATCAAGCTTTGAGAAGGCATCGGAGCTTCGCATTCAGCTGCGACGCGCCAGACAGTCAGAAAACATTCCCATAATCCTTGTGGGCAACAAGAGTGACCTTGTGCGATCCAGAGAAGTTTCTGTAGATGGTGAGTTTTTGATTTGAAATTTTCAATGCCCAAAGACACTCAAAAGCTTGATTAAAGCAGTATTTCTTAGTAAAGCTACCACAAATGTGAAGGAATTTACCTGTTAAGTGATGCTGTTTGTGTTTTCTTAACTGTACATCTCTTCTAATCTTCTTTTTTCCTCTTGCTGCATTGCAGAGGGAAGCGCCTGTGCGGTCGTGTTCGACTGCAAATTTATTGAGACGTCTGCGTCTCTTCACCACAACGTGCAGGATCTATTCGAGGGCATTGTCAGACAGATTCGCTTGAGGAAAGACAGCAAAGAGGAGAACGCACGACGCATGGCCAACTGCAGGCGCAGGGAGAGCATCAGCAAGAAGGCCAAGCGGTTTCTGGGGCGCATGGTTGCACGCAAGAACAAGAAAATGGCTTTCAGGCAGAAGTCGAAGTCCTGCCATGACCTCACCGTTCTCTGAGCGGCACACAGGACAGAAAGACTTTTTTTTTTTTTCCTTTTGGCCTCTGAAGACCTGATGCTGTGTGTGTTTAAACACTAATCCTAAAGGACTAATAGAGCTGTACAAAATATATTTTTTGTTTTTTAGACATTCATTCTTTATGAAAACAGAAAGCGGTGAAAGAAAATAGCTCATGTTTTAAAAGTCACATCCTGATGGTGGTGCATGAAACTTTGCAAACATGGTACTTCATTTAATAATCTGCCTTAAACATTTTGCAATGACGAGAAGAACCTTTAGTAAGACTAAATCTTATATCCAACGGGTTGCAAAGATTGCCTTGTTTTTGAATAGTCGTGATGTTTTAGTGCACAGGATTGGTGTAAATAGGAGAGATGCCGAAGGCAGCAAACATCTCGCCACTCTCTGAGATTACATTACTAGGTTATCTGGAATCATATTTACTTGAAACATGGTGCGCAGGTTCGTACCATGGCCAAGTTACCAAGAAAAGTAAATCTCAGTTACTGTTTGTTGTTCAAATACACTGAATACAGGTTGTGATTGTATGAGTCAAGCAATAAGTTATATATTAGTCTTGTGAACCTTGATATGAATGAAAATGTTTTGTTTACTTTGATTTTGTTTCTAAATAAAAAAGTAAAATCCAACTTTTCTTCTTCTTTTGTCAATTTTTCATCCACAGAGTACAAAACAACAGGAAGTAGATGTTGTTTTCAAAGGAACTCATGAATATTTGAGCCCGCCGATGGAATGGAACCTCACTGGACATTGGTTTTTAAGGAAGGAAACAGGGTAGTTAAGGGTAGTTTTATTTAAAACGAGTTAACGATTAACCCACGAAAAGAGTACAAGAACTCGGTTTTTCCATCCGATTTGAAATTCTCACAAACCTCTGGCCAGACGGGCACACTGCTGTCAGAAGGAGGAAAACTTTGCTTGGAGGATTTGGACCGTTTGGGCTGTCAGTATTTTTTGTCTTTATCGTCAGAGTTTAGCTGTGATTGAGGCTTTGATTTGACGCACTACTGTGATTACTGTAGTTATCATCGAAATTATAGACAAGTGTTTTTTTTTTACTTCAATTTGTCTCAATTGTAACAGAAATAGCTTTTGATGACATTGTGCTGAATCAAATTGAAGGAATTGGTCATCTGGGTTTCTGACGGCACAGGAGGAGATCAGACTTCGCTTTAAATAGACTTTGTGATGGTCGTGCAGTCATTGTGTATGAATTGATTCTAAAAAGGGGGTTAATGAGTCACAGGACAGAATTCGTGCTGTTGTTTTGTCTGAAATACTGTAACAATTTACAGGGGCCACATGGCGGACAGTGGAGCTGCACCAATGCTCATCACAGCCCTCATTGTAAGATTTATTGTAAGTCACACATTGACTCTGAAACAATCACAACCAACACTAAAGCATCTTTGGTCTCCCGACCTTTACAGTTGGCGATACCGTACACAATTGAGCCATGCTCTGGAGCAAATGTAAAAATTGGTGTTCCGGAAAATTATGATGGCATTTTTCCGTGGTACCTTGCTAAGGTAAGCTCTTTCTTTGTTACTTTAAAGCATGCTTGTTACATACTTGATGGATGCTGAGTTTTTTTATCTTTACGGATAATAAATAGGAGTTTAACGATTAATCGGGTCATTCAGTGAACTGATTTGTATTCTATGATCCAACCAGACTGATCCGTCTTAGATATCGATTGAGTCTTATTACCAACCACACATTATGATATCGTTAAAATGAATAGTTAGACCCAGAATGATAAACATATTAACTTAAGAGAATGACTAACTTGGTAAAATGTCAAAAACACACATTTGAGCTCATATTTAGTCTTTCTTCATTATTGCAATCGAAATCCTTCATCTTTTTTGAAATACGTGTTCATGGTCAAAACATGACGACATTCCTCTATTGATAGAAACTAAAGGCAAATGAGACATCCGAATAGGCCTGCGTCTCTCTTTCTTTTTACCTTTTTTCTGCACTCAAGGTTGAAGCCGTTCGAACACGCTGCCGTCATCTCTAATCTATATTTGGCATGTTCACAGCGCCTTTCTGGCATCAGACCCAGCCTCTGCTTTTAGTCCAGCTGGGTGGCAGGTGGGGTGTTGTCATTCATGACGCTATCACATCTCGTAACCCAGTCATATAGTCAGCCTTTTTGTCTGACCGAGCGTCAGTGGGATAACATATTAATGGCTGCTTCTGATGATAATAACTCCACTTGGTGCTATAAATGGAAGGGACGTCACATTTGCCTCTGATTTGATGAAGGTAAAATGTTTTCCCTGCGTTTGTGTTGGTTAGAGAAGAGTGCCGCAGTGATTTATCCTGTTTGGAAATTTCAAAAGGTTGGTTCTGTAAACACGGACACATTTGTAGTATTTTGGAGTTCAATGTGAATGAGCAACCCTGTTCTTTTTTTCTCTTTGAAAGACTGTCTGTCCACCCACTTTCCCTCCATGCATTCATTTCTTCATCCCTGTTATTTGTACCTGCAATGTCCGTCAGGGAGAATACAAAGGCAGATAACTGCGGATGCTCATACAGATATCTTGTTTATTTGGAGTGATTGATTGCCCCAGTGTGCATGTCTAGACTATAAGGAGAACTGGAACATCTCAGCAGAGTCCAGGCATAGTGAGGAAGCAAATCCAGACTAGAAACACTGACACAAAAATACAAACAAGGATGTTTTTTTTTTTTTTTAACTAAAATATCTTAAATCTGAGTCGGTTTTCCATGAACCGCTTTGGGCTTTTTACAATTATGATCACAATTATAGATAAGTGGGATTTGTTAAACCAAGAGCAAATCCCACAGTTTAACATGTTTCAATTGTCCAAACACACTGTAATTTTGGAAAGTATTTAAAATACATTTAACCAAAATGCTACCTGTTAATGTCAAGAATCTATCTATAAATGACCTTCCACTTATGGTTGAGATCACAAAGGCAGAGCAGCCTCAGTCCTGCAGCTTCCATCTGTGACAAACATCTCTTTTTCTAGTTTTCTGAGATGGAGAAGAGATTCCAATGTTTCTATTAACACAAGACAACATTCCCATTCAATGTAATTTGCACCATGTTGGTGGAACACCACGTTTCCTACTTACAGCTTCAGACAGATTGGATTTAAATTATAATTGAATCAATCAACAACATAATCTGAAAGTGCTTAAAACCTTTTGGCGGCTCATTAGGTCAGCATTGATTAATAGAAAGTAAAGAACACTTACAGGTAAAATAGAAAAAAATAAATGTTTTTTGCCACAATCACTTTGACACAAGCGTTATCAGTATAAAACAGTGTTTTACTCCTATGTGTTGCTTGGTTTACGGCTTAAAAAGTTCTCACTCTTTCTGTTTTTCCTCATTTAGCTCAGTAACCTTCCGAGTAATTACACTGAGCTGGCGGTGTCCGGAGATGAGGACGGGATATTTGGAATCGACGGTCAGTTTCTGTATGCCACAAAGCCTCTGGACAGAGAGAAGCAGCCGTCTTACTCTCTGCAGGTACCTCACTCACACACATCCATGTCAGGGGAATTATCAGTACCAAAGAAACAAGAAATGCTCTCAAAAGGGAACACAAATATATATTTGTGCATGGATTCTCTCTTGAATAAGTCTGTAGTTTATAATTCACGACATGACCCAGCTTTAAAGCTCATTCCAGCATGCTATTCAAAGATGTCTGAATAGTGTGTTTGTTTGCTCTGCAGGTGTCCTTTAGACCGTCACCTGTTCTTCAAAACATCCGGACGTCAATGCATCGTCAGAGCTTCACTGTTGAAGTGTGTGTCATCGACAAAAATGACAATGTGCCCACTTTCAAAAAGGAGACGATGAGAGGCAGCGTGCAGCTCGGCCTTCTGAAAGGTGCATAAACTACTTCAAGACATACGCAAACAGGGAAAAATACTAAACTTGTTACTGATAATTGAAATACTTCTCATTAGAGGGGAAACTAAATCAGATGAACATAAAAAAATAGTCATTAGGACTTTCCTGCAACTCAATTTCGTTTTCATTTTAGTATTAGCAATTAATTATTTGGGTGAAATTTATTTATTTTAGTCATGAAGATTTCTTCACTCAGCTATTTTCCACTTTGACTTTCAGGGATCTCCTTCATGCAAGTGGAAGCCATGGATCGTGATGACCGGAACACAGCTCACGCTGAGCTGCGGTTCAGCCTCATGGAACAAACTCCCAGAATTCCCTCCAGTCAAATGTTCTCTATGGACTCCATCACTGGAGAGGTCTCCCTCACCGAGGAAGGTTAGTCCCAAACAGAAATCACTAAGTCCTGAAGATTTCTGGGCCTTTTGGTAAATTATTGTTTTATTTTAGTTTTCTCATAAACTTCAGAATGCAGGAAAATTACAAAGATTTTTATAAAAATGTAATTTAGTCTCTATCGGTTTTATTGAACTGCAGTAAAATAATTGATATGATATAAGGCAGTGATTTCAGCCCTTTTCTATAATAATTTTTTTCATTTGGTACTCTCAAATCAGCACAAGACAGCTTTATTTGTATACCACATTTAATACACAGATACCTCAAAGAATGAATGTGTACTATATTCAATGAAAAAAAAGAAAAAATAGAACGCACTTCCATATCAAAATGCTTTTACAACAGAAAAAAAAAAGATTTTGTAGCTATAAACACACATATTATAGATTTTTTCTTGTTTTAAAGGATTGGATATATTAAATCAATGGGAAAGTTAGGATTAACTAACCTTTAAGGCTTGGGAAAAAAACCTAAAACACGTCACTGTTCTGTTTTTAGCAAAATGTGACATTAATATTCATTTTGACTATTTCTTGACTAAATCGTTAAATTAACCTGAGACTTTTTAACAAACAATATTGACTTTATTGTGAACCTACATTACTCCAGACTGAATTTATTTGATAAAAAAATGTAAAAAAAAACAATAATTGTTTAAGATATTTAAAAGAATCTGTACCTCCTAAAGTACAATTAAACATTCCCAAAGCTACATGTGTCTCTAATATTAGGTTTTAGAACTCTCTTATGATATTTAATTCAACATCCTAGTCTGCTGGATTATCAAACAGGAAAAGAAGAGAAAGTAAATCCTACCACAAAGACATGTTTCTCTCTCAAACAGTACATTTCTGTGTGCTGCTGCTATTTCTGTCGCTCTGGTATTCCCCTTTTTCTCCCTCAGTTTGACAGACGATGGAAAATGTTCACACTTGCTGGATTCTGTCAGCCCACACTACATCGGATTCCCTCATAGAGGCACTGAAAACTGCCCACCGTTTTTTACCTCTCCTTCAAGCTGAACAAAACGATTGTTGGCATTTCATGCTCTTTATCTTCCTTTCAAGTAGGGGAAATAGGGATGCAGAAACACACTTTCTTCATGATTTGGTTCAAACCTCAATTTTAGGTAATATGTTTTACAAAACAACAACAAACAAGAGAAACATGACAATCCTTTATTAAAATTTTTAATAAGCAAGTAGACAATAAATAATAAATGGTAATTACATTTTTAAACATAGACTAAACAGTGCACACATGGTTCAGTTTCAATCCAGAATTGTGGTATCCCAAGAAGATGTATGTACCAAATGATGCATAAAGGGTCGCCATTTTTATTTATTCATTTATTTTAAGCTTTAAAAGTAATTGAATGCTGCAATATAAACTTAAAAACACACATATATTAAAGCCGTTTCAGGTATAAATTAATACATTGATTAGAATATAAAGAAAATTAACTAAGATGTTAGGGTATGATGCCATCTTCTTGACATAGTTATTCCTAATCATAAATAGATATTTTTGCTGTAATGCATAAACTACACAAATGGCACATTATATTAATTAAATATAATGGTTATCGATTAAAGTCAAGTAGAGTTTGATTTGTTGCTTGAAAGTGATTAGGAAGAAGCAAACTTATAATTCCACCTCTACTGAGTTATATATATATATATACATATATACATCATGTGTTACTTCTCAGTCACAATGAATGTTATGTTTCCCAGGATCTTCCACTCTGGATCCAGAGATGTGTGGCCGCTACAAGCTCCAAGTGATGGTGAAGGACATGGCCGGGAAGGCAAATGCTTTCTTCACCACCGGCACCGTTACTGTAGAGGTGACAGGAAACACCTGGGCGTCACCTGACCCTGTGCGTCTTCAGGAGAATCTTCCGGGCCCGTACCCCATTCCCATATCCCAGGTGAGGCAGCAGATCCAGATCTCCTTCTACTGAGAAAATGCAGATTGTATTTTCAAATTTACTAGCAGATTCACTTTGTGATTCCTGTCATAAAGCACAGTAAGAATTGGGCAAAAATCCTTAAGAAATTCATATTTTAATAGATTGCATCACAATAAAAAATGAACGCCATCCGTTGTGTGGTATGAGTGAAGTGGCATCCTTTTACTTGTGTCTGTTTCATGCACCTCTTAGCACCTTCTATCTGACCAAGTACTAAATTATTAATGGTTTTTAAATGCTGTGAATCCTTTCAGGATTCCTCCTCACTGAATCCTTGTAACTCATCCACTTCCCTAGTAAATGTCTCCGTTTAACAAATCAAATTTCACGTTAGACTCTTATTAAACAACTTCCTCCTTGTAAATATTTCAGTTTTTAACTCTGATTATCTTTGATATATTGTAAAAGCATTTCCAGTGGTCCTTAATTTATGATTATGCAGTTTTTTAGGTAAAATGACAAAAATATTTGTTGTTTTCTAGAACCTAGTTTCTGCAAAGTCACTGTACTTCATTAGAAATTCACCTCTGAGTTGTGAGTAGGATTGTTGGCGCAGAGCAACCCCGCTCCCTTCCCCTTCACGTTTACATGCTCTCCCTCTAGCTTACAGCCCCTCACAAATATAAAAATAAATACTTAGAAATGCTTTTTAAATCTTATATATATCCTCTATCATGTTAAAAATGCCACAAAAACATGTTAAATTCACTAAAAACACAGTTTTCATCAGAGTGGGTCTTTAACTATGCTAGCTTAGTAATATCTTCAGGAGCTTTTAGTCAGCTCCTCTGTTTTATTTCAGAATCATGACTGTGTCATTTCCTCTTTATCATCAAGCAAGATCTTTCCCTTCTGACCTTGCAGCACAAAACATTAAATTATTATAAAACGTCAGAAGCTATGAAAAAGCATTAATCTGATTTTCTAATCTAATTGGATCACAATATTTCAAACAAAAGATCAAGTGATTACACTTGGGTTTTGCCTCAGAAAAAGTAAAACAGAACACTGCACTAAAGATGCAACAACAGTTTTAGAATTGAGAACATTTTTAGAACCAAAATTGTTTGTTTAAGATGTATTTGAATTTGGACTTGATGAAAGCTGTCATCAGAAGAAAAGATTACTTCAATCTACGTGTGAAGATTTCAGATTAACAGTGTTATTTTGTAAATCTCTGCTCCCATCTCACTTTTTTCTTGAGACAGCATTAGTCATACATCTATAAATAACATTGTTTTATAAGACATGAAAAAAAAATCCACTTGCAGGAGTAGTTATTATTGCTAAAGATATTTATCCTGAAATTGAATTGCGTGTGGTTGAACAAAAAAAAAAAATTTTTATTCATTCACAGCTAAAAGCAGTGCAAACCAAAAAGGAAAAAATAAAAGGGGCTGTGAGGATGATTCAGTCACTGAATCAAATGTATTGTACAAATTCTCATGGTCGCTGTGGCCACAAGGTACAACACACAGCCTCCCCCGCCTCTTGTTTTCTCCAACCTCCCCCACACTCGCCCTCCGCCTCTTATCTCGCAAACGTCCTCTACCACCCACTGAAAATGTGTGCTTTTGCTGTGAAACACACTGAATATCGCTTGAATTCTTTTCAAATCTACAAAATACAGTGTGTTATTTGGATGTCCAGATTCTGAATTACTTCCTTCCTTTTTTAGTAATTTTTTTGCTAACTGACCTCATTTGTGCTCATGTAGACTACCAGAAAATACCTCAAAAATGACAAATCCTTCTGTGTAATTTAACCTATAATGAACAGATTTGAAATTAAAATTTTAAAAAGTTCTTTAATTCAGATGCTCATCTACCAATATATATATATATATTTTTCTTTTACATTTTTGGTCATCGAGAATGAAAAAAAGCCATACTCGGTTGGCATCACATTAACTTGGGGGAAGCCTCAGTTCACCCACGCAGAGTGAAGTGATGCTGTTCTCAGCGGGTGACTAACTGCTGTTATTACACACATAGGACCGCCAGGCTCAAACACCCCCTCTGTGCGTCCCACCTCCCTCGCTGTTCATCAGAAATGGAGCAGTTGTGTCCACACATCCACTCAGTTGTGACAGATGCTGCCTTTTGCACGCCGACACTGAGCGGCAGAAGCTGAAATCAGCCTGGCGCTCGGCATACTTTTTTGCACTTGTGTCACCATGTTTCTCTCCAAACATGAAACTGTTATCAACCGAGTCCAGATAAATATCCCAATCAGTTTGCTTGACGAGGAGAAACAGCTCAAATCAAACCTCCAATCAAACTTAAATTCCAGAAGGTTTTTTTTTTTTTTTCATCAGCACTAAATCACGAGCCTCTGATATTCTGAAAGACTGATTATGTTCTATAACTAGAACTGCTTGAAATGAGTAATTTAAAGCAAGGGAGTGCAGGAGGCCGTCTCCAACAAGTGTTAATGAATGATTCAATGCTGCAATGAATTGTAGCTTTTCGCACTTCACATCTTCACAATGAAACATTACAGACGATTCTTGGGACAGGGTACTTAAGTTAGTCATTAGACACGATCTCTCATTGTTATAAGAAACCACACATTCTGTCTTTGTGATCGCACTCACCCAAAAGCTGTGACGTAAAGAGTTACATGTTCTCGGACGTTACGGTTTTTCATGTCTGCTATTCTCTCAGATTCATCATATCTTCAGTAAATTTGCTCCAATGAAAATTGTGTTTTTCTTGTGAACATTTTCTCATTGTGAGCATTCTCTCATGATGGGGGACACATACAAAGAAAATTAAGATTAAAATTGCTTTTCTGAGTATTCAAATTGTAGTGAAGCAGGAGCAGACAAAAAAGCTAAAATCAGTGAGACACAACCTCCATCTATTTGTGGACAAATAGATCCACGTACGTCTTTGTTTTCCACGTCAAAGCCGGCTCAAAACTGTGTGGCTGGATAGGCACAATATTGCTAGCCATTTTTGTTGTACAGATAATGTTAGATTGAAGGAGTGAGACTCTGTAAGGTAGCAGAGAGACTGTGACACAAATGTAGGTCTGGGGCAGGGGTCTGCAACCTGGGGCACCTGTGACTCTTTGGCTTTAAAAAAGTTCTAAAATTTGGGATAGATGTTTAATTATTTAGTTTAGTTTAGCACATTCTAATACATGCGGTTGTCATAATGAAAGAAAATGTCATATTTGACTTGGTTTTCTTTAATTTTTCATTCAAAATCTGCTGAACCAGTGGGATCTTTTTTGACACGTAGTGCAATTTATTTTGAAAGGAACTTGTATTTGCTGCTGTCAAAAGTAAAGACGTGAAAGTTGTTCTTTATAGAAAAAACATCACACTTTTTAAAATTCAATTATTGCAAATATTTTAAAGCTATAAAGGAAAAATTAAATGGCCGCATAAAAAATAAATAAAGTGTATTTTCTAAAAGGTTAAGTGTGATTGGGGGGCTCTCGCTGGGTTCTGGTCTGTATTAAACTGGACCAAATGGCTCTTTTGGCATTAAAGGTTGCAGACACCTTATGGCTTGATGGTACTGTAACAAAAGACATGCAAAATACAAAAAAAAAACATGAGGTGAGAAAGGAACCAAGGCTGGGCCATAGGAATGAAATATACAAAACAAGACAACAAAAGTCTCAGTGGATTATCTACAAAAAAACCATAAAATAGGTGATTCCTCGTGAGCTTTTATGTAATCCTCTGGGGCCTGGTTAGACATCTCGTCAGACCAGGTGTCTTCATTCACTCAGTTCAAGGAACACATGCAGAGGAAGAGGGAGAAAGAACACAGTGACAAATCTCCGCATCTAACAATTACCTTTCAGCATATCCTGTCAGGGGACGCCGCAGAACTACAAGAACTATGTTCTTAAAAACTACACCGTTCTTTGTTTTTTGCCTAAAAACAGCAAAAAATCAAAAGATGATCAGAGTGGGACTTTAATAAATTTATATTTCTACTCTGTGATACAAGCAAAGCAAGCTGAGATCATTTTTTCCCCATTTTATTAATCAGGAAGGAAATCGGGTGTAAAATCTCCCCTAAATATCAGTGTAATCCACTGCTGTTGTCATGAACAGCAGTCAAAAGAAACAAACAACAAAAATGGGTTGACTCCAGAGCACGATTAGCGAGACTGAACAGAACTTGTTGTAAGAGCTCAGAGTTCACAATGGAAACTTTGTGATGAGTTTGTCTTGACTGTCTGCAAACCCCTTATGATGACAAAATGCAGATAAAATCTAAAAGGGGGGTGAGGGAATACAGGCAAAAGGAAGCGATGATGGGAAGAGGGAAAAAGCTGGAGATAGAAAATAGGAAAAGCAAACTTCAACACATTATAGGAGACAGGAAGACATTTCTGAGCATCTGCGGTCAGACGAGCCTCCAGTTCAGATTGTCCTCGTACACAGTGATCAAATATGTGAAGGAAGTCCAGGACATCTTCCCCAAGAGATAGAAAACAACAACTTCCATATGTATGAAACAACTATGGATGCAGGAACATTTGGTAATAGATAAATGTTGTTCATCTTTTAGTACATCCCTTCAGGGGTCGCCACAGCCAATCAGCTTTCACTGATTCAAAGTGTTTTTACACCTTGAATGCCCTTCCTGGCACAACCTTGGATTTTACCCAGGCTGGGAGCAAGGAGACACAGACTTGGGCCCCCTTGTGGCTACATATTATTTTAAAAGTTTAAGAAATTAATGAAACCAACCTTTTCTCTTCTAATTGAAGATTAATTAGCCAGAGGAGTAACAAATATTCTGCAGAAATGTTATCATTACTAACTTCATATGGCAAAACATTAATGATGTTCACAAAATATATCAAGTTTAATATAAATAAAAGTTGATAATACTCTACTTGTTTCCCCTGGAGGTAACTTTAAAAACTAAAACACATTTTCTGTAAAGGGCAGGTGTAGCAGCACATCATTAAATCACATTAGTACTGTTAAAGTTTTTGTATTTTAAGGAGAGAGGAAAAATAAAAAGTTAATATGTAACAAAGATACATTTAACACAGCTCACAATTCATTTAATCACATGAAGCAAAACATACAAATACATTAATGACTGACAGAACTTAAGCTGCATCCAGAAAAGGTTTTTGCGACAGAATATTTACAGAAGATGCTCTATGAAGCTATACAAGGTTTTCACACAAAGCTTTGCCAAGAATATGACATTAATATTTTATTTCTAACCCAACATATCGAAATGATTTTGTTTTTGTCACTTAAAATCAAACTATGTATTAAAACTTTTGTCGCTGATCACTGAAGTTTAACCTTAAAAAAGAAACAAAAGATGAACTATTTGCTAAAATGTGGAGAAATGTTTAATGTCTTTACTTTAGAAGTCAGTTTAATTGTTTTATTCTGTCATCAAATGTTGTTAATTCTGTAACTCAACTATTGATTTTTAATGTTTTTGACAAGTTTAAGTGCAAAAAAAAAGATTTTTATGGATGTTTCTAGGTTGTCCTTTTGAGTCATCAATACAAGCTTCTTTGAGCATTGCAAAAATGAAAATATATTTTTTAAATGAAATAGAAACAGTAATAAATATAAGTCAGAAGTCTTCTGCCCCCCTCCTACCCCTCCAAATAAAATATTTCATCCCCACCCTTGGATGTTTCAGATTTAATTGAAAAAAAGGTCAATGAACAACAAGCTCTAATGTCAGGAAAGTGCAGTAAACTTGCTGTTCCTTTGCATTGGAAGTGCTATACAGTGAGGGCTGGAACACTGTCAACACATGCCTGAGGCGAGCTTCAGCTGTGTTACCACTGAACTCCTGTCCTTGTTGGGTGCCGCTTGATGGCTTTTAGGGTCTTTTCAGACAATATGCAGCCTTCTGGCAAAGGGTTGTAAAGCAGAGTGGAAAATCCCCTTCAGCCTGCATTGTTAGTTTTGGCTGCCGGTTCTGTTCTCCATCATTGTCACTGACTTTAACTAGCTCCTTATCACGTAAACAGATGGTAGCTTAGCTCCAATGTACTTCAATGCAGAGGTTTAGTCTGTGATGCTAATTAATTACTACTAATTTGCTTTCAGACATAAACAAAAAAAAAAAAAAACATTGATTGTTATAGTTTTCTCGTCACAATGTCTTATTGCTGAATCAGGTGAAGTGGAGCGGAAGCCAGGCCGAGTACAGTCTGGAGGGGGAGTTTCCAGAGATGCTCTTCACCATCAGCAGAGAAGGAGTCATTTATCTCAACGCTCCTCTGGACAGAGAGACCCAAGACCAGGTGTGTGCTGTAACTCCAATCCAAACATTCCCATCAGCTCACAATAAATCCCAAACTAGAAGAGTTGGCTCTATAGAGATGTGCAGGACGAAAAAAATGGCTCCACATTAAACACATTTGTCAAGCTTTATTTGTTTTACATGTAATTATATATTTAAATGACAGATAAGTGGATTTTTTAATCACTTTTTGAAGGCAACAAAAATAAATCTCATCAATGTGAAGAACTAAGCTGTATGTGTGTACAGTAATAAAGCATTACTGTAACACGACAGCGATGCACTGAAAGGGTTGGTGTCACTCAGGGCTCACTCAGCAAAGATGCACTAAATAATTGAAAAAAAGGAGAAATAAAATTGAAAAAGAGGTTGTGTTAAAAAAATCAATTTATTCAAAGAAAAATCAGAATAAAACTTAAAAAAATACCCCAAGAAATGCTTGAACACACTATAAAACAAAAAAGTCATATGTTTTAGTAAAGTTTCATCTCTTTTTGTCATGTGTCAACACTGTATTTAACAATGTAAGCTGTGGCTTTTCATCTGCCAAACAGAAATGATTTAATCCTCATTCAGTCATGAATAATCGGGCTCTTTTACTAACTTTTTTCGGCTGCAGATACAAGTGAATAATTTTATAGAGCAGATGTGAGAACACTGAAATGTATGTCAGTCACTTTATATTTACACATACAACCAAAACATTATTATAAATTCTTCTTTTATCCCTCAGTTTCTCATCAGTATTGTGGTTGAGCGTCCTGATGGCAGAGAGATCGCCAAACCTGTGGAGTTGAGGGTAATGGTGGGTGACGCCAACGATAACAGACCCACCTTCCCGCAGGCGCAGTATCACGCCGTGGTCAAGGAACTGGCTGCTCGAGGTAACCCGCACCCCACAATACAGTATACAGCTCGGAAAGTCAAACTGGCTTTAGTGTTTATTTTATTTATTTATTTATCTATTTTAATGGTGGTCTAAATGATGCGTTTAAGGTTTTATCAAATAAAAAAAATAACTCAAGAAAACATTAGTCGTTCAATAAAAAAGAAAAAAAAAAGATAATTTTAAACCCTTTCAACTTTTAGAATGTTTCATCAATATGTTCTGTGTAATATGTATATTTAAAGCTATATTTGCTAAATTTAAAGATTTTTTTTTAATGGCAACACACAACAACATTTAGATTTAAAAATATCAAATGCTGAGAAACTGCATTTTTCTGAACTTTTATTGTTAGAAAGCATGGTGTTGTATTTTTAAAAATGTTGTTATTTTGAGCGTCTGTATTGTTTTATTTTAATCAAAAGCTTAAATTGTCTGGAAATTATTTTATCCATATTTCAATTTTTATAAATAGATATTATACATTATACTATTGTAATTTTGAACTTATTCATTTTTTGCATTACATTTTTTTCTAATGTGTACATATTAGCTCAGTTAGCAATTAACATTAAACAAGACAAAGGACCTAATCAATCTTTTGTTAGATGAACTCCAAAATGAGACTATAATTTAAAAAAAAATCTGAATGGCTGAAAGTGCAGCTACAATCACTGAGGGTGCCAGATGCCTTTTGTGAAAGCATTTTGGGATTTTTGCCAGGATGCGGGGAAAGCACCTCCATCCTCCCTTTGCTCATAAAAGGCACACGGTCTGTTGTGCATACAAGGTCTCTGCATAAAAGCCTTTGTGTTGATGCTTTTAGAACAGATTGGTTTCTGGGAAATGAACTATGGGGTACAATCTGTTAATCTAAATGGAATCATTGAGTGTGGATTAAATGCAAAGACCATTGTTATCCTCCTTTGGCTGCTCTCTTAGCATGCAGAGTGTAAATTGTGATGCAAAAAAACTTTTAAGGTCAAAGGATTTTGTGAAAAGGCCAAAAAAAGGTCAACTGTGACTTCTTTCATGAGCAATTCTGAATTTGTGGGGGAAAAAAGCTTTTCAATTTAGAAAGGAACAAAGCAATCGCTCCATATTAGAGATATTTTTCATCTTTTGTCCTTTTACTACTTTTCTCCACAACTATTTGCAATTATGAGACTTTTACTTTCTTTTTTTTGTTCTTCAGGAACAGAAATCCTGACAGTGCAAGCAGCTGATAATGACGATCCCAAAACAGATAATGTGAGGATCTTCTACCGTTTAGTCGGGCAAATTCCAGAGAGTCCACGCGCACTTTTCCGAGTGGATCGGGACTCAGGAGTCATCTCTGTGCAGGCAGACAGCATGGAGGGCACAGCACCACAGTACACCCTTACTATCACTGCTGAGGATGCTAAAGGTGAATATGGGGTCTTTTCTAAGGCTTAGCTTATAGGAATAGTGTCTATTCATCAAAACAAAGGAAACTTAAAAAGGAGTTTTTGATAACTTCAGTTGTAGTTTTTCATAATTTTGAAAAATTTAATATCAGAAAAAATCAAATATAAAACTACGGGTGAAGAATTAGGTTTTTGTTGTTTTTTTTTCCCTTTTCTTTTACTAGTTCAAACAGTTTATCTTGTTGAGAGACTTAGCTGTGCAGGGAATGGCTCTTAATTATCAAAATTCTCATTTTTATTCAAAATAAAAACGTCTTTAATAAAGTTATATCAAGGTCATCGTTATAGATTTTTTTTTAGAAGATGGGCTTGTTTATTCACTGTGACAACCTCTAAAATAAACAGCTGAAAGGCAAAAGAGAAGATTTTTGCTTCTTACATAAAACCCAAACAGAGTCGTATTACTGTTATTTGCTTTTCCTTTAGTTTGTTTTGTCATTTCTTACAAATATGTAAATGATGCTGTAAGGTGCAAAACAGACCAGCGATGAAGACACTGGTAAGGACACAGATTAGGACATTAAAAATCACTGCGACACAGAAATTTAATTAGCTGTGAGCATTTGTGCGTCAGTGGCTTTATTGATGTGTTTGGGGTCGAACGAGTGTATAAATGCCAGCCTCTAGGGTGAGAGATGATGTGATCTGCATGACTCATGGACTTTTGGTGTGATGGAAGCAAGACAAGGTACTTGCTGTTCCTTCACCATATTTTATTTGCGAGCAGGGCTGACCCTGACTCACTAACAGAAGCTGTGATGATGCCCCCTGGCAGGTCTTAACAGTTCGTGCACTGTGGTTGTGACAGTGCAGGATGAGAACAACAACCCACCAGCCTTTGCCCAGCATGAGGTAAGACAGCACACGCTCAAACCTACACACACGTGCAGGGATGAAGACACAGCCATGATGGACTGTCAGGGATGATTTAAACAAAATAAAAAAGCTGAGTAAACATCATGTTAGCTGGATTTGCAGAAAAAAATCTGGAAAAGGGGAAAGTTAGTAAGGGCAGCTGTTCAGCCTTTCCTTTTTTTAAACATCGTTAGAAAATAATAAAATATATAAGATAATTCAAATCTTTTTGTAATCCTGAGTTTGAGTTCTTAACTTTTGTTTTATCTCCATTTGCAAATTAAAGTGTGAAAGAACTACTTTTCACAGTAAGCGCATAAGTAAAATTCACATCTTGCTGTAATCCCAAATTACAGATATGACAGATATTTTTGACAGATATGCTGATAAACCTCTGATGTTACATTCACACTGGGTATGTGACGGGCAATGCTTCACGTTTCTGAGCAAGCATTTAGCCCATGGAGTTCATACTGGACTGCTGCTACCATTGACTGTATACAAGAACTGGACTGAGTGACCCCTCCCCTCCTCACATTCCAAACAGGAAGTACCTATAGATGCCAAAAACCCAAAGACTTCCATTTAAAAAAATAAAATTTGATAAGTTTTGTCAGAATAACTATTCTAGCTCTGATAAGTTTCATTTTGTTCCTGCTAATCCTTTTTTATGATATTATTCTTTATCACAAGTTACTGAGGATATAAACTGACCAATCAGATGCCTCCCTACAGCATGTGGCGCCCGCTGGCCCCCACCTCAAGACATTTGACCGACAGATTCTCCTGAGTCCGCTTTCAATGGAAGGGGAGTGGACTGCCAACAAGCTCCCTCCTTCCTGATTGACAACAGTAGTTGCCATAGAAACGTTGATGCTTACGGTCTCGGATCAATCACTGTTTACTAGCATCGTCTGACTCCAAATGGCGGCGTCCATATCAGGGAAAAAGTGCAGACTGAAATGACTAAATTCCACTGGAGTCGGCAGAAGTAAGTCATTTTTATTGGGTGACGTCACACTTGCACAGTCCAGTTTGCTTATACAGTCAATGGTCACTATCCGATACTTGGTGAGAGGTTTGGTGCGACAGTTGGCACTTCTGTGAGTTAAAAGATTCACCATCTGTTTGTTACTACCTAATCTGAGCCCCTGATTGGTCAAAGTTTGACCTGGTTTAATTCCAATGCACGTTCAATGGCTACAGGTTTTCTATGTGGTTGTAAAAAGTTGTGTGAACGTGGAAGGCATTTCATTGGAAGTGGCCGCTTGAACACACGTTGCTGAAGGCAGTGTTAACATAGATTAAGTAAAAAATAGGCAGCTACAGACAGACTTCAGAGAGGACAGTAAAGCCCTGACGTGTGGGAGTTACATGGGACAGCTGTGAAAACGAGGATGCAGGTTTCAGATTTTATGTCTTAAGTCACATGGTCGCATGGCACAAATGCAAGAACATTTTTTATATATACTGGCCATAAAAGCTCAAGCTAAAAAGATGAATCTCAAAGCCTAAAATGAAAGAATCCCCAGCAGATGTATGTCTTAAAAAGTAAGTGTAAAGGAACTTCCGCCTCTTTCAATTTTGCCATCTCAAAGCTCAGAAGAGGAGGCTCCCGAACCAGCGCTTGATCCAAAAACTTGATAAAAGCGGCTACAAATCTAAAAATAATCATAAAACTGTGATTTCTTTGAAGCTACATCAAGCAATATATTTGATCCCTCCTCCTCCATCGCCTGCTTGTCTGGATACTCCATTTGAAGCTGTTAAAACAAATAAACACTCGGTCAGATAATGGTTGCCACAGCCGCACACATACAAACACAGAGGTGGAAAATGCTCTTGAGCGGGTCACGCCTGAGGAGAGCAGCTTTTTCCATGGCAATGTGAAGGCAGCGCTGTTGGGGCTGCTGTGGGAGGTGAGTGGTGACAGGACGGGGCTGAGCAACACTGCAGATGGGGCAACCAGATCACAGACATGGCTGCTCCACCGGAGGACATGTGTGAGTGGCAGATTAAACGGCTGTCTAAACACACACGGGCTGGTGAATAAAGGTCAAATCGCACCAGGAGGGTAAGTGGGGGGAAACGTATTCTCACATTTTATCACCAGAAAAAATTGGACAGCCACTCATGCGTGACTCTCAGTGACAACTTTAAAATTGCCACAATATAAGACTAGAACACTCACGTGACTCGGAGCTGAAATTACTTAATGTTTTCTTAGTGTCAAACCAAAATCACTCATAAAAATTGGCTGTTAATCTTATATTAATTCTGCAAATGTATTCACATTTTGTTGGTCAGCTGCTCCAAAACAGTTGCTAAATGAGCAATTTTCTGCCTTGTGATAATCTGTTTCTTAGTATGGACCCTTTCACGTTCCTGAAGATGCTCCACTAGCTACCACGGTAACGTCTGTATTGGCCAGGGATGCAGATGTTCGCGGTGGAGACAGCTGGCAGGTGGACTACCGTCTGGAGTCTGGAAACGAGGAGGAAGTCTTCACCTTGGTGACGGACAAGCAGACCAATGAAGTGTCGCTGGTGCTTTCCAAGGTAACTACCATTAATGTCAATGATTACAACCATTCTTTTCTGGTCAAACTCTTCTCTTTTTCCTCTTAAATATGATAAAAACACGTTGAAGGAGAGCGAAGGATAATGTCACAGAAACCTTTGTTGCCTTTCACTCGTCCTTGGTGTGTGGGATCATTCAGGGGTTGATCTTAAAATAGCAGTCCAATAAAAGTGTGTCAGCTCAGCGTGCGGCTTTTCATGTTACGTTGTGTGTTTGTGCTCTGTTGAGAGATGGAAGGTAAAGAGCATTTGCAGTATGTCAATATGTTTGTCTCACATAATAATAATAAAAAAAGACCCCTAATGACAATGAACTGCTTTAGCAAAATAATCTCCATCCCCAGGGCGCATTACCCTTGGCCTGCATGCTATAATCCAACAGGGAACCTCACAGGAATGAGTGTGTGTCTGTGTGTGATCAGACTCTAACAGTCTGCTTTGTGGAAGTGGGCCAGGCAGGAGGTGGTCTATTATTTTTAACCTGAATGAACGTGATTGTCATGTGAGGTGTACATGCAAGTTTGAGATAAATCCAGACACTCGTGTGCCGTTGTTTTTTTTTTTTCTTTTGTTTCTTTTTTTTTATATTTATAATTCTTTTCATGTAGAGTTTTTAAATTAAAGCCTCATCAAGTGACCTTGCAAGATATCCGCAGTAAAAATGTGGGCTGCAGGAGACAAAAAAAAGAGAACAAAATCTTCCGGAAGGATTCAAATGCACTTGCGCAAATCCTTTAATTTGCCGAGTTAAAGCGTGACATCAGCACCACAAAGCAATCACATTTAATTATTACTGGGGAGTGTTCACTGCTCATAGAGAAACTCGGTAATTAGGGTGAATGTCACTCGGACTAGAAATTGTCAAGAGGTAAATACGGAATGAACGAGGATATCTGATGTTTTACAGGAACAAAAGAGCAACACTGAAGATTATTTGGGTTTAAATGGACTATATAATTCATACAAGATGAAAAAAAGTACTGTTGAAATACTTGACTTACCCATCAGCCACCTGTGTTTTATGCTAAATAGTGCATTTGACCACTGCTACTCCATGTGGACTTGGGATAAATCCACCAGAGTTTACTATCTTCAAAAACAATTGCTTTAAAATGTTGTAAACATTCACTCCCCGGAAGGTTTTCCACAACATTTTCAGGGGGATTCTGTGGGAAAAATCTCCCATTTCAATCTGTACAGTGTTTATGAGGTTAGGCACTGATGATGAATGAGAAGGATTGGCTCCCGACCTCTGACCTATGTAATCCCAAAGGTGGTTTTTAAGGGTTTGAGATCAGCCCACTTAAGTTCTTCCATACAGTTGTGTCTTTGTGGAGCTTGTTTGGAATTCTAAGTCACAGTCAGACTAGAACAGACTTTCCCCAAAATGTCTCCCTGGGGTCGGATGTGCAGCTTTGTCCAAAATGTACATCAAGCTATAAAGAATCAGTTAGATGAATGTAATCTTTTTGGTGTTTTTTACATGTTTTTGTGGCTTTCTTCTGTTAATGGAGGATATATATTAAGAAAATTTTGATTAAAATTGTATTTCTGACCTTTTAAAAAAAATGCTGTGAATCGGGAGCTACTTTGGCTAAAAACAGCAAAATTAATATTAAAAGACCACTGGGAACGCATTCAAAACAGATAAAAAGAAGATCAAAGGGGGACTTTTAGATTTCCGCTTAACTGAAAGACAACGGTCTGTCTAAAATCCTAAAAAACAGACCCACGTCATAAGTCCTCCTCCAGACCTTGCAATACAAGAGATTGAAGTAAAACTGGGAGCTCCCTTTGCAGATAAAGCCACAGCTGAGGGAACATGTTTATTCTGCTCTACGGTGTAGAAGCTGCATGCTTTAATCCACATTAAAATTGTTGATATGACGCCAGCAGCTGTTGCTAAACTATGCAAATCCATCCCATAAATCACAAAGTCTACAACAATGCTGTGTGGACATTTTGATTTCCTTTATTTTGCAAACAGCAAGTATTGATGGCTTAAGATGTTGTGCACCTCAGCAGAAATTGTCATCCTCCTGTAACTCTGTAAAACATTCTGTTCTGTGGACACCTCTCAAAGATATTATTACATTTGACAAGAATACCCTTCATGATGCTTTATAAACTTTACAATCTAGCAATCTAGCAATTCATTTTAAATCAATGTCAAGTTTTCTTTCTATTTGCAAAAATCTGCACAGCCTAACGTGTGCCCATGTTGTGTTGATCTAGCTCCTCACCAGTTTCAGTTTGGTGCGTGCATGTTTAGAGACTGTTGAAGCACAAAGCTAAAAGCCAAAGCCAGCCACAGCCTCACCTATTAGAACAAAACAGAGCTGTTGGAGAAAAAAAACAGCTGCTGGATGTTGTCACAGAGCAGCCTCTTAAAATGAATAATGAGAGCTACGTGCATCATGCGCAGTATAACATTACCTTGACTTTCTGCTCTGTCCTTTAACTGCATCACAGTGAACCTAAAGACTGCTGTGTGGAGCAGAAATAATGTAAAGAAAACTCATTCTATCTCACATATCTTACAATGATCATAAATCCATATATTTTTTTAGAAAACCATCACACATAGCTGATAGTTGTCACTTTTACTGACACACACATATAAATCCTTTGAGCCTTTTTTCATTGTGGATATTTTCTGAGCCATCTGTGGAGTGCTTTCCCATTTTTCTAACCTGATGGGCCTGACACAGCTGGCGCATTTGCAATGTCGGCAGCTGCAGCCTGAAATCTGTAGCTACAAGCATCTTGACAAGCATCTCTCAAAAGCAGTGATGCAGAAGCGCAGATGGTGTAAAACCTGTGTCTCAAAATCTCTGCAATGTTGTACTTTCTCCACATGGATTAGGCTCAGACAGTCAAACAGACCATACGAATGTGAGGAGATAAGAGAAGATTTGTCATAACATGTCTGGTTAGTATCAAACAGCCGAAAAATAACCAAAAGTTAATTTATTTTTGTGGAAGAAAGAAGCTAAAATGCTTAATAAAACAGTTATTTAGCAACAAATTAATAGCATAGTTAATAGTTAGATGTACTATAAATTTGTTCTAACTGTATAAAAAAGGAGTTAAAGAGAGAAAATGTAAAGTCAGAAATACAAATTATTAAAAACATCTTGCATTGGTCTATAATATTTCATGAACAGCTGGGATTTTGTGAGGGAGGCCAAACGGGTCACCAGTCTGTTTCAGGTCACAACCCACATGACATTTTTAAAGAGTGCATTACTTTAACAATACTTTTGGTAGGTTTTTGTACAAAGCTTTGAAAGTTCTGTAAATGTTTGCATTCTTGTTTGTTTTTTACATCTAGACACTGATTCACTTGCGTGTTCTCAGATTTTTAAAGCTGCTGTTTTTAGTAATATTTCCACTTGTTTTTCTTTTTCTTTTCACTCGGCTTCAACCGAGCACTTACAGCTGTCAAGCACCCACATTCACTGTAGGCACAGGGACCCCATCTAAATACAAAACCTTGAGCAGAACAGTTTGTACTTTGAAGAGTTTACTGGGTTTATCGAAAAAAAAAAGCACAGAAATAAAGAATTTAAACATTGTGCTGTCATAGACAATGTAATGATAGAATACTCTTAAACGTCTCACAAAACCTTACATTTAAATGAGTATTCTTTTGCAAAAACAAACAAAAGTTACACAAAACAAACATAATGATTTCTTAATATTGGAAGTGTTTTTTAATGCATGTCTTAATGGCAAAGAGAAATGTTAAAGATTAAGATAGAATAATACAATAAAAGAGATATCGGGGAAAAAAAACTATTTTTTTATTATATGACAGTATGTATACACCTATTTTATGTACATAATTAATTTACTCAAAGTCTAGCTGTAAAAGCAAGAAAGGTTTGCTTTTTGATGTAATAAAAACTCTATATCTATTTTGTAATACCTTTACTCTTTAAATGTGTTATTAAATATGGATGGAACTCTGTTGCTATCAAGTCTTTTTTGTGGTGCCATTTTTATTAGCAGCAATACTCGTCTATTCTCAAGGTTTACATTTATTTGTCATTGCAGAATTCTGTTTGAGCAGCACAGATGTCATTATTGTCGTATTATTCTTATGATTACATTTATAAAAATAAAGTATATTAAAAGGTAAAAAATAAACCACAAATGAGAGATGTTTTTAATAATCTCCTTTTCTATAATCAAATAAATCCAAACATTTTCTTTTACTTCTGAAAGAACAACCAAGATTTACACCTTTCAGTTCAAACTTCATTGGATCCTTCAGTCATGTGGGTAAGCTTAGCAGCTGCAAACAAACAGCATCATGGAAAATGTTTCATGAGAGACATGGTGGATATTTAACTTTTTTCTTTTGACTGCAGGGTCTGGTTCATATTAGAAATGCAGCATTACACTGTCAGTAGTTCCAGATTTCTAGGAAGCGAGATAGGAGGGGTGGACACATGGGACTGAGCTGCATCCTTCTCATGCTGGCAAATGTTACATGCTGTTCTTGGACTGTTAAAGAGCTCACTGTTGAAGTCACACAGGGCAGAAGGTTTAGCTCTCTTTTTTGTGGTTTTTGCTATGAAATGATTATCAAATGAACAATTTTTATTTAGAGAACCACAATTTAAAAAAGTTTTACTTTGAATTTAAATTTACCCCCACAATTGTTATAAATCAAAAATATAGTTTTTTTTCCTTTTACTTCACATAGATATGCATACTTTTCGAAATGTTCTTTTTTAGGAGGTTTTTCAGGTCGGTCGATGGAAAGAACCTGAAAGAAGGCAAACATTAATTAAAATAACGATTAAATTATTGAAATTGTATGTTTTGGTGTTTTAACATGTTCTTGTGGGTGTTGTTCTCATGATGGAGGATATATATTAAGAAAATTAAGCTCACAGTTACATCCTTGAGTATTTCTTTTTTTCTATTGTGAATCAGGAGCAGATAAAATAATGCCATTCAAAAAAAGAGTTTATTTGTGACATAGAAAATAGTCTGGGTGGGCCAGAGGTATCTCCGCACTAAAGGTCTCACCAACAACTGAGGCAAATTTCTGCTGCTCTGCAGAAGCTATGTCCTAGAAAATAACACAGGGCTTTTGATTTTGGCTAAAAAATTGCATAATAGTATCTAAAAAACCACTGGTAACACTTTAAAAGTACTGCAGATCAAAAGATGGTCTAAGTGGGTCTGTAAAGACAAATTGGAGTTGAAATGTATTCATAAACTACAAGTACTTCCAGATGACTCAATACTTAGACCAAAAACACCCTAGAAAATGTACAGGAGAATATTTAATTTGAACAAGTTGAACAATTAGGAAAATAAACAAGCATTTTTTCAAATTCGATATGTTATTTTCACCCAAAAATCTGAATGGTCTCTTGATTTCAACTAGTCAACTCTTGGGACTGATTCACCTTGTGAATCTCTTCACAGGTTCTAGACTTTGAGCGTGAGAGTGAGTACATTTTGGTGCTCAGCGCCCAGAATCCCGTTCCTCTGGTCCGGGGCAGATATGGACCAGCGTCCACAGCGACAGTCTCAATATATGTTGATGACGTAAACGAGGGCCCGATCCTGTCTCAAAGTCACTATGAGGTGACTGTCAGAGAGGGGGAGGAACCAGGACGCGTCATTGCCACCATCAGAGGTTACGATCCAGATTCTCACCCAATAAGGTAACATGTTTTAGACAAGAAAAAAAAGGTGGAACCATCCGTGTTTCAATTTTACTCAGCTACGTGTGTTCCTGCAGATATTCTCTTCAAGGGGACACCAAGAAATATTTCTCGATAGGGAAATATTCAGGTGAGCTAAAGACTGTACAAGCCTTGGACAGAGAGGAAAACAGCACCTACACAATGGAAGTAATTGCTGTGGATGGACGTGAGATATTTTATATTTAATAGGCATATTATAATCAAACATATAATCATAATTGACCACTGACTTAAAGCCAAACTATTCTCCTTGTACAACCTTTGTGCCTATTTCAGGAAACTCTTCTTTGTCGGCCTCTACTCTGGTAACTGTCCAAATCCTGGATGTGAATGACAACAGTCCCGTGCTGGTTGGAGACTATTCCTGGAAGTACCTGTGCACGCCTCGGTGGGAGGACCAAGCTTTGGTGCTGGCTTCACGTGACAGTGATGGACCTCAGCATGGAGGCCGGCTTAATTTCTCTCTGCGTAGTGATGCCACAGTTCGACGTAACTGGAAGCTTACGCCCATTAATGGTAAGGACAGTGTAAACCGGATAGAATCAGCCTTAACAGTCCTGTGGGGCAATACAAGAGAAAGGAATGGTTTTGTGACTCGATTTTTGGTTTTCAATGTTTTTAGTGAAGTTGACAATGTCTTTAAATGTTTTTTAATGGCAGTAGTTCATGATCTATGGATGTTTTTCTACTAAGGTATTTGGGGATCTCGTGGACTTTCTCATAGTTGTGAAAGCAGTTACTTTCATTTTTGCAGCAGAGCAACTGTGGCTGTTTTGGTTGGTTGTTTAAAAGCTTTTAAACACCTTTTCACCAAGCCAGAATAGTAACTAGTTCAGATCATGAACCTAAAGATTTTGGTTTGTATAAAGTAAAAAAAAAAAAAAAAAAAAAAGTGAAATAATATTATCTACAGAAATCTAACAATTCACAACCACAGGATTTTTGAGCTAACAAAGTTCATGACAAAGGTATAACACAGTCATTTTCAATTGTGAGGCAAGAGTTGTGCTGCATTTTCCACTCTGAAAACACTTAAACATATATTTATTTTAAAGTACAGATAATCTAAATCTCCCTATATATCCTGTCAAAGTGAAACTGGGAGGTTCTTTGTCAAAATGTCTGTCTGTTTTTTTATGAGTTCCAAACAAGGTTTGGTGTTACTGTCAATACGCTAATCTGGCTAACATGTAGCAGCGTCAGACTGTGGGTTTTTTCCCAGTCACTAACAAGTTAGCGTAGTTACAGTTTGTTTTAGCAACATCAGTTTGTTATTTTTCATGTTACTAACATGGTTGGGAGTTAGAGGCATTGTGAATACGCTAATGTGGCTAACGCTTCTAATTTGGCTACCGTGTAGCATGTTGCAAGCTAGTTTTAGAATTACTGTGAACCAGTGGCGGGCCGTCAGGGCCTGCAAGGCCTTCTCTGCTGGCCTAAAAA
>NC_050514.1:14674287-14723277 GCF_002922805.2 Oryzias melastigma
ACGACAGAGTGATTGAAATCTTCTTGAGGATAGAAAGGATGGATTTTGTGTTTAAATAATCTGGATTTTTGGTGAGTAAAATTTTGCCATCTCCCTACAAAATATTGAAATTTTATCAGGTTATTTTTTATGCTTTTAGTGTGTGTGTGGCAGATGTTTCTGCACTAGAAGTTTTATAGCCATAAAATAGTTAATGAGGGTTGGATTGATTCAGATGGAGCACTACTGAAGGCCTAGGTGTGAAATGCACGGCCGCCACTGCTGTGAACGCAGATAATAAAGTCTGACTGGCGCACAGACTTATTATCTCTGACTCTTGTTTTAATGTTTCTTATAGGTCACCACACCTTATATATGAGACCATTTTGAAAATAGATAATTCATTGATGGTACCCCTATGCCTTTTAATATGTGTGGAAAATGTAGTTTTCTTACCTATGTGAAATATGGACCCAATTAAAGACACATTGAAGGTGTGTTGTCCTGTAATATGCAGCCATGGCTCATTGAAACTCTCTTCCTGTTTGAGAGTCAGGGAGGGTTATTTTTCTAATCCTGTTAAGGTAGAATACACAAGAGCAGTACTACACACCGCACAAAACGACACGGAGGTACATAAGAATCAAAGCTGACCTGGTTGAGACTTACGACACAATAGATGTGCTATTTCAGGTTTTGCTTTTAAGTTTAAGATGAATATCGTGTGTCACCGCCTATAGTCTGGATAAACCTTGAAACTGCTCTGATGGAAGATAATTTTTCAGAGCAGACAGTTTGTTACCACTCAGCCACAAGGTCATACACAGTGACATCACTGATAAATTGATTTTCAGTTGAGTCAGTGAACACTGTGTCTCCTACATCACGCTGAAAGCACTGAATTACCTTGACTGAAATACACTTCCATTCATAAAACACAATCAACATCGGCCTGAGCATGTGGATACACACAATGACCCGGTCAGTCTTTTTTCTCCAAATAAAAGGTGTAGTTCAATATTCTTTTTTTGTCAAGCTGCTAGTTTTGGGTTAATGTATTTCATGTCAGCTATTTACAGCAATGAGGTCTTCCATTAAGCCATTCAGACTCCTCAACCGCTTCCCCTTTTTTTTCTTTTCCTGTTTCTTTTTCACCCCCCTGTTCCTGTGGGTATTGATTGAGCTCTGCTGTAATTATATCTTCTGTGTAATTTCTTTGGCGTCACCACTAGTTTCCTGACAGCTAATGGAAGCTAAAAAAGGACTAGCTCAGAATGGTTTGCACCTGGTCACAGTCAGACATGGTTGTGCAAATAAATGCGTACCGGGATGAATTAGTTGTGGAGCTTCATGGGTGTCGCAAACACAATCTTGGTGTGTGTGTGTGTCTTTGTGCAATCATCATTTATCTAAATCCTTTTGAAGGAATTTGACTGGCTTTGGTTCTCAGAATAGAAGTTTTCTTTATAAATTAAGAATGATGTAATTAGAAATTATTCTAAATTCTAAATAAATCTGATCACATATTTAGCATGTTATATGTTGATTGACTTTAGCCCCTTTACCCCGGCAACAAGTATCTTGTAAAAAAGACAAAAAAATGTTCATGGTAAGGCTGCATTTCCTGAGTGGAACATAGACAGGACTGACAGTAAGAAGCGAGCAGAGTTTAAGACCTCCACGTAAGGGTTCAAACTGCTCGATCGAGGCCTCTACTCATAGGAGAAGGATTTTACGTCATCCGAGCCATGTGTTTTTACTGATTCACAGAAACGAGATAAAGAGCTACAGGCACCAGACTACTGCATCTCCAGCTCCATCTGTCTCTATTACTTCTGCAGTAATAGGAATCTATTTTTGCTTGGGCATGCTAGACAGGAGTAGAAGGAAATTTATACAAATAAAAGTGTAGTACAAAATTTCATCTAAACCTTTTGCAGCAGATTATCAGATTTTAAGGAACATCACCTATAGTGAAGAATACATGATATGACTCAAATAACTCATACTGTATTTTCACGTATTATTTTGAGCATCTCAAGCGTGATATGCAGGGGTGTAGTGCTATTTGATAAATTATCACAGCACATGTGAGCATTTGTACATGAGCCTTTACATGCCCTTCAGCCATGCGGTTTCTTCTGCAGCTGAAGTAGATTAATCTGGTGGAGCAAGAGGACTGATTCAAATCAAACTCAACTTCGTTTTGTGTGGTGTTTAACTTGTTGGTACAATATATGTCTGGTGATTGATAGGGTCCATGTTGACCAGAACTGAAGCAGGGCAAAAAAGAAAAAAAAACTGACATATTAGTTCAGGAAACATGTTAGGTGGAAAGCCATGAGGGCAAGTGGAGCCAACCAGGAGGCCAGGCTGGAAACTTAGAGGGTCTTGGAATATGGTTCACTGGTGAAGCAGACAACAGTACACAGGACATAGAGAAACATCAGTCGCTGCAGGAGGTGGTGGATCGTAAGGATGGCCACCGTAGACCTTCTGAACAGAATTTAACCAACCAGCAAGTTGTCAACTTTCAGTGTCAACACAGTAACAGATCACTCAGACACCTCTGACCCACAATCTTGAGGAGCACCGATACTTATCTGAAATTTGCTAAAAGAGTGTTGTCCTTAGAAACAACATTGACTTAAAGCGCTGCCGTTTGGGCTAAAGGTCAAACTAAAGTCCCTCATTGTTATACTTTGTGACCTTTGAATCAGGCAACACATCCTATTAGCAAAATGGTTTTATGTAATAACTAATAAGTAATCATTATATTCTATGCACATCTACAAATACAGTGTGTCCATGGCTTAGTATTAAAGGATTCTTCATTGATTTATACTGTTTCTTTCACTCATGTAGCACATTTTTATGACAAAATGAATCTATTGCATAAATTATTTTAAATCAAAAATGCAAAAAATTCTGCATATAACAATTTTTTTCAATTGCCTCAGAAGCTGTAAGACAGTCTTCAACTGCATGGCTAGCTGCAAAACAAGTGCTGCTTTTTCAATCTGTTTCCTGTTACACTAAACACAATTAACAAGCAGCACACAAGCTCAATATTATGATGGATCATGAGGCAAAAATTTGAAGGCAATCAAAAGTAAACGCACTCAAAGTCTGACACGAAACCTCATGACAACTGTTAGACCGCCGGTCAGAATGTAGAAGAAGAACAATTTGTTCGAAGTGCAATTCTGTTGAAAATAAATCAACACTCTTATCTGTAGATACGCACACCAACCTGTCATTAAACATCCCGTACTTGGCCCCAGAGGTCTACACTGTGCCCTTCACCATCTCTGACAGCAGCTCACCTCCCAGAAGCACCTTCATTAACCTGCCAGGTAATGCTAACACTTCTGTGAGTGCAGAGGCGAGGGGAGATTTTTGCCGCCTCCTGATTACACATCTCACACCTTGCCTACATAATGTGAAATAACACCTTACTTTTTTTTTTTTTTTTTCTTGCTGACTATCTGTAATATAAAAAAAAGTGTATTTTACTTGCATGTATGCATCCTGTATTGTCCCAGTCAGTTTGATATTAGTGTAATTTAAATATTTACTAAAATGAAATCCATCAAATAATTTCATAAAGTCCCAAAAGGTTTTAACCATAGAATATAAAGTTCAAATGACAATCTTTTTAAATTCCAGCACATGAATATATTCTGTTTTATTTTGAAATCATCTCTTGTGTGAACTTGTGCACTGTATTTCCCACTCTTTACTGCTTCAGTGACAGTGTGTACCTGCAATGTCAGAGGAAACTGCAAAATAGCTGCCAAGCCTTTGGAGGGCATGCCGACCATTCAGTCTGCAGTGGGGATTCTGCTTGGCACCTTTGCAGTCATCGGTGAGCTGAGAAGCTAGTACATTTTACTACATGTTGTTGTTGTTTTTTTTTTTTTTTGTAGTACTGTATTTCTGTTTTTTACAGTCCAATAAGTGTTTATTTTTTCCAGGAACCATCCTCATCATAATCTTTGTAAGACTGTCTTACCAGAATCCCAAAGACTCAAAAGAAACTAACCAGGAAAGAGCTCCCTTGAAGATTTAATTCTGATTAGGTTGATCACTGTGTGTTGCTTTCATTCTGCATCAGTAAAAATACATTGCTTTCAGTTTACAGTAATTGACTAAAATGTATACGTATCAATCATTTAGTCAAAGTATAAATAAATAGAGACATTTAGATGTAAATTCAAGTGTGGTACTGCTTTACCTTTCTTTCCTTTTCTTTTTATTTAAGTTGTTTGTTTGAAAGTGCTGGGTTTAATTCAGAAACATTTGAAAAAAGTCTTAGTTTTTAAGAAAAATATAACAATTTTACATCCATTAAATCACTTTTTATTGTTAGTTTTAGTCTTGAATTGTGAAATTCCTTTTTTCTTTCATTTTCACCTGCACGTGACTTATATTAAACACATGTATTCCATGTTTGATGATTTATCACAAGTTGTTGCTTCATTTAAAATAGAAAAACTGTATTTGTAATGTTGTTGCTTGTATGTAAATCAATGTAAAAATGAAAACAAGCGAAAAAGACTGTAGTGGTAAATTATTTTTTGACAACATCACTAAGGGAATTTCAAGCCTTTTCCAACTTGTCGTGGGTAGAAAACCCATTTGTCAGTTTGATTTATACTCTTTAACACTAGAGATATCACTGGGGACACCTTAAAAACACACACTCTTTGACAAAGATCTCCTAGATCATTGCTTTGATCAACAATAATCAGCTGATTCTGATGCAGAGAAAAGTGGATTTTCATGTCAGCTTTGCACTGATATAAAACATTTTACATTCAGCATGAAGCTGCTTTTCTCCACTATAGAAGTAGCTAGTTTATTGCATAAGCACTTAAAGTTTTGCCCAAGGACACTTCAACATGGGAAACAAACCTGCAATCTTCCATTTGAAGGTCAAGCTGCCCCATTAATTCAAAAGTTTATATTTATTACAAGTACAAAGCCACGCACAATCCCATAAATGGTTTTAAAAACAGTTTTTTTCCTAAATTCCCCACACCTGTGTACCTGAACTCTCTTACAGTAAATACATCTCCGCCTGCACCACTCAGTGAGCAAATAAAGTAACTGCAAGCATAAAAATACCTGACCTGACACCAGCATTCATACATGACATAGTTGAAGATGACACAGCTGACATAGAGAACATAGTTGTTCTGCATATCCACCACACACAGTGTGGTGGACAAACATTGTCTGCATTTGACTTCACTGTTCCCCAGTTTTAACTCTTTTAACTCTATTATTCAAATTTAAAAAAAGCATTTGTGTTTGCCTAAGAAGCTCATAGCTGACTCAAGAATTAAGTTGTATTTAGACATTTAGCCAGAAGACCCAACTCACAAACAGTGATGTGAACAAAGTGTGAGTCATGAATATGTGAAAGTTCATTGACCTCATTACTTCTCAATGGTAATAGGAAAAGCTTTACCAATTAAATTAAGTAACTTGTTTTTTTTACATTGGGGTGGTGTGAAAACTCTTTAATCAAGCCTGAAAGGCTGTTTATATTCAAAGAAGAAAATTAGCTTCTTTGCTGATGATAATGTTACCATTCTGGTAAGATTGTTTCCATGCAGATTAATTCAGATCATAAATTTGTCACATGTTTGCCTCATGAATTAAACAGTTTAAACAAAGCCCAACCAAACTGTTTGGAACTGACACTGATGCTGATAGATCTGAAATCAGCCAGGCATAAACAAAACCATAAAACTGAAGCAACAAACTTAATCTCGTTTGATCATTATACACATGATCCAGTATATAAACCAATAAAACTAATGCAGTTTGTAACAGGATTCATGTGTCGCTTCACCTTCTGTTAGAAATATGAGTACTTAAAAAAATATTACAAGAAAAAAGCCTAAAAAGGCAAAACAGTTCACATAATAATAGGTCACATTATAATGGATGACAGACTTTTTAAATATTTGTTTACTGTTTACGTAAAAACTGGGGGTTTCACTGGCTGAGCAGTTGTGACAGAACACAAAGCCAGCAGAGCTGAAAAGGAAAATATGAAGATAACTACATACGAGGATCAGATGCTCACTCAGCTGGACATTGTCAATGTGCGCTGACTCATGACATACACAGACAAGGCCTAAAGGTTTGGACACACACACACACAGCTAATTTATTTTGGGATATTTATATCTCTCGTTAACTGTTCCTATCAAAGCAAATTCCTAAAAAAAAGAAAAAGAAACAGTATACTAGGAAGTGCCCTGGGGGAAATGAGAGAGCAGAGAGGAAGGGATTAGCTATTGACATGAGGTCAAACGTCACATTTGGGAGGTAATAAGCTTCCAACTCTAGCTTTGATGTGTTCCAGCAGACCTTCAGAGGACAGCGATGCCTCAGCTAGCTGATTTTGGGTGCAAGGCCGTAGGGGGAATTGGGGGCGAGATTTGCGAACACTTCAAGTAGCTTGGGAAATGAGCGATAAGTCATCACATATGAATGGATGCTCAGGGACCAGAGCAGTGGAGCGCTGACCAAGTTTCCCCGAGTGGCTGGCTCGTTCTTCATTGCTCACAGGGCGACACAGACAAGTGTTTTCCTTAATCCCTGCTCCCCCTGGACTTAGTTTCCGTGCAGCTTTGGCTATTTTAGGTTTGTTTTAAGATCCTGTGGTTACAAAGAGACTCTAAACTTGACAGACTTACCAAGTTTTTTTTCTTAGAAACTTTTCCTATTGCAGTAACTTTTTCTTATTCTCACTGTGACAGTATTTACTGATGTATTGCTAAATTATCTGAAACACCCTTTAAGAATTTATTGAAATTGTTTTATATATCAAACACTCCTTTTTAGGTGTGTTTAAGCATCTTTCCGGTACGTTTTTTTTCTCTCATCAGCAACAAATAATAATTTGGAGCAAATCTTTTCCTCCCTCTTTAAGTTTTAGCAGCTGAAGAAGTGGTTTTCCTGCAGCAGATAGACGTCCTTAAACCAAGACTGTTCTGGGATACTATCCAGAAACTAATTTCATTAAATCTGAATTATTTATGCAATTGGACATGAATATATTATGTGTATGTTCACCACTACTTGCTTAAGAGCTGACTACTATAAATATTTATCTTTCTAAACAGCAGAAGGAAAGCATCAAGATTCTTAATACCAATTATAGTGGAGCAACACCAGTAAAAACCCTTAAAATATATGTGGTAGATCAAAGTTTATAGTTTTTTGTCATTTTTTTAGTAAGAAAGTACTGTCTTGCTTTAGAAGATCAATTTAAGAAAGGACAAAAAAGACATCTTTTTACAATGTTCAGATGGAAACTGAACAACACCAGTAATTCCACGGAAATGAACTCCAGACATGCAACAGTAATTGTCCTGCAGAGCATGGGAATGAACTTGTGTTGTGATTTTTACTTTTTTTTTTTTTTTCCAGCACGGCCTGTAAACAGATTAGCTCTGACTAATATAAACTGTCTACAATAAAGGGACAGCTGACTGAGGTCAGGGGCATTTGAGGTTTCCATTTTTCACACTTAAGTGATTCACTGACAGTGATGGTGCACACAGCTTGGGATAGAATTAAACATTGCCTTATTGTGGCTGATGTGCACCAGCTGCCAACCATTTCTGTAGCTGCTCTTCAACGCTTGAATTAGAACATTTTTTCTGGTAAAACTGGATGAATAAAGTAAATCTACAGAAGATCACAAGGCTGCACTTTTTTCCACATGGTCCATTCAGACTCAGTTTCTAAGCCTTGAGTGCTCCTGAAGCATTTCCTTCCTTCTGACAGATGAAGATCTTATAAACACTTTGGAGCTCCATGACTGTCTGCTCCACCCCGAACCCTACAAAGGACTCTAGAAGATGAAACTGTTTTTTTTTATTTATTTTTTAATGCAGTTTGGGTCTAAAAATAGCTTCAAACTGTAAAAGATTAAAAACAGAGAATTACAAAGCCTCTAATTGGTCAGTTTAAAACTTGAATATCTTGCAATAAAGAAAAAATGTATTTAAAAGCAATAAGGATTAGAAAAAAGATGTTAAGAAGGAGGTATCGGAGAAAAAATGGTCATTCTGACAAATAGAATGACTGAGTAATAACTTTCTCAATGGAAGTCTATGGGATTTTGACCTTTTGGAACCAGCAGGTGCTTCCTTTGTGGACCACGAGAGGGGAGGGGTTGATATGTCCAGTGATTATAAAGCCAATAGTCTAGACATCACCTTCTGGTACATGTCCGTTTTATTGAACAAAACAGTACAAGTCTGGACTTTGACAGACTTCTGTTAATGACTGCTTTGAGCAGGATACGTTTTCCATTTACATTCATTGAATGAACAGCAAAAACTATAACGGTTTACTGTCAATTATGATGAAGCTGAGATAAGAAAACTGCAATAGTTGTGGATTTCACTCAATGCGTCTGGAATAAGTTGTTATATGGAGCTAGAGACTGACATATCGTCTGTCGGGGTGACGGAAAAGCCTTTACTAAAGATGAAGCTGTCCATCCACCAGTAAATCTACAGCGCTGCCTTGAGGCCATAAACAGCTTGGATAAGCTTTCTTTGAAGGGCGTCACTCTTGAGAATATGATAAGGAGCTTGTTTACCCACTACATCGAGGAGCAGAGCTGGCAGCTCTCCGCATGGAAAGAGGAGTTATTTAAGATGGTTTGGGATCCCGTCTCCTATGTCACAGACTCCGGATTGGTTAAAAAGATTATGTCTCACAAATAAAACTAATCTGAAAGTAGCGTTTACAGTCTATCTATAGGTCTGCCAGTCCGTTTATCCATCCATAGGTTCATCCATCTGTCCAGCCTAATTGAATCTAGAAAAGGAATGTTCTTACTTACAAGGGGACATACAGAAAAAGATTCAGTAACTGTAAAGTACTCGTTCTCTGGCAGTAAAACAAGTTTGTATTGTTAGCCTTCCATCACTGCATTGATTTTCATGTCACGTTCAGTGTTAATCTGCACTGTTTGACATCAAAAGTTCTTTGGTTTGTTGTGATGCAACTATGTGGGCTTCCATATGACAAAAACTTTAATAAATTATGTATTTATAGCCTTTCTTATTGGTACATTTATCCTCAAAATCCCACATTAGCTCATTTTTGCAAATTGAGAAATTATTTTATTCTTCTATTCTTGGCAATATGTTAATAGTCGAGTTTATCTCAACAGTCTTCACACCTATTGATGATCCCTTCATCAATGCTTGTGATTAACAGAAGGTAATTTTAAGAGCCACCCTCTCAAATGCGCTCTTTTTATTTCCTCTAGTGCTCTGCTGACTGACAGCCTGCAGCAATAATGTTAATGGTGTTTTCAATACTGAAGCATCCGAATGCAAAGAATAGAAGGCTTTATGTGGAACACATTCATTATTAAATGTTTGTGTTAAAATCCCTGTTGGAGAAAGGGTCATTGTCTTTCTGTTTTCTGTCATTTATTTAATACAGTAATTTGATGTTCTGACCAGGAAAAACAGCTTAAACTGCTTGTCAAAGGAAATGGGTGTTTGACAGCGTATGTGCGTCACTCCTGCTATTTATGGGATGTCAGAAGCTGTAGTCACCCTTGCATTTCAGATCATCAAAACAGGAAACTGGAAATGAACAGTTTTAGCCCACGAGCAGCAGGAATACACACAAAAGTTAACTTTGCTGCATCACAACAGTAGTGTGTAAGTGTTTCGTTTGTTATACCTTTAAGACTTTAATAACCTAATGATTTTATGCATTTTAACTGCAGGTACTTTCATGAAAAACATTGTTATGATGTAACTATGGGATGTTCCTGGAATCTACTGAAGACATACTCCCAATTGGGGGTCACAGCCTTGAGTGTTCCAATGACCACAGGGACCTACTAGCCTCCACCTTCCACATTTTTCCAGATTCTTCTTCTTCCTGATGTTGCTATCAGTTGGATTTGCTACATCTTCAGCTACAGCTTTCTTCTCCCTCTTATCCAGCCCTACTATGTCTGGTCTGTATGATGTTACCATTTTGTCTGTTTGTATTCAGGAGTCCCACAGAATCTTGATCATTTCTGTCACTTTCAGATGTGTTTCCCATCTTGACTTTGTGACTTCTAACCCAAACTCAGCACAGAGGTTTCTGTAAGCCGGACACCTGCTCATGGAGTTCCATGTAGGTCCTCCTTGCTAGTATCTTACACTCTAGTTGCGGTCCACTGGATTGTCTTAGGGGAGTCACAAAATTTAGAAGTCATGCCAGATCAGGTGTGATCTGGATTAGGAAGGTTTGAACCAGCTAATGGAGAATCTGCTGGTGTGAAATAGGCCACTGCAAGAAGATGATCATGGGTAAGCATTTTCTATTAAGAAAAACAATTTAAGTTTTTTATTTTTTTTAACCAATAAATAAAAGTAATTTGCAAAAATGTTTTTTAATTTTATAAAACTAGATACTACAAAAAGAAAAAATTAGTGACCACAAGCTTAGTACAAGATCATAAAAACCCTCTACCCCCCATTCCTATCTCAGAATGGTAATAAGTAATAAGTAACAACTGTCATCCAACATTCAACACAAACAACCAACTTGTCATTTAAAACCATGCTTTACCATGAAGAACAGACTATTTTCAGATTCTGAAGACAAAACTTGCAATAAAGACTGAATACCCTTTACATCCCATAATGTTAGGCATATTTGTTTCATGCTCTCAGCCACAAGTGTGCATTTTAATTTACTAAATACGCTCAGCCATTCTGTAAAACAGCCAGTGGCTTTGATTTCAGGCAAAGTAACTTCTTGATGAGATCTGTTTTCAGCTCTTGATTTAAAGCTCTACTGAGGGTCCATGCCAATGACTGCATTCATTTTAGGAATATTAATATTTCTCTTGGAGCAACACTGTTGGTCACAAGTAATTCAAATCTACTCTGTGGTGATGGCTAAGAGAAATATGTGACACATCTAGGCTGCAGGGAAAAGACAGATGTCCAGGTACAGTTGGCTTAGACTCTGGTTATGTCCAAATTCATTTACATTTCCATATCATCCCTAACCCAAAAAGACTAAATATTAAGGGCCTATCCACTGCCCTGGATTTCCAAGGAGTTCAGACACATGCTCACTACTAGCAAATATGATGATAACATGCTGAACATGGGTATTTGAATGCATGTTTAGCATACAGTGTTCACACCGCATGTAACTACAGTTGGAAAAGGTTTATTGCAGATTGCCAAAGCAGTGCAAATCTTATAAATCTTGCTCCAGACATTTTCTTTCACACCTCTATTCTAACATACTGTATAAATACAGCTATGTCCAAATTCCCTCCCTACTCCCTAACTACTAAAACTGTATAGTTCAGGACTATCACAGATTTAAAAAGCAATTTGGACATCATTCTCACTACTTTTATCTATTTTTTTGTACGACAAATATGGCCTCACTGATTTACCAAAATAAAATTCTAATTAAATTGAACATTTTACAAATACTATTCATAAATCCACTGTTTTCTGAAAATGAAAACTTGCATGGTTTATAAAAGAGTAAATTAAAATAAAATTTTCACATGAAAAATCATTCAAATGCAATGCATTGTGGTCTAAATTTGCCAGTAGTAAGAATTGATACACACTTGTTTTTACCAGACATTTTTTCAAGGCACTGGATTTTGGAATTGTGAATTTGGATTCCACCCCATGGGATTAATGAAAGTATCATTAATCTTGAACGGTAAACACACTATATTGTGCATTATGTAGTGAGGAAATGAAACAGCCTCTATCTTAAAGGTAAGGTTTTTTTTGATAGCTTTCTTGGCTCTGGTCATGTTTTGTTTTCAGTTTTTGTGTTTTTACCCTGTCACAGTCACACCAGGTTCAAGATGCTAATCATCCACAGCTGCTTTCATTTAGTCAATTATCCTCAGTGTATTTGACTTCTTTGGTTCACGTCATCTGTTTTGTCACTCATTTTTAATTTGAGTTTTTTAATATGAGTTTATTTATTAAAGTATTTATGTTTCTCTCATCAAGCCTGGTCTCTGACTGTATAACTGGACCGGGTGACCCTTCCCCTCTGGCGTTCCAAATAAGAAGTAGGCCTACCTGCTAGCTCCAAGAAGCCAAATCCTATAGAATGTTATTGAGAAATAAATAGATTTCAATCAGTCATTATACTTGTCAGAATAACTATTCTTGCTAATCCAAATTATTTTTCAAGATATTTTGTCATTATTGCAAGTCATTCTAGTTATAAACTTTCTCAATAAAATAATCTAGTTACTTTCAAGTGGAAGGGGTGTGGCTTTCCAACAAGCTCACTCCTTATTGGTGAGAGTGGTTGCCACAAAAAGTTGGACTCGGACCGACTTGAACCAATCAGTGCTTACTGACGTCGTCTGGCTTCAACAAGGCGGCGTCCTTGTTTGAGAACAAAAAGGCAACTGAATTGACTGAATTTAATTGGAGCTGGAAATAAGCCATTTTCAGTGGGTGATGTCACACCAGCTAGGTCCAGTTCTCATATGTCGTCAATGGTCCTATTTCAATATGTATTATTTATATATTAATATTTTTTTAAAATACAAATTTATATCAACTTTTAATTAAAAAAACTGGTCTGACTGTGAATCTAAAAATTATTTTACATGTGTGAAAAAGGAAACCAAATATGTTTAACTGGACAAAACAGAAGGTGCATGTCCAGGACTGACAACCTAGTGTCACTGCAAAACATGCAATATCTATGTTTGTTTGTAGGAAAAAACTTTTCTTTCTTATTCACTTTTTACAGACCTATTTAGGGTCATGTGACTTTTGAGTTTCCGCTTGCTGTAAAATCATGTAAAATAATTTGTGTCTACAAATAAAATTTGTAGACACAAATGTTCTCTTTATTTTCATAAGATTAATTCATTTTAGACAATCATTTAGTTGGGTTTTTTTTTTTTTTTTTACTTTTTCTCATACCTGCAGACTCAGTTGGAGTCACCTGACTAGTGAGTTTCTCTGTATTTCAGAGGAGATTGCCATAAAATACGATAGATAGTGGACTGATTTGATTGAGCCTGAATGATGATTAAGATCACATTGGAATCCTCTCATCAGAACAAAAGGTAAATTGCTAACAGCATATAAGTCACCAACACTGGTGGATTCCCTCCCTAACGTAGACTGAGGAAAGAGCATGCACAACAAACAGCAGCCATCTGCAGTGTGAGCTTTATCAAGTAACCACTTCTCATAAGTCTGCAGCATGCCGTTTGACTTGCCAAAAACGTTCAGACATCCTTTCCGATCAAAATTAAAATAGAAACCCTTCTACCAACCACACAAGCCAAACTTAGAAGCTACTGCTATCTTGTGCAAGCTCATAGTATACCTTCATGACTGCCAGCTGGCAGGCCCAAACCTGCCTGCCAGGAAAGATCATTTAGATCATTAGATCCAAGAAAATCATTCAACTGTTGAACAACAGAGGAAAAAACAGGATCAATTAGTCTATTTGGCACTAATGAGAGCATGGAGAAAATATGGAGCAAGTAAATGTGTTCTACTGAGCAAAATAAGGAAGCCCAAAGAACACATTCAGATTCCGAACAATGAACGATGACTAAAATTACTTCAGCAAAGAACCTCGTTACAGCAGGATGGACTCTCATGTTATAGTGAGCAGCTCATAAGTGATACATTACGAGACAATTGATCAGAGGATGTGAAATAAAGACGTAAAGACTTTAATTTTGTTTAATTGTACATTTCATCACTTTCTTATTAAGCCTTTTGAGTTACAGCTGTCTCAGCTGGTTTCCATAGTAACAGAGAGGGTATTGTGTTTCTTTTGACTCAATCAAAATATGGATTTTGATGGAAAATGCCCAAATACAATTTTGCTACAGCATGTTGATTGACCTGGCATTTGTCATTTTCATAGACACGATGAAAATTATATACTAAATTAACTTTTTTGTATATATGCACAATAGTAAATTTACAATATAAATGCTTTATTTAAGATGTGTGTAATACTAAACATAGTTATTCAAATTTATTTAAATAAAAGTACTTAATGCTTAGTGAAAGTCGTGTCTTAAATTACGCTAAATACAAATCATTCACTATAAGATCTGACTGACTTGCACATGAGTGCATTTCAAGGGAAAAATGCAAACAGACTTCCAGAACATGACAGCAGATGACATGAAAATGGTCCAATCACTTCTTGCTCCCAGACTCGCTCATCCCACACACACACCGAGCACTGACACATCTTGGCAAAAGCATTTGCATGATTACAATCTTCAAGCCAAACACAGACCAGCGCAAAGTGCAATAGGTGATTACTAATAGAAATGACGGCCACCTACTTGCTGTATGGATGGAAATCTAATGAAAAGACAAAAAGGCCATTAGAGCGACAGCTGCGGCCGTGTAAAAGTGTGAGAGGCCCACGAGCAGACACAGATTCAGACATAAACACGGTCCACCTACACATTCTTTGTCCACTTTGAATGTGGTTTCTGCCATCACTCATGAACTGAAGCTTGAGTGGGAGGAGACCCACTGTCCTCTGTGTGGGCAAACATGCTCTGAACTGTTCTTGATGAAACACATGAAAAGAAAAAGAAGAGATGAAGAAGACTAATGTCTAGGGAGGAGGAGCAAACTCACTTTTTCCACTGGGAGTCATGCAGGAACCTCTCCACTGTCTTTTTGTTGGTGTGGAGTGCTCAGGCTGGAAAATCAACATCTGCCAAAAGAGCAACAGCAATGTTACTCTAACCTACCCAGTCAGAACACAGAGTGCTGCATCACCATCTCAGGGATTTTTTTATTTTTTTGCTTTTAGTGACACTGCAAGGTTTTTGACTCAAACTAGTAGATTCTAAAACCTAAAATCTTTTTAAGTGCAATAAATAAAACACAATATAAAATGTACAGTATTTGGAAGTCCGGAATAAATTTCTCTTCGATAGGGAATACTTCATGCTGCATCATGATGTCTGAAAGGCCTTGTAGGTGTCACAGAGAAGGCCGGGGATGAATGTTAATACAGTGTGAATAAAACACACCAGCCAAAGACAGAGAAGCGTGGTCTGTGTTTGTTATAGAGAGCCACAGCTAATAAAACTTCTATTTTTACAGCTCTCATTTAACAATAGTTCTCACGTGTGACAGTTAGAATCGTGCCAGTCATCATTTAACAATAGTGGACATGCTTATCTGTCATCTGAGCAGAGCTCCATAAACACTAAGTAGATGGAAAGAATCTCAGGGCAAGGACCATCAAGCCGTTAACTCAGCAGCTGTGAGGCGGCTTGTTTCTCTAAGGGATCCAGGCTGACCAGCGCTGTGGGCTGACTGATTACTGTTTCCCCTCCATGGTGCTTTCCAGCATTGGGCTCAGGGCTCGGCACACATGTGACGGTGACTGGAAAGCTTTGCAAGTGGAGCTGTCAACACCAGGACATAAATAAAGTTAAAGATAGGGCGATGTGGCTTCAACTGATGTTTCTGGTCAGCCAAAAGCTTTTTATAGAAACACTCTGATTTATAAAAGGCTAACGGGGACTATTTTTGACCTCATGGACCTGAGGGATATGAGCCCTGGAAACTTGTGTCACTTCTGGATATACGGCTGACCCCTCTGACTTGAATGTGTCAGGGGCGGTGGGCTGCGGGAGCTGCAGCAGATAGCTTATGCGGCACAGATCAGACTGAGGAGAGGTCTGTGATGTTTTTGGAGAGCATCTAGAAGAATAGACACAGACATGACACCCATCACACGCAGACATGTACAGTTATCAGACTGTTTTTTTTTTTATTAGTCTCTACCTTAAAAAAATATATTTTAGCAAGTTTGACTCAAAACTTTTTTAAAAACTGTCATTTAAAATATACAAACGTTTGATGTTTTAGGTTGAACAATTACACTTTTTCCCTAAATTTACACTTCAAAGATTAAATTAAGAGTTTGCATCTCAGAGTTACAATGTCAGTTAAAATTTTAAACACTATAATTGTTGTTACTTACTGTAAAGTGACACAAATAAGCTACATTTTGGTGCACAGTGCTATTCATCTACTGCTACAATCAACGTTTCCAAATTCACATCAGCATCTCAAAAAGTTAAATGATGACATTTTGGAGTCAGAGTTTCTTGAATTTCATATAGATTAAATATAACATTCAGAATTTTAAAAAAATATGATTGAAAGTAACAGAAGTTTATTAGAAAATGAATATCAAAATTAAATACTTACAAAAACAATGGATGTAGCTTAGAAAGTAGTTTAAAATATACATGTGTGGGGTGTTTTGCTAATAAAATAGATTCAAATTTAGGTCTGGAATTCAAAATTAAGGAATGACCATATTTTGTATTTGAAACCTAGCTGTACTTAAAGCTCACTGTACCAAATACTTTTAAAACATGAACTTCCAGACTACAATAACCACTCAAAACTTCTTTTAAACTATGTAATCACTCCTGCAAACATCTACGTTTTTTATTAAACAAAACTTTATTGACATTAAGTTGTGTGTTCACTTCCTGTCTTCTTCTGTTTCTAAAAACAGTTTCCTGCTCACTCAAGACAAAGTAGAGATTTGTCTCGTCAAATAGGATTAGAAAAATTCAGTCTTCATTGGTGGAGAATTGCATCTGACGATCTCTTTTCTCTTAAATATATTGATTGTATAAGAACCTCACATGCAAAAGTTTTCTAAATTTTGAAATACTCATCCTAATTTCAAATATCAATTTAGTGCTCGTTGTTTTATTGAAATAATCAGCTTTTCTAGCCAATAATAAATCCAAGATATTCCTGCAATAAAATTGTAATTTTAGTTCTGATATTAGTCAATTAATTTCTGTGTGCATTAATGTGTTGTTCAGACAATTCCCAAGTGAATTTTCTCAACATTTCCACTAATATAATGCTTTAAAATTAGCATTGATGCTTGATTAGACATATATTTACCATTCCTGGATTTGCTATAAAAATAACAGCTGAAACTGTGTTTGGGGCTCCTGCTAGTTCTTCACATGTGATCTAGAGTAACCATTACACACTACCTCTACCTGCCACTCAGTTTCCATGGTTACTTGCCATGGTTACCTTCCTCACCTTGCTCTCCAGGATGGGGGTTCCCTCCCTCCTTCTCTTCTCCAGCGTGAAGGGCAGATGAAAAGAGACACAAACAAATACAATTTTCTTTATATTTTTGGGTATAAACCATTGGAAGGTTGTTATTAAGATGATTAATTGCTATAATGTCTGATGTAATGCTTGGGAAAAAAACATCATCTATGTATAAATGCATCAAAACATGCGGATTGGATCAATATTTGTATTAAATTTCTAGAACATCTAGTGAATAGAGAGCCATAAAAGCATGACTGGATTCATAGTAGAACAAAAACAAACTGTTTGTAACTAAAGGTGTAAATTAACTCTCCTCAGAATTGGCATCCCTCACAGCAAAATACAAATCTCTCCTTCTTAGTCTACTGCAATTGTTTATATGTATTTACTCAGCTAACTAAACATTCCTGACGCAGATTTTAAACAGACATGTATGTAACAAATGAGGGCTGACTGAGCTCTGAAGCAGCACTCACTGTGTGTTGCTATGGACGTTCAGTGAAAACATCACATCTGGGGTTGATTCAATGCCCTAGAAAGGACTCCCAAGCAAGTGCTTCTCTCCCCATCAAACTCAGTGTTGAGCTGAGCTGTCGAGGGTCACCGTGTCACTGCTGTACCCCACATACTGAACACGAAGAACTAGGGTTTATCTGAGAAATGAGGCCAAGTTCAAACAATAGCAGATGAAAGGTGCCAAAGATCAAAGTGTTTATGACATATAAGTTGACAGCCAAGTATTGAATTACTGATCATAAGCTGTCACCCAGGACAGCAAAGATCTGTTTGCTTTAATTATCCCAACAGGACACCAGTGATGGTGCTTGGAAAAGAAGTGTTCTCTTTTTTTTATCATTTATTATGTACTTGGTGGCCAAGGCCACTTCCCAACAACTTAAATGTTTACAGCATTCATATATTTATTGAACCTAAGGGTGCTGGTAATATGTGGCAGATATATTTCAAAGCTGACCCTGAGCCAGGATTAATGTCAGGAACAGGAGGGACAGCTGCTGTGAGTATATATGTGTGTGTTTATCTGATTTGGTCCAGATAACACACCCCCACCTAATGAATTGGCACTTGTCACTATGACAGGAAGGGTCTTTCTGGGAAAAAACAGGTTGGATATTTTTATTGTGTGGTTTTATTTTCTGTCAGGGTGATATTGATGGATCACTGGCTCGTGGCAAAGCGTGGACGATACGAGGCGGCCAAGCATTTGTTTTGTGGTACACGCTCCGTTTGTATCCATGGTAACCACAGCTGTGTCCTTTCATTGGGAGGTATACATGGTATCTTTGCCAATTATCGAGGAACGGAAAATGATTTAGGAGTTGAGCATCCTGCTTTCACCTGAACTGCTAAGAACGGAGGAAGTGAATCATGCCGTGTCCTCAACACGACAATATTCAAGTCTGCACTTATTCATATGTTATGATATGAGTAAGAATGTTCTATTTTCTTAAATTTAATTAAAGCTTTTTCCTCTGTTGGCTGTACAACAAATTGCTCTGTTAGGAGATAATAAGGTTTACCTTTTTCCCGGTTGTGCCATCATACGTCTACGTGTGCTTTTTGGTTCTTACAGTTTATCAACAGTGTTGCATATTAAATTACATTTAAACTAAATAAATTAATCAGCTAATAATCTGTTTAAAATATTAGATTATATGAATAAAATCCAGTAAGAACAACAATTGAACATGTTCTTTATTAGGATAGGGTGGCTCAGCAGATAAACTAAAAGGTCAAAAGTAGAAGAAGAAAAAAGCCCAAATATTTAAGCTTCTTTGTCAGCAAGTTTTATTTGAATGTCATTAAAAAACATGTACATCTGGAGATTTTTTTAATTCACCTGTAATCCGCTACCATATCTATCAGAAAAGGTATCTCAAACAATTCTATTTTTCTTTTTTTCCACAGGTTATGACCGAATTCCCTCCCTAACTTAGGAAACTACATAGTGTGGGACTATCTAGGGTCCTAAATTTTAAAAGCCATTTGGACACCACGCTCACAACTTTTTAAATGTTTCTTAAACGGCAAATATGATTTCCTAAAGTACAAACCTAATAAATATAAACATTTCACTATTCATGAATCTACTGTTTTCTGGATAGAAAAACGTTGAGGATTTATAAAAGAGAAATTAAAATAGTTTTTTTTCGCTCTCAAAATCTTTCGAACGCAATGCATTGTGGTCTATATTCTCCATTCTGGTCATCATCGATGGGCACTAGTTTTTCGCAGAGACTTCTGTGAAATTTCCAGGCCACTGTAATTTGGAATTGTAGATTCAGACATCAAATGACAAACACACTGTATAGTCCAACAAGTAGGGATTAGTAAGGAATTCGGATACAATCTTGGTGTCATATAATTTCTGTCCTAATTATTATTTCTCGTTTGTGATCCTTTTTTAAATGGTTGGCACTTCCGTGAATTTAAAGGAGGCTATCCATATCAGTCCCTGATTGTGATTGGTCAAAACTCAACTGGTTTAACTTTCAATGACTGTTCAATGGCTGATCATTTTGTACGTAGAGCCTGAAAACAGATTGAAAAACTTTTGAACATCCAAAAGGAGCATTTGCACACGTTTATGTGTTAGTAGTGTGAAGGTAGCTTGAACATATGAATCAAAGTAGTAGTTCAGTTGTCTGTAGTAGTTTGAGACAGACCCCATCTTACATGTGTGTGAAAGTATTGTCACATATAGTATTATACAGTCAATGATTGTCACTGTCTCTTCAAGTATTTGATTTTATAGCATAATTCATGGATAGGCATGGAGGAATGTGGCCCTCGAGGCCTGGAGTTACCTATCTCTGGCATAAATCATCCGGTTCGGCCACATTTGAAACTTTAGAGAAAAAGTTTCTCAAAGATTAACATATAGTATATAACAAAGCACAAATCTGTTTATTTTTATTTTTCTCACAGTAAAATAAACTAAAGAGTAGCCAGGTCTTTTGAAAAATATTTTTTCTCACCTTCAGGGAAGTCAACAATAATATGAGTCTTTCTGTAACTGAAAGACTTTTTTTGCTACAGAGCAACAGTCTACCTAAAGGTTCCACTTTGGAGAAAGTCACAGAATCAAGAACTGCTATTTAGCCCCAACTTACATGTTACAAATCCCTAAATCCAAATGGAGGACATCCGAAATGTCTTTGCATTTCAGCTCACCGTTTGTGAAATGAATAGTGGTACAGCGTAGCTTGCCTTGTGACCCTTAAGTGGCTGAACAGGCTGATGTGGGAATAGGAAATGAGTGAATTAATTTAATAAGTTATCAGATGTGGTTGATTTGAGGTGGTACAAACTCAGTTTTGGGAATAAGGCAGCTGAATGTTATTACATTATCATAATTTCCTGATTTAGTCATTATAATCATAGAATTTCGAACGGAAGTCTTTTTTACCACATGACTGAACACCTCTACAATTTGGGATGTTACATATAGGTTCATCCTCCTTAAGAATAAACACAAAATAGTAGAAATAAGGTGTTGGTAAAGTCTGAATTATTTTTTCTAGCTATTGCAGGAGGATTTATCCCTTTAAGTCCTTTGGGTAGGCTCGGTCTACTGTAGATTTCATCTTGAGAATGTTCAGGTTGTAATTGGATGGATGGGGGCCTGATAAAACAATGCTGGATCAGAGCGGCTGGTCTTTTTTTAGACTATAAATCCGTACACCCATTGTTTGTCCTGCAGGTTTGTATTTCAAAATGTTGCTTCGTCTGGGGAAAAAAAAATAACTTCAACAAGCAAGAAGATAGTCCGCCGCTAAAAATACATGTGACACAGTCCATTTTGGAGTTCTGACTCTAATATCATGTTACACGGGGCATCGATTGTGGCTCGGGATGATATGCCCGCTCAGGTATTCTCAGTCTCAATAAAGCACACTGATGCTATTTTGGAAGGGTCATTTAGTCACATCTCGTGCACTTCACGTTATATATATAACACGTTTTATTCCTTAACTTGTGTCCAAGACTAATTTTTCCACATTAATGTCAGAACTAGTCAAGGTAATGTAACCTCTTGATTCCATCTGCAGCTTTAAAACAACAGAGACAATAGCAAGGTCAGGCAATATTGACCGAGAAGAAAATGAAGCTGCCACCTTCAGCTGATAACCTGTGTTTCTACGGTGACCTGATATCATCTATAGATCATTGTATTTCTTTACTCAGCTATTTTTCTTTTATTAGCTCATGGGTGTTATTTTTACATGTCTTTTTTAATCCACATATCTGAAAAACAAATCAGCTCATGCAGAGTTCAAACAAAAGAGGGTAAATGCTGCCACCTGCAGGATGATCGACAAATAGCAGCACTCTCCATAAATTACAATACATATTTGTTAAATACATATAAGTTAATTGTGTAATAATTTAGTGGTATTTTAATTGAATAGTTTTTGCAAAAACGTTTTTATCCATTTTATTTATTTTTTTTACCAGGATGCTTATGCAAAGGGGAATTTAAGCACTTGTTTTGATCAATATCTTTCAAGTCAATTCTGTGTAAATCAGGAAAATAGATCAATTACAATATCTATGAAAAAACATGCTTTTTTTATCTTTATGTACAATTATTTTCATATATGTTTCTATGTCATGTATTTCTGTCTCAGTAAAGCTCTGTTTTACTTTTATCTTTATGCTATTGGAGTCCATATTTGAAAATCATGAGTTTACCTAAAAATATAGTATTCCATATGAACTTGTCAATCAATTTATACAACAACAGAAACAATTGGGTTTACTTAAAATTTTATTCCAATCAACAAAAATGCAACACAAAATAACGCAAACCACACATCAGTCCCATATTTATACAATCCAAACTAATTTTAAAAATATTTTACATTTTTTTATATATTTAGGTGTACTTTTTTGGGTTCTCCCTTGTGTCAATCAATAAATGGAGTGGAGGGAATCAGTTTTTAAAACTTGGCTAAATGCAACATCAAGGCCTCTGCCAGGCATGTCAGTGTCTGTATTGCACATAAAACTGAACAAGATGTTCAGGACAAAACCGCCGTCTGCTCTTGTTAAACCCACTAAAACAGGACCTCGTTGCAATTGTGAGTACATCAAAAACATAAGAAGATCCCCATCATGATTCAGGTCCTTTAAAATCAAGGGATAATCAACCCTAAAACTTCCATTTCCTTTTTTTTTTCTGTACACCAGATCAGGCGATGTAAAAGCACCTCTAATCTGATTGAAGGGGATCTATGGACTTAAGGACAGGGAACATGTCGCCACCAGGCCAGATCAACAGCACACAAGAGGGCAGTAAGAAAGCTGTTGATCCTCTGCCAGCAGGGTGGTAGAACAGAGTATCTATAAGAGCAGGGACAGATAATTCTGCTGTATGAAGCTGCATGTGTGATCATGCAAAAGTGCTGCACAAAGTAAGGGATTTGCATATTTGGATATGGTTTAAAATATTACACAAAAAATATGGCTTTCTTGTTATAATCCATTTCTTTAAATTAAACATCGCAATGACATTTCTTTTTTGACCCAATAAGTAGAGTCCTTCTTACTGACAATTAACCTGATTCATCTTTTTTTTTCCTTTCATACAAAATATAAAGAAAGAAACTGTTTACTTTGGTCTAAAAACAGAATTCAATGGCTTTAGGTGACCCTGAGGTCACATTAATTAGAAGAGCGGACTTTCCTTCCTTTTAGAGGTTGAGGAGGTCTGAAGTTGTTTTCCATGCGTGTTCTCTGATCTTCTTCCTCTCCAGAGAAAAGCAGCAACCTGAACTTTCCCAGCTGTAGAGAAAAACATTCATAGAAAGCGTCTTGAGCTCAAATGCAAGAATACATTTAAAAAATATTATTATTTTTTATTCTGAACGGAAAAAAAACACCTTATGTTTCTGAAAATGATAATACATAACATCTATTCTAACAATAAAATCTGCCTCTTGGCTTCTGTTTGTTCGACTGCTTGACATGAAAAGCTATAATACTACATTTCTAAAATAATAATAGTTGATAATTATAACATCCAGAATCACCTTATTGTACTGAGTCATATGATTGCATGAAAAAAAGTTCAGAACCTCCACTCACAGTCACAAATCATAAAGGATTAAATCATGTTTTTAGGGGCTGCTGGCCAAAAAAAAGGTTCAAAAGATGTTTTACTGTTCATTTCTCAAAATATAAACATTTTATTTGCAACATAACTAGTTAGAATTTTGCAATACATAGTAGTACAAAAACGCAAGCAACAAATTTAGTGTTTTAACCCCAGAACACCGAATAACATATTTCTTCTGAACTAATTTTAGCTATTATTTTTTTGAGTAACAGCAATTAGGAGAAGCCAAAAAATAAAATAAAAAACTGAAAAAAAATTATAAAGTACCCCTAAAAAAGGTTCCACTAACAAAGTTCTTCATAGCTACTTTAAAGACACTGATAGATTATAAATATGAACAGGTTTTGTCTAATTTTAATGCAGCTATTCAGAAAAAGCCCTCTTTCATTGTTCTATATTTTAATATTTTGATTGATTTATTGCTGAATATCAGAATTTGAACTTAGAAAAAACTATGTTGGTGTTCTCTTCTTTGCGCTGTCTATGATGAAAACCCAAATAAATCCCTGTTACATAACGTCTGCTCCCTGCTGAGTAAGCAAGCTAGCATTTATTGCTTAAAGCTCTGTGCCCGTCCTGTCATCAGCCCATCAAGATAATCAGATGGAGCAGATGAACGATTTGTGAATTGGACGCACAGTTGGCCGTCCAAATTGCCCCTCAGCTCCAGTTATGCAGCAGACATGGCTTTACAGAAAACTAGACTATAAGAGATCAGCAAAAAGTGAACTTGTAATCCTACTGGCAGACGCACACATTCAGCTCAAACGGAGGTCTGGGGTGGATGTGCTGCTGACGTCCAGCCGGTTAGCTTAACTTGTAACTGTTTTTTCTTTTTAGTTTTGGGATTTATTTCACTGCAAAAGAGGCTAAAATATAAAGAACCAGACCCAGATATTAAGTCATTAACTATGCTCATTTATCCACTATGAAGCTCTTGTTTTGCTGATGCTGGACAACAAAAGATCCTCAAAGACTCATTTAGATTAAAATCTTGTTTTTGGTGTTTTTATCATGTTCTTGTAGCATTTTTCTTACGGTGGAGTACATATATGAAAGAATTAAGATTAACTGCATTTCTGAGTATTTCTTTATTCAAATTGTGATCGATCAGGAGAAAGTAAAATCTTGTTTAAAAAAGCTTGGATTTGTGACGCAGCTGCTGCCGTGTGTGTGTGCTTTCTCCACTACAATCCGAATGCTGCAGTTCACTTGCAGACAAATATATCCATTTGTGTTTTCATTTTTCTTAATAGAGAAATATAACTCACCATTTTTTTGCTGCGCTAATGTTAGCTTGGGCTTGTGAGGTGCTATAAGCTAGCGGGACAGAGTGCAAACAAAGGGCTGATGGGAAATTTGCGGAGACTAACTTTTACCACTCTGCAGAAAATATGTAAATATGTGACAATGGTTTTGTGATTTTGACTAAAAACTGCAAAATCATAATTTAAAGACCACTGGGAACGATTTTATAAAAAAAATATATAGTAGGAATGGGACTTTAAGCTAAGTGGAGTAAAACCCACTAAAATTTGCATATCGGAAGCTGCAGCTTCACTGACTCATTAAAAATGATTTTCTTTATTGCTGATAATGCAATCAATTAAAATATATATTTAGAAGTTAAGATAGATAATTAGAGATCCTTCATAGTGTGAAAGAAATGTGAATATAGATACTAAATTATACAAACAGGAGTACTAAAAGTAATCCAATAACATTGTCAGTTTATAGTAAAATAAATTAAAAATCACAGTAAAAAAAATTGTAATATAACATTTTAAAGCATGTGATTACACTACTCTGACAAATCTGCACCTTTTATGGCTTGCAAACAAGGTAGTTGGACTGTGGATTATGCTGCAGGAGTGGCTGTGCTGCTACACTAATACAAAACCACTGGAGATAAAACTGGTTTAATGTTCAACAGCGGCACTAAATTTGACAGTAATCACCTGCTTCTCAGACACAGCGATTGGCTCCTTCAGGACAATCCAGATGACGCTCTCGTGTAGTGGAGGGGTAGTCAGTGATCCCAGATAAGTCCAGTAGTGGAGGCTACTGGGAAGAAGGCACTTTGGATTGAAACCTTTGAAATCAGTCACACTACCCTGCAGTAAAACATAAAAATAACCACTGTGACTTTTGATTTAAACAAAAAAAACAGGTTTTAAAAAGGTTTTAGATTAAAAAAAATGTTTGATTTAAATTCTCTCACCTTAAATTTGACCATATACAGAGCATCTGTTATCACATGAAGCCATCTGTGGTCGTCACCTGTCTTAACAAAACATATTTAGTTTTTAGCTTCAGTTGTGATTCATTTCTTTATGCAAATAACAACACACTCATTTACACAATGTCATAAACCCTATTCATATTTCAGCCATTTGTTAAAATCACTCAAATATTCATAATATTTCAAAGTGAAAATTCCAACATATAGTTTTAATCTGTTTTAACATCAAATTTAGCATACTTAGACTTTTTACCTCTAGAAAAATGCCGAGAACAGCGAGGCCATCGGGAGCTGTTGCTGCTTCCCCAAACGAACTGTATTTTACAGCATTCCAGTGAACTAAATGAAGCTAAAGACAAAACAGGGAAAAGAAAAGAAAATTAGAATTACATAAATGGCAAAAAAATAGATTGATGAATATTGTTGTTTTGCTTTTCTTTCTTTCATTTAACATATTTGGCTATGGAAATGTTAGATCAAACCCTGAGCCACATGGAAAAACACAAAAAATGTATGTTCAACGATAACAATCTTCAGGATTTCAAGTATTTTCAACGATGAAAAAGGTTTTCCTGTCTGGATTTGAGATCGTGGCAAACTAAAGTAGTTCACTGACCTCTGATGCATAGCCATAGCCGTCAACAGTGTGCTCAGAGCCCTCACATCCCTTTCCACCCCAATGGAAGTGGAACTGTTTCAGCCTGTAGGGATTGTCAAGAGGGCCTCCCTGGATCACTGCAAGAGAAAAAAGAAATCATCCACATTTATCCATTAGAGCTTGTTGAAAACTTCCCACAGAACAGTTTGGTAGCCAAAATATATATAGCGTGACAGATCGATAGACACCAGGAATACATCTATGCAAAACTCCATGCTAAATAGACAAAAACAAACTTGAGGAAACCATCACTGAAGGGTCTGAAGAAATGAATAAAAAGTAATTTTAGAATCACTATAGTTTCTTGGTTCATGCTACATTCTGTGCACAAAATCTGACTTTCTGCTAAGTACCTAAGAAGCTTTGCTAATGGGATTCCCTTTGTCATCTCCTGTTAATATGTGACCTGCCGAACTGCATTTACTCTGAGTTTATAAACTCTGAATAAGTAATCAATCACTTACTCCTGTTTTAAGAACTCCAGAAGAGATAAAGGAGAGCAATGATTGACTTGGATCCATTCTCACATTGTTCCATTTGAACATCTAGACATTTGTTTGATCAAGTTGAGAGCACATGTTTGGTCCTTAAGTGATTGTTATAAATGATTGAAAACTCTTCTTCTTTACTCAGCAGTTCTGGACACAGAATTGTTCACTAATCAGGTTTGACATCATTTTAGAAAGAGGTCACAGCATTCAGGCTCTGATTAACTTGGGGGTACTTGCAAAAAATGTTATTTTAAAACACAATCCTTAAAAAGAACAATGGTATTGATGATGAGTGGTAGTAAAAAATACAAAGTAACACTATTTGGTAAACCTTTTGCTCATAATGTGGACACACATACCAATTTTACTATCACATATTCATAAAAGTTACAAATTACAGTCTTCCATTTCTCTGGAAAAACAAATACACCACTGTGTGCACTATAAATCCACACTGACAGCATCAGGATCCTGTCCTCATAATTAATCGTTTCCAGCAGTTGCTAGAGCTATAAAAACTTACTCGCAGTTCCAATATTAACGCTCATCTAACTGACAGGCTGGTCAACATAAAAACACCCAGCGATAAAGACAAATATCATCATAACAGCATCTGAGATCACCTACAGGTTATTATATCTTTTGTCCAGCAGACAGATGCTCATTCCCTTTAGTCATGGCTGCACTTTCCTGCAGCGTAATCACGGGTTGATCTGCAACCTTTTATTATGGTCAGCCGAGCACGTGTTGTGCATTTTCCAAAAAAGCCCACACACCACGCCCACTTTCTTTAAGCAAAGACTTCAACCGCACGTGGCAGGATGCACAGATGACAGCTGAATAATCTCTGAACATTGACCTCTATCAAAGCTGCAGGATGGTTAATCGATGAACAATGTCCAAACAAGGCAAGCAAAGCAAATGGATGTTGATGTTCTTTCCTCACCTGAGCGATCATCAGAGTCATCAAACTCCACTACAACAGAGTGTCCATTATTGGAAATGTTGATGGAAGTACAGTGATCATAGTTCAGGACGATGGGGCCCAGACTGCGATCCTGTAAAGCCTGATGAGGGATAATGTCAATAGGAGACTGTCGGCTTCCCTGGGCAACTGGGTAATTTTTATGCCATGCTGAGGGACCTTGAAATAACAAAAAGAAAAATCAAATTGTTAAAAAAAAATAATGTTAAAATTAACCAAAATTAGAAATATTTCTCTGAACTGTATTATGAAAAGTGCTTACAAATATATAATATTTTTGAATATATAATGTCTTTATAACTGAACCAATTAGATACAGAATATGTAGACTCTGGAAGCTGAATTAACTGCAGCACATCCTTTGAAAACAGGGATAATCTCTCATTTAAAAGCTATTTTAACTCTGTTCTTTAGGTAAATAAGCATTAAATACATTGACAGCAAATATTGCATAAAAAGAGACGGGATGAATGCAAATCTCACCGTCCTCTTCTCCGTATCCCCAGTGGTGTCCTGTCATTGTCTGCTGTCAGTCTGGAGCGGGCTCTCCGTGCTGCACAGCGTTGAAGGACGGACACAGATAAGCTTAAGCACCTGTACTGTTGTTGATGGGCTTTATTTTGCTCGCAAAGAAGAAGGACACGCCCCCTCACGCCTACACACTACCAGACACGCACGTTTATACAAATATATAGCCAACACCATATTACTATGAATGGGGATTTGTCTGGTTATAGCTTTTAGACATGCTTTCGGGAAAAAAGATCAATATTAGTTTATGGAAGTTTTATTCTTTTCTTTTCTTTTATTTTTTTTTTTGTTTTGATTGATTAAATTCTTCAGAGATTAATTTATTGGAAATGAATGAATAATAAAATAACAAATAAATGTTATTTTATTATAAATAATACTGTGTTCACATTTGTACATAATTCAATTGAAATTGTTAGTAGCAATGCTTTAGCAATATTAGCAATAGCAGAAATATTCCAATTATTTTTAATGTTATTTGTTGAAAGACTTGAGTTCAATACATAAAATTAAAACCTTATTAATTTGTGTCGAAAGTGCTCTTGGGTTTTCTCTCGAATCTGCCCTTGCGGAAGTGAACCCCGTATTAACGTCACTGAAGAAGCTACGATGGCAGCCGCCAAGGCTTCCAAGGAACAAAAATACGACAGACAGCTTAGGTACGTGTAAATACAGTCACAGTTTATTAGTAAACGTTTTTTTAAATCACCTGACATTTTTGAAAATTTAAAGCAAAAGACTGAAAAGGCATTTGTAAGACTACATAGCTAATGCTAGCTGGCATTAGCCTGCTTCTATACTTTCATCGCTAGCCTTGGGACTCTGTCATTTCATGTTTCTCTTTAATTTGATGGTTCCTTCTTAAGATGTCATGACATAGGCAGACTGCATGCATCAGTTAAACAGCAGCAAACGATCTTGACTGTCTTTGGTCGACAGAGTTTGTGCCTCATTGTGGGCTAACGCTGTGTTTTCAGACTGTGGGGGGATCATGGCCAAGAAGCTCTGGAGAATGCTCATGTATGTCTCATTAACGCCACGGCAACTGGGACAGAGATCCTGAAGAACCTAGTGTTACCAGGTTAGTGGGAGATGCTGCGTGATGGCGACAGTCATCAATCCCATCATCCTATAACCTGACTCATCCCTGGATCTGCTCTGTTTCCAGGAATTGGCGCTTTTACCATTGTGGATGGACACACTGTGTCTGGAGAAGATGCTGGAAACAAGTAAGATTACTTCAGTCTAAATGTAACAAAATGTGAAGAAAATCTGTTTTTAATAGCATCCATTGAAAGGCGGCCCAAATGGTTATGTGGTTCACATTGGCACAAGGTGATGCCACAATTGTGCAATGGAATTGAGGTCAGAACTAATGTTCAGTCCTCACCTTAATTCTGGAAGTCTCCAAAAAAGTCACCTGTGAGGGTGAACATTGTCATCATAGAGGATATAGTTTATTTTGAGAGTGTGGAGCTTTTGGGATTACTATCGGCAACAGAAGATCAATCTTTTCCATGGAGGGAGATGCCTCTCCACACCATCATACTACCTCCACCAAACCTGCTTCTCTTTTAGTGCAGCATAGCATCAACATTTCAGCGTTTGCCTATTATTAGCAATAGGATTTTTAAGTCTCATTACCATTGACATAATCTAGATAGTAGTATGAAATCTTAACTACAATTCTGTAAATATTCAAACATTTGTAGAATTTCTTTTTGAATCTCTACTGTCTTCTCTCGTTTGACCCATGATGTTTACAAACAGGGGCAAGAAAAAAATCACAGAAAAAGTGGAAGGACAAACTAGGGTTTTTCTTTGTTTTGGACCTTTTAATTGATTGCAGATCTGTAAAACTATTTATTGCAAAGAGCCGATCAAATAATAAAAAAAAAATCTGCTCAAACTACTAAGCTGTTTGTACAACAATTAGTTGATATGAAGATGTGTTGCTAACTAATTTATTTATCTGTTCTTACAGTTTTTTCTTAAGTAACAACAACATTGGAAGAGTAAGTACTCCTGTGTTCAATTTTAAAAAGTATATATTTAATCTTTACAAATGTTTGTTCTGCATGACATTGCGCATTTGTCTTTTTTGTATGTATATTAACTTTATTCCTACATTTTTGCACGCATATGTATTTAGAAAAAAAAGGAGGAAAAGATAAGTTATCCTTTCATTGTAATGTTTATCCTGCAGAACAGAGCCCAGGCTGCCACTGAGCTGCTGCAGGAACTGAACAGTGATGTATCTGGTAACTTTGTGGAGGAGGTTGGTATTTCTTTAGCTGCGTGACTCCCAGTTACCTTAATGGATAGTGTGGAAATTAGGAACAAATAAACTGCTGTCCTGTTCAGCTCCTTTTTTAAATAAAATGCAAAGTTTATGAAAAGGATGCATGACACAAAGCTGCTTCATAACAGAAATCTGTTTTGTACCGTCTGCTTGTTCCTTTTCAGACTCCAGACAAGCTCCTTGACAACGATCCAGAGTTTTTTCACAGATTCACTATAGTCGTTGGTGTCCAGTTGCCTGAAAGGTGCAGAATCTATCTATCTTTTTGTATCATTTTGATTTTTACTGTGTGTTTTATATATATTATCCTCATAATTTGTCTTTTTTGTGTGTGTTTTCACTCACAGCACATGCTTGAGACTTGGCTCAGTTCTGTGGAATGCCTCTGTACCTTTTCTGATCTGTAAAACGTATGGTCTCATAGGCTACATGAGGCTGGTGGCACAGGAGCACACAGGTTAGTGACCTCTCTTGCTGAGAGCTTGGTTGCATTGCATGCAGCAATTCAAAGGTCGCGTGCTGATCGTTGCTGCCTATCTGCTCAGTGATTGAATCTCACCCGGACAATGCGCTGGAGGATCTTCGATTGGATCAGCCTTTTGAAGAATTTAAGAACCACACTAATTCCTATGACCTTGACAGCATGGACAAGAAGGTAGGGGCTTTATTTGGACTTCCATTTCTGTGCATTTAAAATGTTTAATCTATAGTCCAACCTTTATAATATAATCTGCAGGATCACAGTCACACTCCATGGATTATAATTGTTGCTAAATATCTGGAAAACTGGCTCAGTGAGGTATGAAATGTAAATCTGTTGGACCTTCAATAATTTATTTAAAAAAATATATATTGCCACTTACAATTATTGAATATTTACTGTTATTTTCTGTTCTTTTTGCAGCACAGTGGTCAGCTGCCCAAAAACTACAAAGAGAAGGAAGCGTTCAGACAAATGATTCGGGAAGGTATCATTGAAATTCGTTCAACTCCATTCTGTGTATGCAGTTCCTCTGAGACGTTTTTGTGCTTCAGGGATCAGAAAGAATGACAGTGGTGTTCCAGAGGACGAGGAGAACTTCGAAGAAGCTATTAAAAATGTCAACACTGCATTAAATCTAACCAAGGTGCAAAACCTTTTTAGGAATAATTGTATCTGCTTTTAAGATGTAGGGTTAGATTGCTCATCTTTTGATCTTGTTTGGCAGATTCCAAGTTCCATTGAAAACCTCTTTAACAGTGAGCAGTGTAATGGCATCACAGCACAGGTTTGATTTGTCTCACTAATTCAGTCACTAATCAATAAAATAAGTTATAAAAATGTACTTAAAGAATAAAATGTATGTTCTAGTCATCCCCTTTTTGGGTAATGCTCCGAGCTGTGAAGGAGTTTGTCCACGATGAGGGCAGAGGAAGCCTTCCTGTGCGAGGGACCATCCCTGACATGATTGCAGATTCTCAGAAGTTCATCAACCTCCAAAATGTGTAAGTTGGAATATATGTGTTAAACATGAATATTATTACAATCCGTAGAATTCGCTATCTTCCATTTGAGATGAAACTAGCTTTCACATTTGTGTTCCTTTTGTTTTATTTGTATTTATTTTATGTATTTATTTTTTTGCTACAGCTACAGGGAAAAGGCCATGCAGGATGCTGCAGCAGTCTCTAAGCATGTTGAATGTCTACTGCGGTCTGTTGGAAAGGTTTGTAAAACACCCTCATTTAAAAAAAAAAAAGACAACATGAAAAAAGAAAACTGCATTTCTATACCTTTGGAGCCTTCAGATTTTCATTGTGTATGCTAAAAACAAGGAAACTGCATTTGATCCATAAAATATATTTCAACCTCGTGATGATTCCTACCCATTTCTACAGCCTCCTGAAAGCATCTCTGATAAGGACATCAAGCTGTTCTGTAAGCTGTTTCTTTTACTTTCATTCTTGTGTCAGTTATTAGTAACGTTCCTTTTAATATTGGCGGTGTACATTTTGGGTTTTTTTGGGTGTTTAGGTAAGAATGCATCATTCCTGCGGGTGGTTCGCTGCAGATCTCTGGCTGAAGAGTACAGTGTGGATTCTGTAAATAAAGATGAAATCGGTCAGTCTGAGATTCATTTTCTCGTTCAGATTGAATTCTTTATGAAGTCTGATCACTTAACATTTGGTCATTTTACTGAGCATGAAGCCCTCGTTTGGTAATCTTATCATTGTCTTCTCAGCTTCATACATGGACAACCCCGACAGTGAGATGGTTTTCTACCTCATGCTTCGAGCTGTTGATCGCTTCTATCAGCAGCACTCCCGCTACCCAGGTCTGTAAGGAAAAAAGGAATTCTGAATAGAAAAAGTTGCATCAGTTTGAGTATTTATTTGTGTGTATTTTATTTAACAGGTTTTTACTTTTGTTAAATTTCAGGCAAAGTTTTACCACATTAAGAGGAATATTTAAAGATATAAGAAGGGAACCTAATTACAAGCATAAAAAGTGTTTTTTTTCTGTAAAATCAACTTTTTAACCTAAAAAAATAGTTCTGAAACTGACATACAAGCATTTATTTAACCTTAAACTCTGTCTTTGTCAGGAGTGTATAACTATCAGGTGGAAGAAGACATCAACAAGCTGAAGGTGTGTGTGAACAGCCTGCTGCAGGAGTACAGTCTGAGTGTCAACATCAAAGATGACTACATCCATGAGTTGTAAGTCCTAGCTTGTATTGGTTTTTCTCTGTAAATATGTGAAGAACATGAAATAACTCTCAGCTGCTTTACTCCTGTAGCTGTCGGTACGGAGCAGCAGAGCCGCACACAGTTTCTGCATTTTTGGGAGGTAAAACTCTCTTCTGTAATAAAACAATTTCAGAGATACTGTGCACCTCATTCGACATGCTGCTGATATAGCAGAAATAATTCTTGACTTGTGTTTGCACAGGATCAGCTGCTCAGGAGGCCATCAAGATCATCAGCCATCAGTTTGTGCCCTTCAACAACACTTTTATTTATAACGCCATGTCGCAGACCTCTGCAACATTCCAACTATGATCCCACTCACAAACATCTGAAAAATACTGGACAGATTCGGACTGTAATAAATCCAGCTGTTAACTGCTCCTGCGGGTTTGGAAAGAAATCGGACATTCGGAAACAGGAATCTCATCGAAGAGGAAGGAATTCATCCACCTCTGGAATTTTCTTTAAACATTTTTCTGTTCACCCTAACATGAAAAATAAAAAAAAAACTGTTTTTTTAAGCTGTGACTGTAAAATAACATAGCAGCACTTTCTATCCTCCGTATCGTTCTGTTTTGGAGCACCTCATGTAAAGACGTGTACTGTTAAACTGCAAGGATTAATATAAAAAAAGGTTTGAACAATCAACCAGTTTGTGTTTGTGTCTATTTAAAAAAACATGACCACAAACTGTGGCTAGATATTTATAAGCTGGGTTACAGAGTCGGAAATAAATGTTTGATGATTTGCATGTGAGCGGCTTTGGAGGCAGGCAATGTGACTTACCTCCAAGCAGGATCCATGTGAGACCCAGCAAAGCTGCTGGACTTGCTTTAACAGCAGGGGGCGCTATTGCTCAAATCTGTATGTGGCTCATGGGGCATTTTATATGATCATTTGGGAGCTCTTTACAGCAAATTTCGCAAGCCTTGTTACTTTTTTTCTAATGAAGGGTATTGTTTTCATTATATAATTCATTAAAAATCAACTTAATGATGTCAGCTAGGAGAAGAATTTGTTTTTTTTTTTACATAAATTGAGTTAAATAGAAATGTCTCCTGGTTTGAGCATGTTTTCCTCATACTCTGTGTTCACACATACACACACAGTTTCAATCTGTCTGAGAAGGGCTGAGCAGGCTGCCAGAACACACCCTGCCTACTTCCTAAATCAAGATTTTGTCCACTGTCCCTTAAAGATTATCATGTCTCCATCCGTCCTCTGCTTCTTAAGACGACAGCCTGCCAGTATGGGGGTGTTCTAGGACACGGGATGTCTTCATTTTTTCAAGTTATAGAGAAATCTGACATGATTTAATACTAATTACTAAAGTTTCTCCTTTTTTAATGTCGATATTGGAGCTTTAATTATTAATTTGCTCGTTTTGGCAGTAGTCAGGTTGCTCCCACATGCATCATAGTCTGATCATTTTAAACACAATCCCTTTAGTGCCTCCTCAGAGAGTTGAGACTAACTAGTATGTCCTTGTAACCCAACACCTCCTCTCTTGTAATGAGTACTGGCCACTGATAAGACTTAACAGACATAAACAGACTAGAGACCCTGGCTGATGCAAGAAGCCAGTTACTCAAGTTTTTCCATTTCAAATGGGCGTTTACTCTCAAAAAATCAATTGGAAACCGTGACTTTAAAATTTATGTTTTTTTTAAGTAAACAGAAGAACATGGGATTGTCAAACACTAAAAGAAATAATGTAATAAAAACAAACGTTTTGATTTGTGGCTCAATAGAATACGAACAAACAAAATTGTCCTGAGCAAAAATGATAAAAGCATCGCTCGTTCTGTATCTGTCAGAAGACTCCTGCCCCTGCCAACATGTCATTTGATTTTTTTCATCATAAGCAAACGGCTCCAGGTGTCTCAGGTTTGAGGGTGCCCTCTCCAGATGGTTTGTCCCAGCTCCTAATACAGATGTTTAATGGAATTTCATCCTGAAAACAGATTGTGTTATCTGTCATTCTTGGGTGTTTTGGCTAACAGTTGAATGACCCCTGACCTGTAACTGAGACCAAGCTTTTAGAGCAGAGCAACTCCAGAAACCGAGTGTCCTCCATGTTTGCAGTACAGATTGTGTTTTTGTCATCAGTTTGTTTTATTGTTGCATCAGTGAATTACATATGACGCTTTGGCTGTCAACAAGGAAGGTCTACCTTACTTCTGGATAAGATGGGTTTATCAATTAAGCCTTCATTATAACCCAGTAGCTAAATTTGTCGCCTTTTTTTAAGCAATCACATTTATATTTTCTGCTTTTAAATTCATGGAGGTTTTTCTCTCTACATTCTAGATGGTTTTGCAGGCCCTCACCCCCCTATGTCTTGGACTGGCCCTCATCCACCCTCAGCGTCCAGGTCGGGGTGGGCAAACTTTTTGACTCGTGGGCCATAAAGGGTTCTAAAATTTGACAGAGGGGTCAAAGCAGGAGCAGCATATAAACTTATACATATATTTTAAAACTGAACATTTTGGAGTTTTTATTTCAAAATGTTGACTTTTATTCTCATTTTAGTACCAGTAACACCAATAGGCGTGATGTCACTGAGGGAAAAGTGTAAATTTAAAGAAATCATGTATTCATGTGGCGTTGGAATAATCGGAAAAATGACTGAGTGATTGGGAAAACACAAATAAATGTCAGAAAAACAACAAGCCTTCCATCATAAACAAAGGTCAATGTATGCATAGTGTGCCATGTATGGGGAGACATCAGAATTACAGGGAAAATAAAACATTAATAAGGATCATAAATGTAATTTATTCCAGTTTGACGGGCCGTAGTTTACCCACCCCTGGTCTAGGCTCTGGGAGTTTAGTCATCTTTGGTCCGAGCTCATCCCACCAGGATTAAGACACCATTTTCCCAAAGCCTAACTGCCAAAGACCACAAACTATTTCATGCACATTTTTATATCCCAAATAAATCTTTATAATTTGCATTCCTAAGATCTCTCCTTATTTGTTTGTCACATTTTGATGGTTGTGTCTTTCTTGGTCGTCTCCCATTTTGGATCCTTAAACAGTGACAGATGGTGTGATCTGACACGGATGCACTTTGGCCTTGGAGTTCACCTTTATTGTCTTTGGAGATTATTCTTTGCTCTTTGGTTACCATTTATAATATAGATCAGTATGGACATTATCATCTCTACACTGTTTTTTTTGCAGACACATCCAGGGAGGTTTACTTTTGGATAATATCTATATCAACAAGTTCCATAATTTAATCTAACGTGAAATTGTGAAAGTGGCTAACATGTTAGATGCAAATATGCACAGACTATGAGGAAAATACACAGGACACAAGTGTCGTTTTGCTTTCTGTGCGTAGGACCAGTTGGAAGAAGGACGGGGTAGTTAATGTAAAAATCAATCCGTAAATCAGATGCAGCGCCAGCAGAAATACCACACTGCCAACCGCGGCTCTCGCCGGAAGCTTCCAGCAATAAAAGGAGAGGACGTCAGACGGAGAGCCGGATGAGTCAGTGTAACGGAATGGGGGGGAAACTGCACAGTCAAGGTGGCAGATTGATGGTCATTATCTTCCCCAAGGACGAGGCTGGAGCATCCCCTTGTCACACCCTGTGAAAGGATAGAAGCTTGCATTTTTCATTAAAGTCCAAGACTCAACAGAGACACTGAGAGGCACACATGGGTGGAGATTTAGGGTGATGTTTTTCATTTTGAACTATTCCACTGGCTCTTATCCAGCTGGTCCACCTCCTCTTGAGGCCCAAGCTGAATTAAAACAATGTCGAGTGGAGGATTTTTTTGTGTTTGCAGGGAGACTGCAGGAGGCCGGCATACTTGAAACCTCTCAGGGTCTGCTATGGGCTTTTCTTCCTTACTATAAACAGATGGAGCCATTACTGTTTTCTAAATTATGTGAGGCCCGTTTTTATCTTATGTCGATTTGACAAATGTTATTTATGTAAATTGTGAGATATTATCTAAATTACTTGGAGGGAAAAAACAGCAACTTAATGTATCTAGAGACAGTTGGTAATACATGGAGGTTAATGTTAACATCAACGGACAGTAAATCACAACAAGTTCTGGGTTTTTATGGAACGGTTAGAAATATTGATGCACTTTTTACCATGTGTGACATTTTGACTCCAAAAAGAAAACAGATGGAAGTGTCTTTATACACACATGTCCTGCTCAATCAAACCAAGAAAATATATATCTATAAATCTAATTGAGCACATCTGAGACATCATGTCTCTGTCCATCCACCAACACCAGGTTGAACCACAGACTGTCCAGAAGTTGGGGAATGCTTTGGTTCAGGTGTAGAAGAAGATCCCCTGAGACACCATCCGTCACCTCATTAGAAGTATACCCAGGCGTTGCTGGGAAGTCATACGAGGACGTGGAGACCACACCATCTATTGAGCCTCATTCTGACTTGTTTCAAAGACATTACATCAAAGATGGATCAGCCTGTAGTATGTTTTTTCACATTAATTTTAAGTAGAATTCCATATCCAGTCCTCCAGGTCAATCATCTCACATCCTGGTGTGAGAAAGATTTCTGGTGGATCATCTGTGCTCCTATTCTTGGCAGTGGACCACACCTCTAGCTCATCTTGGCTGTGGACCACGCCTCTGGCTCATCTTGGCTGTGGACCCAGTTCTATCTGGATGAACACAATTCAAACATGCGGTTGAAGTTGTTAGATAACCTCATTCTTCTTCAACACTCCTGGTACATTGGCTGTCTGTCTTGGGAGACGATCCCTCCTTCATGTGGACATCCCCGTGGTTTCTTTTTTTTTTTTTTTTCCTGGAATCTGTTTTTTTGGGAATTTTTCCTACCAAGAAGGAGGGTCTAAGGGCAGGGATAACCAGTTTAGTTTAGATTTTTTTAGTTTAGTTTAGTTTAGTTTTAGCAACTAGTTATTGTTCATATTTTTTGACTGACTTTCTGCTTTTGTAAAATTACTGGTATGATGCCCAATATTTGCCCAATGGTAGTGGGCTATTCATTCATCTTCCAGACCGCTTCTTCCCTTTTGAGGTCGCGGGGGAGCCGGAGCCTAACCCAGCCACTGATGGGCGAAGGCGGGGTACACCCTGGACAGGTCGCCAGTCTGTTGCAGGGCCTCAATCACACACACATTCACTCACACATTCGTACGGCAATTTAGAGTCACCGATTAACCTATGAAGCATGTTTTTGGACGATGGGAGGAAGCCGGAGTCCCCGGTAAAAACCCACGCATGCACGGGGAGAACATGCAAACTCCACACAGAAAGGTCCCAGCCGGGAGTCGGACCGGGGCCTTCTCGCTGTGAGGCAAGAGCGCTAACCACTGCGCCACCGTGCAGTAGTGGGCTATATAAATAAAATTGAATTGAATTAATACATTTAATTTCCATTAAATATTTGTGTTTGGTTATGTTGTCAGCACATGCAACTCTGTAAAGAACAACACATTTAAAAAGAGTATTTCATTCCTTCAGGTAGGATGATTTTTCATAGTGTTTCCTTTATTTTTTTGAGTGTATAACATTCAAATATAAGGGTAGCAATCTGGGTACTACAGATTTTTGAAATATTCCTTTTATCCATGAACTCTGGGATTTAGTTTAGGTTTAATTGAAAATAGGAAACTGTCTAAAGAAAATAGTTCAGTAATAAAAAAAAAACATTCAAATGGTTGTATATTAAAATTTTCAAAAACAAAACATTTCTTAAAGGGATAATTTTATCTTTTTATGGTGAATTTTAATGTTGTTATATTTTTTTCAAACAATTAAAAACAACAACAGAAATATCTATACCCTCAGTGATAACAATCATCATTCATTTAGACAAAAAATAGTATTCATTTGCCAGAAGTAAGAAAGACAACATGTTTGAAAAAGAGATAGGCAGAAGATGTAGCTTATTAAAGACTACTCCCTAAGACCCATTTGTCAAGACTATTTGTCCTTGTTTACAACTTGGAACATCTTACAAAACAAGCATCAATCATCAGTCATACAAATAATCATGCAGCTGATTTTTAGTCTTTTTTTTTTATTATTAAAAATATGCTCAGCTTCCTGTCCAGAAATCTGTGGATTTGAAAAGCTGAGGATCAAATCAAACACTTTCAAGTTGTTTTTTTTCCAAAGCTGCAAGATGAAAGCATGTTTTCTTTCCTGCTCTTAAAGGAAATATGAGGGCTGGAGCAGAAATGCTCACCAAAGACTTGACAACTATCAGAAATGATTAACATAAATGACGCCGAAGCTTTAAACCTCATGAGGTAAAAGCTTTTTTTTCCATTAAAACACTTTTTGGTATGTGGCTAATTCAATTATGTAGTGGATGCTCCAATCCCATTGCAGATGATGTATGTGCGCTGTGATTTACAGACATTCGTCTGCAACATAGCTTTAGACAGTCAAAGCCTTCAAGGGTGGAGCTGCCCTGGCAGCCAGGCCTTATTATTTGTATTCCTTCCAGATGCATTGTTAATAAATTCATGCAGCACAGCAAGGCGTGGGACGGAGGCTATCCGATTTTACTGATAAAGAGGAAAAACAAAACCGAATTCATTTTACAAAAAATTAAATTAAATTATGGGACAAACTTTATATCATGATCAAATAATCAAATAAAAATGTATTTTCAAGTAAATGTGCAGGTTTGAGTTGAAGTCGAAAACAACACTCAAATGACAGCAGTCGATTAAGTATGAAAATTCCCATAAAACCGCGACGTTGTGAACCATGTGTTACAAAAACAAGAACTGCCACTGCATTCCCATGTTTGCATGTTAACAGACGGCCAGGTATGTCTGCTGCAGCACATAAAAAAACGAAACTTCCACATAACTAACCAAAACAGATGTGTGCGAGTGTCTGTAATGTACGTCTATACATCCAAAAATATGCAATATGAAAGGTAGAGTTTCCACTACTTTCGAAGACATCAGAAAAGAGAGAAAACAGGCTCATCTGACAGATATTTAAGAGATTTCTTTATTTTTCTTCAAAGATGTTCTTACAACCTCACCATCTCAAAGTAAATCATTGTTATTATTCATTGTGTTATCCTGTCATGGTGGTTTAATGGTGGTTTTCTGTTGATCTTTTCATCTGCATTTATCTTCTCTGTGCAGTTGGCTTTTGGTGAGCCTGGATGTCGGCAGATCCAGTCAGGGTCAGAGATCCAATCTCCCCCACCAGACCTGTGCGTCACGTCCCGCTCGTAAAAAATGCGCCCTCATGCACACACAAAAATGAGTGCATGCTCGCAAGAGAGAAACAGAGCTCTGACACATGGCATGACAACTGCTTCAATGATGTATCATCAGCTTACAGAGGAAATAACAGCGTTTTCTCCAGCTCCAGCGCTGTGTGAAACTTCTCAAATAGTTTTGTTGAAAGAGTTCAAACAGTGTTGTGTGGAGAGGGAGCATGTTTGCTGATTTCAAGCATATCATTTACAGGGAGAGAGAGGGGAGCACGAAACCAACTGCAGAGAACATTCTACAGGTGCCATTGGTATCTCTGTCATCGCACTTAAAAACAAGGCAGCTGGAATTCCATTCTGAAGTTAAACAGTTTCTCTGTGAAGCTGTGTTTTTTCACAGACACAAATCTCTCCTTGCTGGAGACTCAAACACATGCCTCACTTCACTCATCTAGTTCCAGAAAATCCTGTGAGGAAGAACCGGCAAACATTGTCCACAGATTTGATGCCCGGAGCAAAGAACGTCAACGTTACAGTTTAACTAACCACATTTTTTTTGTTCGGTAAACATTACGGAGTAACACGTCTTTGGTGAGGAAGTTTCAAAGAGTTTGTGAACTTTTTGTTCCACTGGATATTGTTTCACTTGTGGTTTTGAATTGCAGTTGTTGATTGGCGCAGATTCGCGGTTATCCAGGTCATGGTATCCTCCGAGGTTACATGGACGGCAAACCGTGCTCCTAAAACAAACGGCCTGCACAGCGTGTGGGTTACATGTTTGTGAGAGAAAGACAAGAGCGAGGGATGTGCTCCACAGCAGAGTGTTTATGAAGAGGAGTGAATTCCTCAGATAAGTGACATGGCCTCTCGCTGTTGTGAGGAGGGAGCTTAAGCTCTACAGACACAAGCTGTGACGAATGCAAGCGCTCTGGTTTTGTGCTCTTAAAGTTAAGATGCCTGTTCTGCCCAAATCGAACCCACACCCACATTGTGAGTGGAGAAATCCTCTGCATGGGGCCCTACAGTGTCAGACCCAGTTCAGATCACAGCATTGCTCAGATTCCTGCCTGTAATTATACTGGCAGCCCTGATTCAGCTTGTATCTGGTAATATGGTGCTGATTATCCTCAAAAGCTCCTCTTTTTACCACATAATCACACACTCGGTACACACCATAGAGTGGCAAGGACAGGAAAAAATGGAGACCGATCATCCATCCAGTGTACATGGAAACAGAAAAAGCACTCGGGGAGAGTATTTTCAGTATTTGCGTGTGCACCTACACGCGGGGGCACGTAGGTGTTCGTGAGTTGCACGTGTCAGCAGACCAGCAAATATCCTGACCACGGGGAATCTGCAGAGACCCATAAACGCAGCAGTCAGTGTGGCTTGGCACAGCACAGGAGGAGACAGGGAGAGGAAGGAGGGGGAAACTTTAAGATTGAAACAAATATGTGGAGCCTAATCCTCTCATTAGACAGCAGGGGGAGCGTGGCGTAATCACGTTCAAGTGGAAAGTAGCACTGCCATGTAGGGAGTCTGGGGAAGATTTCTGCAGCCTGAAGACGGTTATTACATAATGCAGACAAACATTCCAGCCTGCATATAAGCAGCCAAAAAGTTCTGTTGTTTGCTGGATTCAAACATGTTGAAAATACCAGAGGTAGATTGAGTGATAACAAAGAACTTGTCACCAAAGCTGGAAACACTTGTAACAATTTGCAACAAACATACCTCAACCTTAAGTTACTTGTAGCTACAGCTTCCCTGCCTGTCCACAGATTTAAAAACAAAATTTTTATTTATTTTTTTTTTTTTTTGGCTTGTGGTTTACACGTTGTAATTTGTTTCCGGCAAAAGAAACCATGCACTAGCAGATTTCCCTGAAAGCTTTAGCTGCTCTGATTCAGATGCTACACTCAGCCCCTCCTCTCCCCTTTAACTTTTACAGGCCCGCTGTGAAGAAAAACACAGGACGCCTCATCTTAAAACAGAGTTTTACATTCCTGTTTTTGCAGATACAGCTGCCCACAGCTTCAGTCTCCCTCAGATTGTAGTTTAGTATTTGTGTGACCTTACAGAGTGCTTTGTTTAAGTTGCTCATGGGTGGATGCCTGTAATCTTATCGTTCTCCCTATCCCCATACTTTACCAAAGCAGTGAGGTCAGGTAAAAGTCAGCTGCTTGTTGATAAAGGATCAGCTATTATTATTATTGTAGAGGAAACTTATTGGAAAATCTTCCTGGAGGTTGGTTCATTGGAGTCACACACACAGACGGTGCAGTTCCTCCCACCCCTCCACCAGCATCAGCTGACTAGGCCGTCCTGTTAAACACAGCAAGAATGCCGTCGGTTCCTTTACTCCCGACAATAACTTAGAGGGAATGCATCACTGGACCTGCTTTGCTCGCCACTTCTCCATCAGAAATGCAAAGCGGTGGTGGATCGGAGTCATTTCCTCCATTGGGCATTCTGCTTGCTCTGCCTGTTCCAGTCACGCTGGTTAGCGGTAAACAGCGCCCTGTGGCAAAGACAGGCAAGAAAAAATCACCGCATCACTAAGCGGTGTTCAGCTGTCAAAGTACACCACAAATCTCCATGTTTTACATAATGAAATTGGATTAAATTGTTGGTTAAACCTCAATGAAACCATAAAGAAAAATGTTATAACCTATAGAAACACCATGAGGGAGAACTTTACTTCTAATGATTATTTCACTGAACATGTTTACTGTATTTTCCTAAATGAAAATCCGCTTTAAAAAGCTAAATATCAGGTCAAAGACAATCAATTGCAACAAAACTCATTAAATTACTTCCTGTTATAAAAAATATACAGTTAATCCTTTTGTTTTCTTTTTAAACTGATTGATATTCTGTGTCAAATAAAAGGTTGGCTAGAATCTTTCTATAGTTTTTCAGTATTTTTCTACTTGATATTTTTAAAAAGTTGATAGGAAACATGAAAATGTAAATTATTTGATACGAGCAATTAAGTTTTTACACAATTCTGTCAGGAAAACTGCAGATGCAGGATTTCAGAGACAGAAGTGTCAAAAATCTCAATACAACTGGCAAACACACAAATTGAAACTAAGCATGACTAAGCTTAAACATGAAACCACAACTAAGGCGAAACTGAGGATCTGAGCATGAGAAAATACAACAATGAACCTAAAGACCGACAATTACTGAGCATAAATTTAAAACAAAGTGAGCTTATGACTTAAAAAACGAGAATCTCAATTAACAGGAAACTAAATCAAAGACCAACTTTTGGTTGTTTATTTAATCAATAATGCTACCTTATGTCATCAGAAAAAAATGGTTAAGAATAAACTTTAAGCCACGTTCAATCCACCGATCTGTAACACGTTCAAGTGACTGGTTCCTGGAAAAGTATAAGTAAGCATTTTAGGCTCTGACTGTTTTCAGGCTCTACGTACAAAATGCACAAGCACTGAAAGTCAAACCATATCAAACTTTGACTAATACTGATAATTGACTGATAATAATAATTGGGGTTTGTGCCCAGCCAGATTCACATAACACAAAGTCTGTCTTACGATTAAATAGAGCTGTGAAAGAGAAAATCTGGAAGAAGATTTGTGAGATTTGCACCGCTTTGACATTTTGCACCAAATCTTTTCCCACTGTAGGTGCTAAACATGGGCTAGTAAACAGTAGAAGAGAAAAAGAAAACACATTGTATGTCCGATGTGTCTGTAGCTTGGTAGAAATAGTGTTAGATGGTCATATTATTTTGAAAGCAAAGCAAATTCAAACTGTTTAGGACATAGGATTGGTGACATAGTTATTTTATCTCATGTCAAAACACCAACTCCTACTAAGCAACAGTGGGACGACAACACTTCACCATGTGTTTTGCGGGTGCCCTCTGGTCTTTCTGGAGCGTCCTCCCTGCAACCTAAAGGACATTTAAAGATTTCTGCCGAAGACGACGCTGTGTGAAGCTGCCAGGACTGTGTTGAAGACATATGGCGTTGGGAAGGGCCTGGGGCGCGACGGAGCAAGACCAAGGCACATGGAGCTGGATGGATTCTATTTGCATGTGCGCCTGTTGGGATGGATCCGTGACAAAGTTAAAGGATTTAATGGGGCAAGCAAAGGCTCAGTCAGTGAAGTAAGCTCCTGATCATCTGCAGAGGAGGGGCCAGTTTGACAGACCCAGCATGACCCACATGGGACATCAAAAATGTATTTTAACTATAATAGCTTAGCAACATTAGATCTATTTACTTTTTTGATGCTTTTAATTAGCTGGACTTTTCTAATGTAACTAATGTAAACTAATATAATCAATCAAAAGCATAATGGTTTGATAGAGTAAAACTCCTAAAAATGTGTAACTCATAAAATATGGCGCTTGAAAAATTAAGCAATAGAATTATAACTCAATTTTTTGGCAAATAATGTTATTCTTTTATCACACTAAAATCCTCTCAGCAGTTGAATTTTATTTATGAAGCAGAAACTAGAAAAGAAATGTTGACAGATTTATTAGGTTTTAAATCATCATTACAAACAAATAGTCTAAATTTCGTTCATATTTATTGCCATTGGGTGGGCATGGAGGGCTGAGACATTTTTCTGTCTCAACCATTTAGTGTCTTTCATGGTTTAATGAAATTGGACACACCAAAAAGAAGAGACTCAAACAATTCCAAACTAAAATGGACTGAGTAGATGTGCATGTTTTCAAGTATTTGTAAATTGTTTTTTAGCTTTTTTGCAATTTATTTGTAACTTCTCTGTGTGTTTAGTGTTAATCTGTTTCTTCTTAACCACTTGTTGGTATGAGGCAGCTGGCTGAAGTCATTTGCATGGTGTCATGTCAAAAGTACGTTAATTAAGTCCATCGTTAAGCACAATGTTCTCACGAGGTCTGTGTCCATATTTCTGCAGCAGCTAGCCTGGATGTGACAAATGCACAAAGCTGCTATTTCCAGTTAACTCAATAAATAGGTGGTTTAAACATCTACCTGCTAAAGAACCATTTTTGTCTCTAGGTTGTTATGCACTGTTGCACAAAGCACATATCTAGAAAGTTTTCTGATCTTTTACAAAAAAAAATCTAATCTCAGCTCTTTACCTTACCAAGAAACTGTGCATCAAGAACTGCAAAAAAAAGAGGGGATGAATTACAAATAACTAAAGTGGGGAAAAAATCATGTCAAAACACATTACAGCATAAAACCACAGGAATCTTGAGCCAAAAGCAGAATTCCGACTATTACCCAGACCCATCTCTTTAACTTGTTTGTGCTTCATGAATTTGTTCCACTGACTGAACTCAGCGCAGACTTCAGCATTAATCAGTAATGAATATCTGCATCAAGGGAATTTGCTGAAAATGCTGTCAATAAGAGAGTTTTACATGCTGTTTGTTAAAGCAGATAATTTTGCCTGAATGGCTGTCAGACAGATTTAAGTTCACTTCACTTCTTTACTTGTGCAAGTTCTATTGCCTCTTTCAATGACGCACAAACACACACACACATATGCACAAATCAGTTAGGGTACAGATGTTAATGAGAATTTCATATCTATTGAAATCTGTTTGCTTTACAATCCTGATCTCGTCAACCTCTTCCAGAGGGACTCCAAGGGTTTTAGACGTTTTCCAAATCTTCAAGTAACAGTCTTTTTTTTTAATGTTGGAAACTGGTGTTTTTGCCAAGAGTGACACGTGTGCGTCATCTTTTTGATTTCAGCAAAGAAGGAAAAGAAAAGATGTTATCCCATGCCTGCTAAAGGTTGTCAGCTCATCTTAGACAAAATGTTCCAAACTTTACTCATCAACAAACTGAAATATTTCCTCTCTGACAGTTATGAGCTACCAGTTTAAATGTCTATTTAATGATACTGCTGATTAATTTAGGCTAAAAACATGACTAACTGCACGGATTTGATAACTATCTTGCTCAGATAATTTAGCAAATACAAACTTATGGATCATTTCTTCCTTGCTACCAAAAGGTGTGCCTCAGAGTTTACCACTTGATACACTTACTTTAACATTTTTTCGACAGATAACACTTCACACAGATGATACAGTTTTCTTTACAGTTGGGATGGAACAGGAGGGCAGCCTTGCAACAGACTAGTGACCTGTTCAGGGTCCCCACCTTCACCCAACAGTGGTTGGGTTGGCTCCAACAGCCCCACGACCCCCAAAAGGATTCAGCAGGTGATGGATGGATGGATGGATGGATGGTGCACACTTTGAACTCTAATTGTGCAGCACTGAGATTCATCACAAACTGATGCTTTTGTCTTTAACATGATCCTATGCTCTCACTTTGATGTAAATGATAGTTTATTTGAGTTTAAATACTCATTTTCTTCAATACACCGTGATTTAAGATGGCATGAGACATTTTCTGATGCCCCCAAACAAAACCTGACCCAATCATTCAGTTTTACAAGCTTCTCAAAATAAAATTTAACCTCTGAAAAACACGTTTTTTGTTTTTTTTAATTGGCTTCAGAGTGCGGTTGGCACACAGCTCTGTGTGGGAGTGGTTTCCACCTGCTGCCTGATTACTGGGTTGACTGATGACAGGTGTGGAGTGTGCCAGCAGAAGGGAACAAAGAAGAATGAGAGGGGCAGAAGAACACCAGCCGATGGGTGGTCACTGCGGGGAGTACAAGTACAGCTGATCCCCAGCAGGAACAGCGCTCGGAGCAACGAGGACAACAGATGCTGTCAGAGGAGGAGTGAATGTTCTCAACACTTCTGCTTTGATTCATCCCTGATTGATTTGAGCATTGTTGGATTTATTTACAGCTGAAAACGGAGAGGTTTGGAAGCTGCTACTTACACTGATTTAGAAGGAGCCCGTCACACCTGAAAGATCTCTTCACATTTTAGTTGTTTTACTGCAAACAATTTCGACCTTTTAATTTTATATTTACCTGATTTCAAACAACTATTGGTTGTTTTTAGTAGTAACATATTTTTAACATGGTTTGGGAAAAGCTCCCAGCTTTTTTGTTACAATCAAAAAATTCAAACTAAGGATGTAATTTATGCATACAAAGAATTATGCATGATAATCTTTATGTAGAGCACTTATATTTGTTTCAATGTTACAGTTTTCTGCAAGAGGAATTCAGCCAGGGTGCAGGATCTGTCCTAAAAAGGGCCTCTCCAAAGGTACACAGAAAGTCATCTCTCCCAGGGGACATTCCTCTGCTGCCAGGGCGTCTGGCACTAAAACCATTTAAAATTGGAATTTTATTGCACAAGAGTACTTACAGATAAAAACAGACATGAAAAATTGCAAGTTCAAATGCTACTGTAAAGAGAATAAAGGTACAATTTTGCTACAACAACCTTTTAAACTGTGCTCTGCAGCCTGCAAGGCCTAAAGTCAGTTGTGCAAGACGTAGTTTTTATCTCTTGACTTCAACATACCAAACTTATTTACTCGGTCAACCACAATGACAAAAATGTTTAAGTTCTTTTTGACAAATTTACAATGAGGAAATAGCAGAAATGCCTTTTGAAATTCTAAAATACTGATAGTTGGAACATTATTATTATTATTATCAATCTGATAATTCAATAATTTATTGTAAAAACAAATATATCCTTACTGTTTTCATAAGGCATTTAAAAAAGGTGTTATCATTTGCTAAAAAAAATGATTTTAACATATTTGACTTCTGACTATGTTTGGTTCTTAGCTGAATTTTACCTTAATGCCAAAACTAAATCTGAAAATAAAATAGGTGGCCAATATATTAATTTCAAATTTTCATAGTATCTTGAGTGGTCATTTAATCAAATCAGATCACATAAAACACAAAGATAAAAGCAAACAGACAAATATTTCCAAGTTGTCAGACTATTTCACTTGTCTATTTCACAACAGGACACTCCAATTGGCTGAACAAGTGAGAAATGTTAAAAAGGGTTGATAGGACAAGTATTGCTTATATGCTTCAAAATATTCACGTTAAGTTTTCAAAGTTGCACTATAGAGACATTATTTTTATGCACAGTAGTGCTGTTCAATATTCTGACTTGTGCTACATGACTTGTGCTTTGTGTACCAAAGCCTTTCACAGTTGCACACGGGAACATCAGTCTGACTGCAGCAACTGGCTGAACCGGGGTCATGAATGAGGACAATAAATTATGGACTGCCACTAAATTGGCAATATATAACTGGAAAAGTTGAAGCTGTTGCAGAGCCCGGGCAAGACAATGACCCCACCAGAATCCATTAGATAAGCTCAGAAGAGCTGCAATAGGTTGCACACAAAACAAAATTTAAAAAAAATTACCGGTACCTAAAATTCTAAACGATCACTTTAACACAGCAGCTAAACATGAACTTAAGAGGTGAAAGTCTACATTATGTTTGACTTCTGTAAATTGGTTGGATCCTCTATTAAAAATATGATAGAAAGTTCCTCATGAACCTCAATTTTAGCCTGCAAAAACTGCAATGTTGAAGATATACCACTACCTCCAGGACACTGAAAGTCTCAGGCCGGCCAAAAATGAAAGCTGATATGAGC
>NC_050514.1:14723751-14751017 GCF_002922805.2 Oryzias melastigma
TGTTGCTGAATTGGAGAGCATGCTGTCCTGCAAAAACTGCAATGTTGAAGATATACCACTACCTCCAGGACACTGAAAGTCTCAGGCCGGCCAAAAATGAAAGCTGATATGAGCAATGCTGACTCATTTTTTTGCTCAGCCCTTTTTTAAAAGAAAGTTTTTGTTCTTACTGCAAACAAAAGCTACAATTTCCTTTTAACCAGTAGCTCTGTGTTTCTGGATCTAATTGTGCTTGATTATGCTTCATAAAAGACTAAAGCAGAAATACGTCCTCACTGATACAGATTAGATGCACTCTGAAGCTTGCATTCACCTCTCCCTTTTGCAAACGCACACACAGACACACACAGAGCAGACAATGGGCAGCTATAAAGTGTTCACTCAGTGCAACAGCTGCATCAGCAGAGTGAGACAGAGCAAAAAGCAGGCTCTTTGCGTGTGTGCGTGGTGAGAAAGTGCGCATGTGTAAGGAGCTGGGAGTGATAGGTTCTCTGAGCAGACAAAGAGGATTCACTTGTACTCTCAGCTTCCATTAGACTAACTCAGTGGATCAATATTGATCCTTGGAACCACCAAGCACTCTTTGATAGGCTTCTGGCCTGTCTGACACAACGACAGCATTAGTGCACTGGTCCACATGGAGAAAACCGAGGATGGTGAAGGGATGAATCACAGCCAAAAGAAGACAGAAGGGGTGTGACAGAGGCAAATTTACTCAAGTTAAGAGGAGAGTCTGGCGCAGGGGTCTGCAACCTGAGGCCCAGGAGCCATATGTGGCTCTATTAGGCTTTTTGACTTTGCATTGAATAGTTGACATTGTGAATAAATAATAGTTTTTGTACTTTTGGTTCATATTTTTCAGTTAAATTGTCATTTAATTGAAAAAAAATGATGGTAAAAAGTTAAATCAACTGTCAGATATGCTAAAAATTACAATAAGCTTAAAGCTCATATTCAGCTCCATAGTGACTAGTTAGTGTCTGTGAAGAGGTACCAGTAACATCCTAAATATCTTGCACTTTATTAATTTCTAAAGGAAATTCAATAGTAGAAGCAAATTTTAAAATAAAACTACAATGGAATCAGGCTTTTTATATATCAAAAGGAGAAAAATGTGTATTACAATGATAGAAAAGGATAGAAAATGCCATATTTTAGTTGGTTCTCTTTAATTTATAAAAATCTGCTGCATAAGGAGAATCTAATTTGACACATGGTGTATTTTAAGTTAAATGGTTTTACATAGTAGAATTTTACAATTTTATATTACAATTTTGTATTTCAATTATTGTAAATAATTACAAGTTACTTTTATGGCGAAATGGCCACAGAAACATGAATCAAGTGTATTTTGAAGGGACTTGGCAGCTCTCAGTGGGTTTTGGACCAAATGACTCTTTTAGTGCTAATGGTTGTAGATCCCTGGTCTAGTGCAAACAAAAGGAAAGAAGAACTCAAAGCAGAAAAATGAAAAGAGGATTCACCTTCCCCCTTGTGTCAGCACATTTTCAAGAGGGAAATGAATCTATGAGAAACCATCTCTGCTGATGTTTCAAACCGTCACTCACTAACTTCATCTGCCTCTGAACACTTTAGAGTGAGAGACAGAGAGGAAGGGCCTTTACTTTGAGGATGATAAAAGCACTAGATCTCTGTTTATGTGTGTGTTTGTCTATTTAGGAAGAGAAATGTGACAAGGAAGGAGAAGCCACGTTTTGGCCATGTCGTTGATCCTCCCGGCACTTCTGCTCCATCTCCCTCCTGTTAAAATAATAAATAATAATCAGCTGTTGCTGTGATTGAGTGTCCGAACTTTTATTATCTTCCCCGCCAGCTGAGCAGACAGAGTGCATAGATCTGACAGTGTTTCTGTCTGAGAGGTCTCTCCTCACTCTCCCATCCCCAATGACGAGATAAACTAAAAGCCTTTGTAGAGGCACAGAATGAGTCACAGCTCTTAATGTTTCTGCCTTCTAGAAACACTTGGAAATAAAGTTACATATTTCTTCTACTTTTACTTGTTGCTCCTTCCATCTTAAAAAGAAAATATAGCACCATTCCAGTGGTGAAGAAACTATGCCCAGCTGAAAACACAGGCTTCAAATGAGAGGCTTTGAATTTTCTGGGTGTCTAATTCCAGTCGTGAGAGCCTATATGTGCATTTCTGCTGGTTAATTATAACTAAGCTTTAAAATTTCTTAAGACACTTAAGATTCTGATTAAATGCCCTCATTTCAGAATATTAGGAAACATATTTAGTCGCAAACAAATTTTCAAGTATATCTCTAAACTTCATTACAAAAATCAGAACTATTTTATCCATTTATCCATTCATCCATCTTCTTTTGCTCATCTAGGTCATGAGGGTAGCAATCTAAGCAAAGATGCCCAGGTTTCCTTTACCTGGCCACCTCCTCTAGCACCTTTTGGGGGAACCTGAGGGGTTCCGAGGACAGCCGAGAGACTTAGGCCCAATCCAAATTCTTCCCTACTCCATACCCCTTCTCCCTTACCCTCCATTTGAAAGGGCTTGTGAAGTGCAAATGGTGTCGGAAATATTCTTCCCTCCAAGTGAAGGGATATAGACCCCTCCCTCGTGATGGAGTTCCGGGTTGGGCTGTGCCGCAGAGGAGAAGCAATTTTCTTCACATGGATGCACTCTGAAGCACAGAGGTTTACATTTAAATGTAAGTAATGACTTTTTGTTGTAGCATGACTTTTTAAAGTTATACAGCCGTTGTTATGAATATTTGAGCGCTGGAATGTAATGCTAGCAAACCAATGAGTATTGGTGACGTCATTGAGCGAAAGTGACGTCCAAAATCTGAGACAATGTTCTCATCTCCATTTGGTGGGCTAAATGAAGGGGAAGGGAGAAGGGGGTAAAGAGTAGGGAAGAATTTGGATTGGGCCATAGTCTCTCCAGCATGTCCTGGGTCTTCCTCTGGGCCTCTGCCCAGTGGGGAGAGGCCCAGAGGTCTACTCCAAGCTCTCTCCGGGTGTCGAGCTTCTTACCCTATCTCTAAAGGAGCTCCTAGTCACTGTCCAGAGGAAGCCCATCTCAGTCGCTTGTATTTGGGACCTTGTTCTTTCGGTCATGATTCAGTACTCATGACCATAGGTGAGTACTGGAACGAAGATCTACAGGTAAATTGAGAGCTTTGCTTTATGTCACAGCTCTCTTTTCCCTACAACGGACCACTACAACAATAGCATTCAGATTGGTACAACGGACACCACACCAATCCACTTGTCAATCTCACACTTCGATCTTCCCTCACTTGTGAACAAGTCCCCCAGATACTTACACCTGGGGCGGGAGCACTTCAAACACAGAGAGCGGACAAACAACCTTTCTCCAGTCAAGAACCGTGTCCTCAGACTTGGCGGTGCTGACCCTCATCCCAGTCACTTCTGTCTCCATGAAGCCAACAGGACAACATCATCTGCAAAGAGCAAAGAAGAAATCCTGTGGTCCCAAAACCAGACCCCCTACGGTCCCTGGCTGTGCCTAGAAATTCTGTCCTTAAAAATTATGAACAGAACCAGTGATAAAGGGCAGCCCTGCTGGAGTCCAACACGCACCGGAATTTGGTCCAACTTACTGCCAGCTACACAAATTTTATACTAAATCTAATAAAAAAAAAAAAAAGATTCTGCTTCAACATCAGATAAATCAAGTTGTATAAGTAAGTGAAGAGCGACATGCTTTTATTGTGTTTTATTATGTTATTTTGTGGTCAATGCCATGTTTTTATACCTCAGCTTGAGTTACTGGTTGTTTTATGAAGACTAATATGTGAAGAAAGTAAGTTTCAGGCCATAGTTAAAAATTAAGCCAAGTTAAAGGCCTACGAGATATCCATAGGATAAAGCCAGTTTTCTTGCACATATTTCTGTAAATATTGTTTTATTGTAAATCCAAAGCAAATAAATGACATACTAAACCACGTTTTTAGCATGAGGTAAATAAAACCTCTGCCGTTTTATTGGTTGTAGGTGCATTTAGAGGATGTTAGCTCACAGAACTTCTCCTTAATACTTTCACATATTAACAGCAAAATATTAAGTAACGCTTGCAACACACAAGTTGATTCATGAAATGGGGAATATAGGCTTTCTCGATACCAGTTCCTGTGATCATCTTCATTCAAAAAGAGGAAGAAAGACCAAACTTAACATATCCCATACTATACAGTTTGGATTTACTTTGCAAATTATTTTCCCTTTCTCATACTCAGAGGAAATGGTCAGAATGACAAAAAATGTACACGCTGGTCTTCGTGCAGGCAAATTAGGCTAAGACACAGTCTGAGCTTTGTGCCGCAGTTTGCATATAGAGCGCATAGTGTCAGGGTAACCAAGCAGTGCAGCTGGGCTTTCACAAACCTCCAACTTTAAGGCAGTGTGTAAATCACGATTCAAAGGACAAGGACCCTGTTCTCCTATACCCACAAGCACACACGCACACGTGCACAAATCCAAATAAAAGTGAAGGAAAGTAAATCAGAGAGATGTTGACACAAACCCTCAATCTGAGATATATGTGTTGAGATCAGTTATAGTTACAATAACTGCCTTTAAGTAAGACGTGTTTATGTTGGAATGTAAACCTAGCGTTCTTACAGTGGGATGTTCTAATTTTGAGAAAAAATAAAAAGTGGATAAAAAGGAGAAACAAAAGCCATTCTGAAGCCACTAACCCAAGAAGCACTTCTAAATAAAATATTCTCATTCTTGCATGTCGCAGCAAAGTCAATGCAAAATTTCTATTTCCTCTCCAGAAAAAAAAGTTACAAAGTTGACAGTTTTGGCTTCAGAACTGTCCACAGCATTCTTCTCATACATATGCAGCTCTGTGGTGTTTTTGAGGGAAGCGAGAGAGCTGGTATGCTGGTGGACCCATTACATTGCTGCTTCTAAGGAAGGTTTCTGTTATCGCACATCAGATCCCCTCCCTGCTGCTCAGTCCTATGGTCCAGTGGAATTTTTTTTTCTTTCCAGGAGTGGATTACATTTGTTAATGTTTTCCTGATGCTTTCCTTCTTAGAAGTGTGAACTGTGTCTTTTCGCCTTCATCTATACCCATAGTAAAAAAAAAAAAAGCCAAAAAACCCATTAACCCCCTCCTGTTAATGTGTGTGTTAGCACCTGCTTCAGAGTTCATCCAATGTCAGTGAGAGTTGCATGACAGCAAGAGGTCTTTGTGTAAGTGTGAAAACAGGTTTATTCCAACAGAATACATAAAGAAGACCCGTTCACATCCACGTCTTCAAATGTCCTTAACCAGAGGAGTGGTTTCTGTCTCTATACGGCATCAAAGGCTTTGATCCCGCTACTCTTCATCCCAGCCCCCCTCTTCCTTTTCTCTGCCTCCTGCATGCATTCCTGCCCCCTCCCCCCTCCTTCAGCTCCTATTGCCAGTATGGATCTGTGAAATGTTAGCAGGGAGTGCTGGTGTGGCATCCACCCTCAACAATAGCCATCGTGATGTGACAAGAGGCAGGCGCCATTAGCGTTATCCTGAAACAGCTTTTTTTTTCTGAAGTTGACTGGTCATGCTAAGGGTTAAATATATTAACTCAAACATTAAAAAAAACAATTGTCCAGACACAAAAGTTTGATGTTTTGCATGGGTTAAGGTCTTATAAAAATCATAGTTTGATGTTGATGTATTCTATATATATTTAAAAAACACATACTAAATTTCTCTCTGGCCACTTTATTAGGCACACTTGTCCAAAATTCTCCGTAGGAAAAATTTCTAATCAGCCAATCACATGGCAGTAACTCAATGGATTTAAGCATGCAAACGTGGTCAAGATGATCTCCTGCAGTTCAAAGTGAGCATCAAGATGGCGAAGAAAGATGGTTTAAGTGACTTTGAATGTGACATGGTTGTTGGTGCCAGACGGGCTGGTCTGAGTATTTTAAAAACTGCTGATATACTGGGACTTTCATGCACAATTATCTCTAGCATTTACAGAGAATGGTCTAAAAAAGAGAAAATACCTTGTGAGTAGAAATGCCTCGTTGATGCCAGAAGTCAGAGGAGAATGGCCAGACTGGTGCCAGCTGAATCAAAGGGAACAGGTTAAAAACCAAGGTCTGCAGAAGAGCATCTCTGAGCGCACAACACGTCCAACCTTAAAGCAGATAGGCTACAGCAGCAGAAGGCCACGCCGGGTGAAACTCCTGCCACCCGAGAACAGGAAACTGAGGCTATGCTTCACACAGACTCACCTAAACTGGACAACAGAAGTTTGAAAAATGTTGCCTGGTCTGATAAGCCTTCATTGCTGCACAACATGACAGCATGGATCCATCCTGCCTTGTATCAATGGTGAAGGACGTGGTGTAAAGATGTGGGGGATATTTTCTTAGCACACTCTGGGGACCTTAGTACCAACTGACCACAACCATCCCTTTATGACCACAGTTTACCCATCTTCTGACGGCTACTTTCAGCAGGATAATGCGGCATGGGACAAATTTTCCACATCTAGCTGCATGACAGCTAATGAGACTTTTGAACATGACAAATTCATTGTACTCAAACAACCCCAGCAGTCACCAGATCTCAACCCAGTAGATCACCTTTGAGATGTGGTGGAATGTGACATTGGTATCATCAATGTGCAGCCAACAAATCTGCAACAACTTTGTGATGCCATCATGTCAATATGGACCAAACTCTAAGATAAATGTTTCGGGTACCTTGTTGAATCTATGTCACCAAGGATTAAGGAAGTTCGGAACGCAAAGGGGTCCAACCCAGTGTAACTAATAAAGTGGCCAGTGAGTGTATAAATACAAAAGAACAAATCTAAGTGAAAAAAAAAAATGTGATTTAAAATTAAAATGAGAGCAAGTGTCTGAGAAGACTGTTAGAAATCAGTGAGGATACATAAACAGAGTATAAGTGTGGACTACAACAATCTCTCTTTATTATCTATTCTCAACAATCACTTTAAAATGAACAGTCCTTACAGGTACCATCATTAAAAAAGGCCAACACATCATGTCATTGTACTCCATGTGATAATAGAAAGGATATATGGGAATCTAGATCCAGTAAAATGCTAGTAATGGATGTTTTTCAAAGACCATAGTGCGGCATTTTGCAGCCACACACACACAGATTCATTTATTATTTAAACCATATCTACTGTTCAGTATTTTTTGTTCATGCCGTTGAGTTGCAACCTTTGCGCAAAAGTCTCTTCTCTGCATTTCCGTCTCACTGCCATCTTGCCTGCGTGTTTCCCGTCACTCTGGGTCCTTGAGTGGTGGCGTTTCACTTTTGGTTACTCAATAGAAAGTATCCTTGTCCTGAGCAGCCACGAAAAAGAATTTAGTGGTTACAGCACTCTGGAAAGCCTTTTTGGATTGATGGCTTTCTTGGACCAACAACAAATTGATTACATTTACAGTGACATACAAGAACTTTTCTTTTTCTTCTCAGACTGCCTGGGTGACCTCTGTGCTCAGACCATCCATCATACCTGATGGAGGAACTTCCTGGGCATCTCCGCACAGGGTCACATCCTTTTTCAGCTCAAAATCACTCTGCTCTTTGATTGGTGTCTCCTCCTGTTCTTCATTTCCATTTACACATTCCTCTGCTGGAGCAGAAGAGTGTTCTCCAAGCTCTCCATTGACTGGGTCTGCCACGTCCTCTGTAGCAGATGGGCTCTCCAAGTTTCCATTTTCCATCTTGCTTTCAACCTCTGGCTCTGGGCAAGGCAAGGCAGGCTCTTCCGACTCAGCATTCATGTCACAGGCAAGGACAGAGTCTGAGACGATGATGTCAGGGACAGGCTCTGCTGCTACCACAGATACATTTTCAGAGATGGTCATCTCTGGAGTAGCTTTCACAGATTCCAATGTTTCTGCTTCCACAGACTCAGATATGGCTCCACGTGGTTCAGGTTCTTCTGCTCCATTCTCTACCTGGACCTGTTGTCCCACTTGCTGCAATTCTTCTGGCTCTGTGATTTGCTCTGGTTGGGGCAGCTCTGTAGACACGGGCTCAGATGGTAGTTTAGGTTCCGTTTCTGGTGCTACCTTTGGCTCATCTTGTTCTGGCTCTACTGTGGTCTCAGTTGCTGGATCTGTCTCAGGGCTTTGCTCTGGCTTAGTTTCTGACTCCAGCGCTTGTTCTGGCTCTGACTCAGCCTCTGGTTCTAGATCAGGCACAATTGTCTCTTTCACTGCTTCTTCTGGCTCAATAGCTTTTGGTTCTGGAACTGGTTCTGTCGATACAGGAGAAACCTCTACATTGGGTTCTTCAAGTGGAGCAGCAGACTTGGGCTCAGCCTTAGCCAGCTCATCATTTTCTGCTTCCAGAGCTGAAGATTCCTGTGCTGCTTCTTCAGCTTTTGGTAGCTCTGCTGTTGCTTGATCCTCTACTTCTGCTTCTACATCATTTATCTGTGATCCAGCTTTCTCTGCTTCCTTTTCTGTAGGTGAAGGTAGTTCTTCAGCAGGAGCTGGTTCTTCTGTTGCAGCAGCTATTTTTTCTATTGTGTCATGTGGTGTTTCTTCATTAACAGTGGCTGCTTCAACTGCTGCAGCAACTTTTGCCTCAACAACAGGAGCAGTGTCTACTGGTTCAGATTTCTGTTCTGGGGGAGCATCCTCTGTTGTGACAGGAGCTGGTTCTTCTGCACATTTAGTGTCATCTGGGGTTTTAGCAACCTCTGTCACTGTCTCTTTTTCCTCAACATCAGCAGCTTTTTCTTGTGCAGGTTCCTTTGCATGTGTAACTGGTTGTTCTTCAGGTGAAGCAGACTTTTCTGCCACAGGAGCTTTTTCTTCTACAACAGGAGCTGACGTTTCCTGTGCTGGAGGTGCTTCAGCTGCTGCTGATTTCTTCTCAACAGCACCTGCCTCCTTACCTCCAGAGGCTTCATCTTCTGGGGGTGGAGATTTGGGCTCTTCTGGAGGTGTGGCAGCTTCAGTTGGTGCTGCCTCAGCTGACACAGCAGGCTCCTCCACTACAGCACCCTCCCCAGCTGTTGCATCTGCAGATGGAGCTCCGTCTTCCACATTTGCGGACTCTTCCACATTGGACTCAGATGCAGCGGTCTCATTCTTCTTATCTTTCGGGTCGCTCACATCGTATCCTTTTCTTTTCTTGCTCAGTTTGCCTCCCATGATGTTTCCTAAAAGCAAATAATAAATTCAATGTTTTGTCTGTGTTTGCAATACACTTTGAGAAACAATTTTATTTAAATGTGATATACATGAAGAATTTCAATTTTTAACTACATATAAAAAACATGCAGGAAAAAAGCCTAAATCTTCATACACACCAGGCATTTGATGCACGTTCAAGAACGCACTAAACACACTTTTGCATAAACACAAGTTTAACCTGTGGTGTTCACACAAGACAGGCATGGAGGGGCTTCTTGTTTTACTTTTTTTAATGTTTATTAGCACATGCCTGCCCTCTACAACTGAAAGAGGCTTGGTGCAAAATCCAAAAGCAGTGCAATCTTGCTCCAGGTTTTTTCTTTGACTGCTCCATTCCCATTATATGAAAGACTTGGTGTCATATAATTCCAGCTGAGCACAAACCACAATTCATTTCTTCTCCATGATTGATTTTCAAACGGTTGACACTTGAACCAACTACCAAATCCGAGTCCCTGATTGGTCAAAGTTCAACCTGGTTTAACTTGCAACACGTAGTATGTAGAGCATAGCAACATGTGAACACAAGAGTTTTGAACATGAAAGCCTGAATCACACATTTACATAGACCTTTCATTTGAAGTTACTGCTAGAATGTACATTGAAGAGGGTGGTGTGAGATTAAATCCAAAAAGCCATCATCCATACCCGAAAGAAATGCACAGGTCTGCTCTAACTAATCATATTTATTTAAACAAATAAAATGGCATGGTTTGGTTGAGTGCTTGTCCAAAATAAAGGCCAGTTTTTACTAAATTATTTCAAAAGTAAAAGAAATTTCTTTAAATCACTTTAATTCTCCTGTCTGGAGTAGAAGTAAATGGACGAGAGGAAGATACCACCTATAGGGAACTGCTTCCTCTCAAAGAAATTTTAGTAGGAAAACAAATTTAAATCCATGGGAACCTTAAAGAGGTCAGACAGCGCCAGACTCACTGCGCTTTCAGGAATGTCTGGCGAGGCTCTGTGCCAAAACGAGACCACAAGTCAGAACATTTATGATGTACGACTTTTCCTCCCCAGTATGATAAAGAAAATCTACTTCTCTGCATAAACCCAGATACCAGTCAGAGCCTGTGGTTGGATTCCCCTAACACATAAAATAGCCAAATTGTCAGTGTCTTTGGTCCAGATCTGCTTTTTCGTTTTCTAAATGTGTTGGTGTCAGACACTGATGTGGCTTTAGAGGAAGTGTATTGTTCAGGGATTGCTACATGAGGCAGCAGTGCCAGCAGAGAACAGGAAGTTTGGTTTGGGATTTCATTAAACTTTGAAAAAAAAAAAATACAGCCAAAAAAGAAAACAGCCTGTCCTTAAGCTGAACTCTTGGTATCAGACATTCTGCATGTAATTTAATTGCAGTAGTACCTTTTAGAGGCTTTTTTGAACACTGCAACATGGGGTTTGTTTCAACATTGACAAACAAGAGAATAAGACAAGGCTCTGATCCTTGGAGGTAATAGAAGAGCACAGGTTCTCGTAACTGTCCTTAGTGCTGCTATTAACCAATTAGGATCCACTACACTGATTTAATTAAAAATACATTTGATAAATACATATTTTAATCCTACTATGTGTGATGAAAGGTGCTATGTTTAAGAAAAAGCATTTCTTTGATCTTTTATGACTGAAAAATATTAGCTAAAATGTATGTTTTCTACTTATTAATCATGATGATGGCCTTTAGACACATTTCTAAAAAATAATATATGAAAATAATGTCCTTAACGTTGATAAAAGACACATGTAAGGGACTGAGCCTAAGCCCCGCCAGTAACAAAGGATGAAGACTTTCCAGCCGCAGCTGTCCACTGAACGGGCTCAGAGAGGGCAGCAAACAACCCCACGAAAGAAAAGGGGGAAAAAACTCGCAAAGCATTCAATATTTATCGCCGTGGGCTACAGCAGGCTTCAGTCAAATTAAACCATATCTTACAACCTGCTACAGTCACGAGTGGTGAAAGCTGGAAAAGGTCTCCATCCCCCATTTGAACCCACCCACCGTTAGACTCAGCCCTTTTTTTTTTTTTTTTTTTTTTTTTTTTTTTTTTTTTTTTTTTGATCACCAAGATTTAACAAACGTGCCGCTTCCACATGTACAAATCAGGACGACGGCATGACGGGAATTTTTTAAACTATAATTCAATTAAACTTTTTTTTATTTATGTTTTCTAAAAATTGAAATTTTCTGATTGGAAAGACGAACAAACAATTCATCAGCACAAAGAGGCCAAAACCAGCATGAGAATTAAAAAGAGGAAACCTTCAGTCAAACTTGCAGCTACAGAAGATGAGAATAGGTCATAGCGGAAGGATACCAAAATAGAGAAACTTTCTTGTTCTTACAGTTAGTGCGCCAAAAATATAAGATTCATCCGCAAAGTGCATCAAAAGTGACTGACCTGGACTTCTCCTGGAATAAAAAGAACCGGGCCTCCTTTCCAAGGTATTGTTGAATGAAAGCTTGGTGGAGCTTAGTGCAGATGAGTCCGGCCCTGCTCTCCGTGCTGCGGTGTGCTGCAACTGAGGAGTGCCCCTCGCGATTCTCTGGACATCTGTCACTATCGCGATCCAGCCAACCCCACCACTGCTCTGTCTGCAGCCCACACCCTCCCAGCCTGTAACCCCTCCTCTTCATCACACGCCCTCCTCACTTTATCTCCCTGTTGAACAAATACAATGAAGCACAGGGGGATTGTCTGCAAACTTAATACATTTTGGGGAAAAACATTATTTTTTTCTGTTAAAAAAAAAATAAAAAATCAAAATTTGTGTTGTACAATGAGCCTAAATAACTAACTCATCCTCATCTGATTTTAATTCTACAACTTAAACAGAATAGAAACAGATTTGAAATTTTTAAAACTACAAAATAAGAGCACATTTACACCATGTATGTACTTCATAACTTAAAAAGGACAAAACTGCCTTAACAGATTAAATGTTCTTTCCCGATTCTGCCAAAAACACATTGAAGTGTGGCACCTTTTTGCTATTTGCCCTGAATGTGTTAATGGGACAAGTGACCCTTCCAGATTATCTGGCAGCCCACATGTGGTTCATTCTGCATGCCACTGCAAAAACGTTAAGGTTGAAAGACATCTAAAAGGGCAACACACTCAGAAAATATTTATATCTGGAGCAACATTCATCTTAATGTGAAAAAAAACATTTTATTTTTAATTGCTAATAAATAAGGAAACCCTGGATCTGCTCATGTCAACCTACAAAGCTTTCTTGCAGCTGTTTTTCAATGAAATTATATATTTTTTTAAAGAAAGCTAAATATAAATACCAGCATTTGTGGTTTGTGTTTGCTTAACCCACAAATGGAACAAACAAAAGCTTGTTTAAAAGCTATGTAGGTGAAAATAATGACTAACATGATGGCACTATTTGGCTCAACATTTATCTGTATTTAACCTCTACATCTATACACTTTTTTGCAATTTAGATAGATTTGTGCGTTTCTTTTGATGATTGGTTTGCCAGAGTAAGGATGAAGCTATAAAACTGAGGAGATAGCACACTCTGCTGTTACAGTAGATTATAGCAGCACAAATTCAATGGGAAAGAAAATCTGCTCAATGAATACAATTGATTATGTTTAAGATAATGAAGCATGAAAAGCATGTTTTCCACCTGGTTTAGCCTGTTGTGTCATCAGGAGTCAGATTAAACTCAAGTGTGAAAGAGCATGGAAACAAATCCTGCAGAGGGACGGACAACACTAAAGCAGCTTTCTTATGTTCAAATAAACTCTTTAATTTCATAAACCAAACAAAAATTTGTTAAATTATTTGAAATCACTGAAAAACATATCAAGCGTCCTGAACTAAATGTTCTACAACAAGTTTCTTCTTTTATTTGATTCAAAACAAATCAACTTTACGGTTGAGCTGGTAAAATAACAAGCAAATGGGACTCATTTTGTTTGCTTTCATTGCTGACAGTGGGGCTAAACAGCGACAAAGGGGCAGAGAAGGCTGACTTTCACATGATCCAAAAGCCCTGGAATGCGTTCCCAGGAGTGAAACCACCATCCCAGCCAACCACCACGCTCCACCTAGGCAGGGCTCAAAGATACTGGAGGAGGCCTTGAAAAACCCTGCAAAGTAGCCATGCTTTTCTCAAGCTCATCTGTATGCAAATCCATGTCCAGATGGTCAAGCCAAACAGAACAGAAAACCCACAGAGATGTAAAGAAACAGGTGTTTCCACACACTAGAGGACTAGAGCCCAACACTAGGGTGAGTGTGCAGGAATGCAGAGTTGTTTGGCTTGTGCTCGGTTCCCAGTGAGGGGTTGTTTTTACCCCCTGTACAAGTGAATAATACATTTTATTTGAAAACTAGTTTGATTAATAGCTCAACATACTTGTTTAATGTGGATAACAAATCTAAAATAGTTTTATATCATTCTAAAATGCACAGAATGCTAGCTGATTACTATATTTGTGAATTTAACATTTTGCCAATAATTAAATGTATTATGAAATGAGAACCACTTTTGGACTTCTTTCTAAAGAAACAAAACAAAATGTTTTCCGATTTTAAAGAAGAGTCCTTATGAAGATGATTAAAAACAAATCTGCTCAAGTCTTTTCTAAAAGACCTTGAATGTGAGTAGAAGAGGTGGTGTCTCTGGGTGGTCTCCACAAAAGGAACAGTTAACTTCAATGTCTCATGAATGTAGTTATGCTAGCAGGATAAGCATAATTTTGAATGAAACGTCCCTTTTGTCACTTATTAGGTACCTGTTAAGAAAATGTTCCAATAAAAATTATTAACAAAGCAATTCCACAAATATGGGACAAAGATGTTCTCTCTTTAAAATAAAGTGTGAATCTTTTTGTTGATTAAGAAGATACATTCTAACTTAGCAAACAATGAGATGACACTGTTTTTTTTTTCAAAAACTTTATTGCAAATCCCAGGTACAGTACAAAAATATCAATCAATTTAAATGTATTTTAATTAATACAAACTAAAACAATTAATACAAACAAATAAAATAAAATAAAGGGTATGAATGAGTGAACAAAAGTACAAAATAGCTATGTAAAACTAGATTTGACAAAGCATTATAGATCTAATACTTTAAACAATTTAGTGCTTGGAACAAATTTCAAAACATTTTGAAGCTCTTTGGTTTGGCAATTTATTCAACATAGTCTGACCTCCAATGAAGGAAACAAATAGATTTTCTCTCACTTTTTTTTTTTTTTTTTAGAAAAAATACAATGTAAATTTACATGTAAAATTTTGCTCGTGATGGAATGATTTTTTTTCATTCATAATTCAAATGCATGCAATTGACATTTCAACACATAATCCATGCTTGCAATAAGAAAATGCATTTTGGAATTAAGATTTAAAGATGAAAAATTACAATTTAATCGTACAGTTTTAAAAATAATGTTCTGAATGAAGGCTTTTTAAATTGCTATAGGTTTTTGGTTCCCATTATTTTAAAAAAGATATACATTTTGCAATTTACAATTCTATGTTGAATTTTGCCATGCATTTTATTAATGCTTTGAAAGTTTTTTTCCCCTCATAATTCAAAATAATATGTAGTTTTCAATTAACATTTTTTAATTTGGAGTTTACGCCTGAATTGCATATTGAAAAGTCAACTTGGAAAATCCTTTTTCAAACTACATGATCAAACAGCAAATTTAATTGATAATTAAGAATTGCATATTACTTTTAATAATGGATAGAGAAAAAAAAAGCTTGCACAGAACATTGATACGTTTATGACATATGTAAACGGCACATTCTTGTGCTGGTGGAAGTCAAACACCAGATGACACTGAGGTTGAGCATCAGCTGACAAGATGACATCATCTTTTTGGGACGCAGCCAGGAGTAAGCTGAAGTTTCCAAATGAAAGTTTGAGCATTAAAAACCTTTTTTATTTTTTAAATCGTTTTGTATTTATGAAATTATTGTTATTCTATAGTAAGTGCGGCTTTGGTCTGTTCAGAGACGCTGAGTTGAACGGCAGACGGGCTCTCCATGCGGCGTCGCGTTCAGCGAATGTAACGTACTCTCTCTCGGCTGGTTGGATGAAGGCGGTGCTAGAAGGTGGCCAAGCAGCAGGGCCTTGCCTTTGTGGGTGTAGAGAGAGAAGATGGCTCCCGTTCTGGACAAACACCTCCCCGGTGCAGCCGGTTCGGGCGAAAACAACACCGAAGACGAAGAAGGACAAAGCCTCTGGCAAGTTCCGCAGCTCTTTTAACGACTTTATGTCTCCCCGCGGCCTCCGTCGGAGACGCGCAGCCCGCCACGGTTCTGCTTTGTCACTGCCGGCTGCTCCCAGTCACACACCGGCCCGGCTAGCAGCAACATTAGCACTGACTGGAGCGGTCAGCCCGCTAACTGTACTCCGGCTAACAGATAAGCTAACCCTAGTTTTGTGGGTAACTTTTCACTTGTTTGCGCTACGGCTCACTTAACGACGTTTGGTTATTTAGTTGTAAGTTTTCCCAGACACTGAACTCCTTTTGGACTATTTAGGCTCCCAGGAATCCTTTAATTTTACAAGCGGCTTTGACAGTTCATCTGCAAGTAGTTGCTAAATTCTTGTAGCTTCCTACTGAGGGGCACAGGAAGCTGTCAAGAAGGAAAACGTTATAAAGTAAGCTCTTAACTCAATTGTTAAATTGAGTATTGTTGTTGCTTAAAGTTTAGGATATCATAAACGAGCTTAAACAGCTTTAGAAAGGCGTCTCTTATTTTTAGAGTTGGGTCAGTCCTGGTCGTTTCCTGTTTTCATGTGCATTCGTGGATTCGTCTGGCTGTGGGCTGCTGCGTGGATTATATTGCTTTCAAACTAAAAGCAGAGAGCTGGAAAATGTCAGCTTGAGCTTCATGGTTTGGGTGCTAAAAAGTTTTTGTGCACTTTTTTTTCCTCCATAGGTCCTCAATACTGAGTGAAGTTTCTACCAGATCAAGTTCAAAGTTGCCATCAGGAAAGAACATCCTGGTGTTTGGTGAGTATTTGTTGTTCTGTCTCTGTGAGACCTCACACTTCTGCAGTGTTTCTGTGGAGCTTCAGGGGAGCAAACTTTATAGTAGTTTGAATGGGATTACAACCTTTTCCTGTTTATTTTGTTTGGATTTAAGACATTCTGGTGAAATAACTAACCTAAAGAACAACCGTTGTCTTTTGAAATGTTTGGGGTGTGGTCATTAGAAGGAGTTTGTGTCACATTTTTGCTCAAAAGAAAGATCTGAATACTTGCTTATGCGACAAACGTAACTCTTTATCTGAGTTCAAAATTTAAGATAATATATTTCTGATTTGAGCATGGAAAAACCCTTTTGCCACACCCCTGCATCTGAATTAATCCCCAAGGAACACAATATGTTAGTCATCAAAGCTTTCTTGAGCACTTGATTTTAAAGACTCACTCCAGTTAAAACTTTTGGTGCTTTTAGCATGTTCTTGTAGCATTTTTTTCATGATGGAGGACATGTGTAAAGAAAATTAAGCTTTGAACTTAATTTCTGAGTATTTCTGTATTCAAACCGTGCTGAATCAGTAGCAGACAGACACATTGATCCATGTACGTCTTCATTTTCCTCATCTGAGCTGACATCTGACTCAAAACTATACCGCCAGATAGCTCAGATTTTCACAGCCATTTTTGTTGCACCACTAATGTTAGGTTGAGGTTTTGAGAGGTAGTAAGCTAGGGTGAGAAAGCGTAAACAAAGGGATGAATGTAAATGTGCATCAAGTTACTCCGTGCCAACAGTCCCACAACTCAGAGGAGAATTTAATTAACTCCTGCCGCTCTGCAGATACTATGTCCTAGAAAACAACAGTTTTTTTATTTTGGCTAGTTAAAAGGTCACTGGGAACAACTTTACAATATATTAAAAGGTGATGACTTTAAACTACTGTTAAAACTGTGGTATTGCTTTTTTGTGTCAATGACTTTCAGTAAAAATAATATTGTGGATTTTCTGCAGGTGAGGATGGATCGGGAAAAACGACGCTTATGTCCAAACTTCAAGGAGCTGAACACAACAAGAAGGGCAGAGGACTGGAGTACCTTTACTTAAGTGTCCATGATGAAGACCGTGATGGTGTGTTGACTAAATGCTCCTTTTCTACCATAGACAAACAACTATCCAGTCACACAGCAATATAACTTTAATCATCTGTTGTTGTAATACACTTCAATCTTTTCATTTTTGTGATGTAGACCTTACTCGCTGCAATGTGTGGATCCTGGATGGGGACCTGTACCACAAAGGCCTTCTTAAGTTTGCTGTGACAGCTCAGTCGCTACCTGACTGCCTCGCCGTGTTTGTTGTGGACATGTCTCGACCCTGGACCATTATGGAGTCCTTACAGAAGTGGGCCAGTGTGCTCCGTGACCATGTGGACAAGCTAAAGATTCCTCCGGAGGACATGAGAGAAATGGAGCAGAGGAGTGAGTTCTTCATTTTACCACTTTTTTTTTTTTTTTTTATGGAATGACAGCAAAATTGTGCGGTTGACATTTCATTTTATACATACCAAAGACAGTTAATAAGCTGTGAAGCTGCTATAACTTCAGTTGTCATTACTCTAAAAATGTAAACATTTCAAAATGATATTTAAAGTAAATAAACATATCCACAGTGACTGCAGCAAAAGCATTTCATGGAAACAGCAGTGTGAATCTTGCATAAGAAGAGTGTGGCTCCTTGCTGACTGCCTGCTAGCAAAGAAGCAGAGCTCGGATAATGCGTAGCATGGAATGCAGGCGGGCACTTGATAGCATTACACGTTGTCATGGAGGATTTCTAGGTCATCAGCAGACAGGCCCATGATCTTCAGCTGCATCTTCTGGCTGGAGGCGAGCTCTGCAGATCTTTGAGTGTGGTTCACTCAGATGCTGTTCTCCTGTTAATTTTAGAATCTGTCCCCGTCACTCTTATGAACTGATCTTTTGTTTTTAGAAAGAATCCTGCTTTTCCAACTGCTGCAGGGTTTGGGGTGTAGCCTTTTTTTTTTTTGTTTTGCTGGTCTGAACCAAACTTACCCCAAGAATTTTCTGGACTTAAACAGGTTTAAAATGTGTTGCGTTTAGGTAGGTGTGAGTGATAACAGTACTTGATCCCTATTAGCCAATATGAGACTTTCAGCTTTGATCAAGCAGCCAAACACATCAAAAGGATCTGTATTGTTATTTGTCAATTTATCATTCATGTTTCGCATACACCACAAGCAGTTTACCTGCAGCCCCGACACTTCCTTAAAGTTCTCAGCTAACAGCTTTTGTGAAAAATTCTCCACCAACAGGTGGAGAACAAAGTAGAGAGTAACTTAACGGAGCAAAATTATGCAAAAAAGAGTGCAGGAATGCTGCACATCAGAGCACACAGCTTAGTGTTAAATCAAAACCACCAAATAGTTGATTTTCCTATGCATGAAACAACAAATATTACAAAATAATATCAAAAAAAATATTTATTTAATATGATTCTGTTTCATATTTCAACCTTTCTTCACAGTTTCACCTGAATTCAGTTGAAGTGTTTAAAATAACAAAACTTTTTGTTTGATTTCAACGACAAAAAGTTATTTTTATCATGAACAATTGAGCCTTGAGTAGCTTAAAGTTTAGTTTAATTGGAACATGACTGCTTTCTTATTTTTTTTGAAAGCTTCTTTTGATAAATCCCCAAATTACATTTTAACATCGTTTTAATCTGTTTCGATACATTGAATTAATGAAAACAAAGGTTTAAATATCAGCCTTTGCATTGCATTTGTTTTTTAAACATTGGTGTCTGTGAAAAAAGTTAATAAAAATCCAACATTCTGACAGCTGTAGTTTTGATTTTTAGATTTGTATAACTACCATTTACAGAACTATTTTGTTGTTTTACATGTTAACCTTTCCTTGTGTGTGTGTATATGAAGTCTAAAATCAGTGTTGAAGTGTATACACCCTCACAGTTCAGCTTTCTATCCGTCTTCTTTATTTTGGCCTGTTTTTCTTCAGGCTACCCTGCATTCTTCCTCAGATCAGGATTGTCACCTTACCCACTCCCATTGAGATTTCCTGAAGCATGCCATGCAGATAAAGCATCTTTGTGATGTCTGCAGCACAATGGCAAAACTTAGTCAGATTACATGGAGTTTGAGTCAGTCTGAGAGACTGAAGTGTGTGTGAGGGAATGGCTGTTGTCCAGTAAGTCTTGCAAGTGTCTTGCATCATGTTTTCCCCTCTTGCAGTGGCTGCGTCGGAGAAAAGAAAGGAAGTAAACTCAGTTTGTCTGAACTCAGGGCTGGACGCTGCAGTCCTGAAGCTAAAACTAGCTTTATTTTGAAAGTTGTCTTGTTAAACTATTTGACAGCATTTTAAAGGGACTAGTAATTCAGACACTTCTGTGGCAGGGAATGTTTTTCACAGCAATACTTTTTTTTTGTTTTTTTGGTGAATTCACATTGTGTGTATAAATTAAATTGGGTTTCTATTTGATGTAAAGTAGTAAGTGCAGACACATTTTGGGCCTCACCTTTGTTTGTGGAGCAGATTATCTTGGGGCAAAGTCTGCATGGCTGTGCCACTTTTATTTTTATTTTTAAACCGACACTCCAGATCCCTGCGTTCAGTATCAAGTCGTCTTGTGGGTCTAAAATAAATAAAAAGCAAAAGTACTAAAGCATCCATGCAAGATGCTAAATCCATCCCTGTAATTCAAAGCTCACACTGACCATTTCTTTTCTGATGCTGTGGAGAAGCAGGAAATATTGTTGTAATATTTCTTGTAATGAACTTAAGAAAAAAACAGTAGGATAATAACTGGAATTCAGTTTTTAAAACCATACAATGTGAGTAAATAATGCATTTTAGGTAGCATTCAGTAGAGTTTAAACAAGGGAAAAAATGATGTAAATGTTGGAAGGAAAACACTACCTGTGTTTATCTCTTCAGGGAGCTAATGTTACTGGTAATGTTAGGTTATTAATTAGCCATGTGATCTGCCTCATTACGATTCTCTCTGTATTTATTTCACTGAAGATACTCACACTATTGACATTCAGCAAAAAAGGAATTGAAAGTAGGATTTCCTCTTGCTGCCATCCTTTTTATAACTTTGTTTTTATATCAGGTGACTTCAAATCATATCTATAACTTTCATTAACTGTAAACAGCTTACCTGTTTAAAAGAAAATACTATCCTGTAATTTTACAATTTTTGTATTCATATAAAAGTCTTTTTTAAATGTGTTTTGTTACTTTTTTATTGCTTGTGGATGGTGTTTTGTTGGCATTTAATCACCATAATTGTACAATAATGTGCACTTTGAAACCTTCATGAATTCTGGGTAATGTTGTATTTTAGTGTGGTTTTCTTTGCGTTTACGGATAAAACTAGTTATTACGTCAGGGAAAAAAAAAAGTCCCACAACTAAAAGAAAATGGCTAGACTCAAATAGACGAGCCAATCTGGGTTGTGGGCTGTGCCCCAACTTCATTCTCAAAGCTCCTGAGGAAGTCGGCCAGAACTTCCTGTGTATAATCCCCATCACCCCAGCCTCCCACAGCAGCTGAACAGCAGGAGAGCACAACAGGGATTGGACTCATTATTCACTTCACCTTTTTATCAAAACAGCAACTTTTGTTTTTATTTTTTAAATAAAAAATGACTGAATATTTGCAACTTTATTGGATTACAAAGATTTCCTTTTAGAATTCTTTTAAGTAGACCACGTTAGTGTTTATAGCGCGTTCTTTCCACCTTCAGTGCAGACCGGACTGTGGCTGCTTATTGTCGTCTTGTTGAAAGGCTGTTGGACATCTGTGGAAAAGATTCCTCACTGCTTGTTGTGCTCAAAAAGAACTCTATCTTTTTGCGTGGATCCTTTTTGGTTCGTTTTATGGTCTTGTGCTTTAAAAGTATACACATTATGGATTATATCTCATCTTTTATCACTTCAAATTATTTCTTTCCTAATGTTTTTGGACGTTGCCCTCTTGAAATTCCAAATAATTCAATAAATAATCAAACATTAGATAAACTGATAGGTCTCTTTACACATTTGATACTTAATTTAATTTGGTTTTAATATAAATTGTAGAAATCAAACATTTAATTTTTGCAAATGATTTTGGAGTCACAGATGGATTTGGGGCATCTTTTTGTGATGTGACACAACTTTGCATAAAAGCTTTTGTTTTAGATAAAATTATATAATTTTTTATGAACTTTTCTTTTTTAAATGTATGTATTTAGATTTTTTTCTGTGTATCAATACTATTACAACATAGGGATTTTAAAACATTTTATAAAAAAAAATGTTTCTTTGTTTTGATGAAGCTTTAATTAAAAAAAGTTTTTTTTTTCTCTTTCAGTGGTAAAAGCTTTTCAAGAATACATAGAACCAGAAGATGGCACCCCGTCCTCCCCACGCCGGGCCACAACATCAGGAGAAGATGAGGCTGTTGTGTTACCACTCGGAGAAAACACACTAACACACAACTTTGGCATTCCAGTGCTAATAGTTTGCACTAAGGTAAATACTTTAGTGTTTTTTTTCTTAGGTTGGCCATATTTTTTTATTCTGTTTTTCTATACCAGTTGTTTCAAAGAATTCATTAAAATAGTGGATTAAGCTCTAGCAGCTCCGTTTTCCAAATTAAAGCTGTTGCTATGGTAACATAAAAGCTCTATTTTTTTTCCTTTTTTTGTAATAACCATGCTAGCTCAAATGCTTTGCTATGATCATCTGACCAAAGCTTGTCTGCAACATTCAGTTAGAAAAAGGACAACTTAAAATCAATGAGGGTTAAACGTCTTCATGTTTTAAATTTGAAAATTCAGACTGTCAAAATGCAACAGTATGTAAACAAAAAACCTTTTCTTCAAGTTTATATTGCTTTAAAAAAATCATACAGCAAACAATATTTTTTTGCAAAAAGTGGAAATGTCCAATACAAAGTGAACTAAGAAAGATGCTCATGTCCTAATCTGTTACATCATCAGGGCTCTAATCATAAATTGATGTTCTTCAGGTGCACAACTTTCTCTGTGTCTGTGTAAATGCGTACAGATTAAACTTGACTTTTATGCAGAAAAGCATTGAATTTTTTAAAGAAAATTATTAAACTGGATATCTTCAGTTCTATTCAGAGCCCAACATATGTGGATAAGAAATGCTGTTATTAAGTTTGGTAAACATTGCAGCTCCTCCTTCGCTGTATGTTTTTTCAGATCATGCCTTTCAGTCCTCCTGCTTTCATTGTAAATAGATTATTTTCAAGCCAACTTCTGCTTAAATAAAAAAGCGTGAAGCATAAAGAGGAATTAATCGTTGGGCCCTAGTACTTCAGCTTCCTTAAACACATTTGTGTTCAGACCTTTCACACTGACACTTGTGTTCACCTTAATTATCCGTTTTGTCATTCATAAGAGTTTCTTGTTCTGAAGAACTCTTGTAGTTTGTTTTATATAAAAACTGACTTTACATGGCCTTCATGACGACCTTTGGCATTAAGATCTTCTGATAAGTTAACTTGTGATTGAAGGCACACCTTAAAGGTCACATGGGACGTATGCATAATATTCATTAACATTTAAAAGATAGGGCCATGTCTGTGTCCTTTCACATCTTTTATTAACCTTTTATTCTGGCAGCAAATTTTAGGAAGTTTTTTTAAGGACTTTGAACCAAGAAACATTTTTTATTGGCAATTATAAAGAATATTAATCAAATTGATGCAAACTTCTGCCTTTAAATGATGCATTAAAAGACATCTATGCCATTTATAAATACTGTAATCTATTATTATTGAAACAAAAGTTATTAACAAATTTATAATTGCAAGAAATTGTTCAACTTTCCTATAAAATGTAAAGAAAATTTGATCTTAAAGCTTTATTATCTTTCCAATAAACTGCAAATGTCTTGCATTGTAACTGTGAATGCGAAAATCTTACATTTTTTTAAATTAAAATTAAGTTAGAGAGAACAAGTAAAGGATTTGGTCACTAAATTTCTTTAAAAAATATGCATTTGAATGTTTTCGCTTCACCAAAATCAACATCATCTTTCATTCTTTCAGTGTGATGCAGTCGGTGTTCTTGAGAAGGAGCATGACTTCAGAGATGAGCACTTTGATTTCATCCAGTCCCACATCAGGCGGTTTTCCTTACAGTGTATCCTTTCAATGTTGTGCATCAGTTCTGTTTAAAATCTGTGTCATCTTTTTTTATCTCTTTATTGGCTCTTTGATCAGTCTATGAAGTTACTCCCTTAACTAAATGAAACAGACGGAGCTGGTCTGATCTATACCTCAGTCAAAGAGGAGAAGAACCTGGACCTGCTTTACAAATATATTGTACATAAGTTGTATGACTTTCAGTTTGTTACACCTGCATTAGTGGTGGAGAAAGATGCAGTGTTCATGTAAGTCAAACTACAGAAGATGCTAAAGTTTTCACATAAAACCTGGTTGACATCCTCAATATAATTTTATATATTTTTTTTAGTCCATCAGGATGGGATAACGAGAAGAAAATTGGGATTTTGCATGAAAACCTCTCAACAGTTAGACCAGAAGATCCATTTGAAGATTTTATCACAAAACCTCCAGTACGAAAGGTATGACAATGAAAAAACTAACATGGTTTTAATGTCTTCACATTACAACGGAACTGTCCTCAATGTATTAGATTGTTATAAATATTATTTTCCAGTGCCTTATGAGTTTATTTTTTCTTCTCCAGCTGGTTCACGACAAAGAGATTAGTGCAGAAGAAGAGCAGGTATTCCTCATGAAGCAACAGGTAAGTGTGCTTGGATTTAAGTAACAAATATGTTTGTAATTTCTTAACACAAAGCTATTGCTGGAAATTATTCAGTCCATCTGTGTTGCTTTATTTTGCAGTCTTTGCTAGCAAAGCAGCCGGCTACACCAACAAGAGGAGCAACAGTAAGTCTAAAAAGGACCATGAGACGAACAACATTTACTTTCTTTATCAATGTGTTTTTTTTTATTTTGTTTGTTTTAGGAATCTCCAGGACGACCAGCTTCAGTGTCCCCCAGGCCTGCTGGTCGTGGTCAACCCACTGTAAGCAGCAGCTCGCCGTTATCTGCTGTCAAGAAGCCTGACCCCAACATGAAAGGTGGGACATATCTGATTTTATTTAAGTATATTTTTCTGTTTTTGATGCAAAACATGGACCATATACAAATGCTTGACCCTATTAAATTAATTGATTACAAACTTTGTCCCCAAACTTTTTTAGTTTTATTTATAGAGAGAAAAGTTAAAGTAAATAGCTAATAGTTGCTGGTTGTCAGTCTCCCTTCAAAAACATTGGATGTTAAAAATAAAGTTACCATTATAGGTTAGGATTAAGGTTAGGATAAATTATATAATTTCCACTACCAGTAGATATAAGATACTATCTTGTATATTCTCCTAATCAGAACTCATGGTGTTGAAAATAAAACCACACCTGCATTTTTTACTCAAAAATATTTAAAACTTTTTTTTTCTTTAAGCATTGTTTTGTATTTTTCTTGTATCACTTTACTAACACAAAAATGTTATTCCTTTAGCGGGGGCTGCAAACGAGGGAGTGCTGGCCAATTTCTTCAATAGTCTGTTGAGTAAAAAGACAGGATCACCAGGAAGCCCAGGAAGTGGAGCGGTTGGAGCTGGAGTGCAAGGCTCTGCCAAGAAAACAGGTATAGTCCTCCATGCATAGATCTACTACACGTGCATGCAGTTTCTATTTCATTTTATTCTACTTATATCAAAACAGTCTTTTTGAAGGCAATAATAATTCTAACTTTGACAGAAACTCTAAAAAAATCTGAGATTTTGATAAGTTAAATAGTGATGATAAAAAAACACCAAATGGTCTGCTAATGAAATAATAAGGGACTCCAGAAATGGGGGGAAAAATAGCAAGAAAATCAGCAATAAATAAATGATCATAATCATTCAATCATAATATAATGTCCTATTTTTGCCTTCTGGCACATTAAATGATGCATTTGAATAAATATATTTTCAATTTACCGAACAGAATTTCTACATTTCTGTTCTGACAATCCTTTCTATTCCACTTAAGCTTTTTTGAAGTAAAAATAAAAATATTGAAGACAAAAATATTTTTGGAGAAACCATCAGTCTTCTCCGTGACAGCAGGGAAGTGATCTCAGAGTAACACGCGTACATGCAAACTCCTGCTGTGTGGCGTTTTATCTGTGTTAAGCTGATTAAAGGTGGAAAAGGCAAAGGTATCTGTTTTGACTGAACTCCTGAACGCTCAGGAGGCTTATGACAGACCTGTGCGCGCTGACACAACCCACTGGGGTGCCTGCATGGAAACGAATGTTGTGTAACGTCATATCTCACTGCTTGCTAAACTAATTCCTATGCTTAAACCACCTTTACTGCTATCCACGTCAAAGGTTGACATCCTTTGCCTTTTCTCATCCTAATACAAGGTTGATAAATAGAGGAAAATATCCAGAACTTGAGGTTTAACCCTGTTCTGAAGAGGAATTCACAGCAAAGCTGCATGACTACATGTTAGACTGATGAGTTTTGCATGCGTGTTAACTGCGGCAGCAGGTCACCAATCATCCGCATGAGAACACTATCATCAGCTTGCCGGCCAAAAGCAACAGTTGTGAACACGCAGAAGCTACAGGAGATTACTTTTCGGCTTTTTTTCCCTCCCTCTTTGTTTTTCCTCAAGGGCAGAAGCCGGGTTTGACTGATGTCCAGGCAGAGTTGGACCGAATGACTCGCAAACAAGACTCCATGGTTCCAGCTAACAACATACCACCGACGGAGAACGAAGCGTGAAGGCAGCAAAACCAGCTTCATTGTGTACTGCTTTATTACCCTTGGAAAAAATCGATGTACATGTGAGCATAAAAAGCAAAAAAAATGACCACTTTCCCAACGCCTGTATCAGTCAGCACACACCAAATACGTTTCAGATGCTATAGAAAGTCTCAGAAAGATATCAGAGGAGGGGGTATTGATGAGATTATAACTGCTGAGGGCCTGGCCTTATCCTCTCCTCTTCTGCTGGGGATGTTATTGTGGATTTTTTGGGGGGATGTGCACGCTCCCTGGCAGCCAGTCTGATTCACTGGGTTGCAGGCCCCGGTTTTTTGGGGGTACATATCGCGGATTTCAAGAGTGCTATGATACTGGTCCTGTGGCGCCTGGTTATGCCTGAAGGATTATGTTTGACATTGGAAGGTATTTATCAAATACTCACAAACACATGTAATATGTCAAAAAACATTTGATTCTGGTGTATTTATGCAATGCTCCTCTTTATTTTATTTTCTGCTGGTTTAAGGATTATCGGTTCAGTGCTTAAAAAAAAAAAACTGACATGATTCTAATGACATGACAGCATATCATTTAACTTACCCAGTTCATCTCAAAGGATTCTGTAAATATAAAAAAGTAAAAACGCGATTCAGGTTTACTCTAATTTTTTTTTGTACAAAACGCATTTCTGTCCAAAAATAGCATGTCTGACTGGACAAAGACTGGTTGTAATTCTTAGAAGTTGCATTGAGTTAGCTTTTTTAGCGACAGGTGGGTATGTTGGGGGGGATGGGGTTGGGCATCTTTCCTACTATAACTCCTAAGTGCCTCGCACAGTTAGCTGTTCGTGTCATAGTAGAGGTTCTGGTCCACAATGGAGGGAATGCACTGTAGCTCCACCGCTTGACGTTTTTCCTCCCAATTCTCATCCCAAGTTATTCACTTTTGCTGATGTACAACAAGCCCTGTGGTCTGCTAACTTTTTCCCATCAAGAATTCTATGACTTTAAGTTTAATGAATACATAATGTAAATTATTACGGTTGTTAAAGACCCACATGATGGAGCCTATTTTGTTCCAACTACTGTGGTCACTTATTTTCAGCCAAAATACATGCAGTTGTTTGAAGGAAAAAAACAAACCGTAACCTGTATCCTTTAGTTTTGACAGCACTTACCTCCTTACGTTTTTGTTTTTCACTCTGTACTTTTCATGCAAGTTAAGACATTCCCAGTTTCT